>NC_080162.1:44965780-45267930 GCF_950295315.1 Erinaceus europaeus
GCCTCTCTGTGTAGTGCATATGTTACCATGCACAAAGACTAGGGTTCAAGTTCCCAGTCCCCACCTACAGTGGAAAAAAAACTTCATGAATGGAAAATCAGTGCCACAGGTGTTTTTCTCTCTATCCATCTCTACCTTCTCCTTCCCTCTCAATTAACCTCTCTATAAAAATAGGAAAAAAATAAACCCTTGGAGTGGTGGATTGTACTGCAGGCACTGAGCTATAGCAATAGCTTTAGAGACAAAACATACATACATACATACATACATACATACAAACAAACATATTTACACATCCGTAGCACTGGAAGGACAAAGAGTAGGTTAAGAAGTCAGAAGAGATATGAAGAGAGTCTTAAGAATAAGAAAAAGAAATGGCTCCAACAACAAAAGTCCTGGACCAGATGGCTTCATAAATTTAATCTACAAAAACTTCAGGAAACAGTTAATACCCATACTTCTAAAGCTTTTCCACAAGATCAAAGAAACAGGAACACTCCCTTACACCTTCTATGAATCCAATATCACCCTGATACCAAAAGTAGATAGGGACACAACAAAAAAGGAAAACTACAGACCAATATCTCTGATGAATATAGATGCCAAAATATTAAACAAGATCCTGGCCAACTGGATACAGCAGTGTATCAAAAAGATTGTTCATCATGACCAAGTGGGATTTATCTCAAGAATGCAAGGCTGGTTCAACATACGTAAATCAATCAATGTCATTCACCACATCAATAAAAGCAAAACCAAAAACCACATGATTATCTCAATAGATGCAGAGAAAGCCTTTGACAAAATCCAACACCTATTCACGCTCAAAACACTACAAAAAAAATGGGAATAGACAGGAAATTCCCCAAGATAGTGGAATCCATATAAAGCAAACCTACAGCCAACATTGTACTCAATGGAGAGAAGCTGAAAGTATTCCCCCTCAGATCAGGAACTAGACAGGGCTGTCCACTATCACCATTACTCTTCAACATAGTATTGGAAGTTCTTACTATAGTAATCAGGCAAGAGAATGAAACCAAAGGAAAACAGATTGGAAGGGAAGAAGTCAAGCTCTCACTGTATGCAGATGATATGATAGTATACATAGAAATACCTAAAGAATCCAGCAGAAAACTACTGGTAGTTATTAGGCAATATAGCAAGGTGTCAGGCTACAAAATCAATGTACAAAAATCAGTGGTATTTCTCTATGCAAACACTAAATCTGAAGAAGAAGATATCCAGAAATCACTCCCTTTCACTGTTACAGCAAAATCAATAAAATATCTAGGAATAAAGCTGACCAAATAAGTAAAAGACTCATATACTGAAAACTATGAGTCACTATTCAAGGAAATAGAAACACATACCAAGAAATGGAAAGACATTCCATGCTCATGGATTGGAAGAATAAATATCATCAAAATGAATATTCTCCCCAGAGCCATATACAAATTTAATGCAATATCCATCAAAGTTCCACCAAGCTTCTTTAAGAGAATAGAACAAAAACTACAGTCATTCATCTGGAACCAGAAAACACCCAGAATTGCCAAAACAATCTTGAGGGAAAGAAACAGAAATGGAGGCATCTCACTCCCAGATCTCAAGCTATATTATAGGCCATCATCATCAAAACAGCCTGGTACTGGAACAAAAATAGGTACGCAGACCAGTGGAACAGAATTGAAAGCCCAGAACTAAACCTTCACACCTATGGACATCTAATCTTTGATAAGGGGGGCCAGAGTATTAAATGGAGGAAGGAGGCTCTCTTCAATAAATGGTGCTAGGGAAACTGGGTTGAAACATGCAGAAGAATGAAATTGAACCACATTGTCTCACCAGAAACAGAAAGCAACTCCAAATGGATCAAGGACCTGGATGCTAGACCAGAAACTATCAAATACTTAGAGGAAAATATTGGTGGAAGCCTTTCCCACCTAGCCCTCAAGGACATCTTTGATGAAATAAACCCAATTGCAAGGAAGACTAAAGCAGAAACAAACCAATGGGACTACATCAAATTGAAAAACTTCTGCACAGCCAAAGAAACTATCACACAAAGAGACCCTCACAGAATGGGAGAAGATCTTCACATGACATACATCAGACAAGAGACTAATAATAAAAATATACAAGAGCTCAGCAAACTTAGCATCAAATAAGCAAATGACCCCATCCAAAAATGGGCAGAGAACATGAACGAAACATTCACTTAGGATGAGATCCAAAAGGCTAACAAACATATGAAAAATTGCTCCAGGTCGCTGACTGTCAGAGAAATACAAGTAAAGACAACATTGAGATACCACTTCACCCCTGTGAGAATGGCATACATCAAAAAGGACAGCAGCAACAAATGCTGGAGAGGTTGTGGGGACAGAGGGACCCTTCTGCACTGCTGGTGGGAATGGAAATTGGTCCAACCCCTGTGGAGAGCAGTCTGGAGAATTCTCACAAGGCTAGACATGGACCTTCCATATGACCCAGTAATTCCTCTCCTGGGAATATACCCCAAGGATTCCATAATGCCCAACCAAAAAGATATGTGTACACCTATGTTCATAGCAGCACAATTCATAATAGCTAAAACCTGGAAACAACCCAGGTGCCCAACAACAGATGAGTGGCTGAGAAAGCTGTGGTATATATACACAATGGAATACTACACAGCTATTGAGAACAATGAACCCACCTTCTCTGGCCCATCTTGGACAGAGCTAGAAGGAATTATGTTGAGCTAAGTCAGAAAGATAAAGATGAGTAGGGAATGATCCCACTCATCAACAGAAGTTGAGAAAGAAGAACAGAAAGGGAAACTCAAAGCAGGATCTGACTAAATTATAAGTAGGGCACCAAAGTAAAAACCCTGGGGTGAGGGGTAGGCTGGACATTCAGCTTCCTGGGGTGGGGGACAGGGTTGGGGGTGGGTGGGTGGGATGGGACACAGTCTTTTGGTGGTGGGAATGGTGTTTATGTACACTCCTATTAATTTGTAGTCATATAAATCACTATTTAATTAATATAAGGGGAAAATTGATTGTATGTCTCAAACTTTTTAAAGCACAGATTGAGTCTTTTTAATACATAGGCTGAGTCTTTGATATGTTTACTCTCTCAAAAGCCTAGACCAGGGAGAAAAGAAGCAACAGGTAGGTGGCACAGCTATATACAAGCTTTTGGGTATTATACAGCACATCCTAACAAAGGTACTTTTCAAAGTTAACCCAATTACCAAATAATGTGATAAGAATAACTATCTATTGTCTTCTTGAACCCTAAGACAACAGGAACCTCACATTTCCACTATAGAGCCTATATTTCCCCCAGTCCTGGAACCTTAGGGTGGGTCACACTTTCCTGCATTCTTCTCTCAAGTCATACCAAATAATATTGCACCCACTGATCCCAACCTAATCAACGCAATGAGTGCCACCCCAGCATGCTTCACTTCAGACTGTGTCCAGAGACTTCAGGTGTGAAATGATAACCAGCTTCATCACTCGGGTAAGACCTTTCCTTTCGTAGTATTCTCTAATTCCATTCCAGGCAGTTCACTTCCTAACAAAGTCCCAAAGTCTAGATATAGACCAGGTCCCACGAGATAGAGCATATGTTCACATGTATCCATAAACTAGGGCAAAATATATACCTGAAAGCAAAAGTACACAATAGCCTGCAGTGAGTAACCCCCAACACTTCATCTGCACTATTCCAGCCTTTAGGTCCATAATTGTTCAACAATTTTTCAGCCACCAGGTTCCAGATGCCAGCATGATGCCGACCAGACTTCCCTGGACAGATGACCCCACCAATGCGTCCTGGAGCTCCACTTCCACCCTACTAGGAAAAGAGAGAGGCAGACTGGGAGTATGGATTGACTAGTCAATGTCCATGTTCAGCAGGGAAGCAATTACAGAAGCCAGAATTTCCACCTTCTGTAACCCACAATGACCTTGGGTCCATACTCCCAGAGGGATAAAGAATGGGAAAGCTATCAGGGCAAGGGAGGGGATGGGATAGGGAGATCTGGTGGTGGGAATTCTGTGGAGTTGTACCCCGCCTATCCTATGGTTTCGTTAATGTCTCCTTTTTTAAATAAATAATAAAATTAAAAAAACAAAAAAAGAAAGAAAAATAAATGGATTGGAGATAAATACAGAGATGGACTTTACTTTTTTTTCATTAGGTTATTTATATACCCCTTAGCAGAGTCTGCAGGAATGACCCATCACTCAACTTGTATGTAGAAATAAATTTTACTACTTACTTCAATATTTGATTCTAAGCAAAATCTACTATCATGCTTGCCTTGCTCTTCCTTGCTAAGTTGTATACTTTTATACATATGTATGTATACATTAAGTTTTTGGTAGCATAATTTAGACTTTTCAAAACAGTGACATAGTAACAAAGAAAAATTGAGATATTCTTACATTGTGAATATTGATTTCAGTTTCTCACATACTACCCTCAACATTTTCCATGATGCCTTGTTTTTATGCATTTGTTTTCTCTGCTATAGTACATCTTGCCTGACTCTAAAGGAATCTGCAGCTAACAAGCCATTAGACCCTACATTACCGGTAGAAAGCAAACACTCTTGAAACCAACCCGTAAGAAAATATGCAGGTTAATAAGTAGTACTGTCAAGGCTAAGGAACAACATAGCAATATTTTTGTTAATTTTGTTTTTTAGAAATAGCAGTTGTTTTATGGAATGTGAACTGTGTCCTGGTTTCTTTGTAATTATTATCTCAAAATATTAAATCTTATCAACTGCCAGAAGGGAACAATCATTAGTCTCCTTCCTCCATTTACAAAATCTGAGACTCAGAGAAATTAATAAAAGGAATGTGTAGAGGTCACTCAATAAATAAGTTACAAAGCTCAAACAGAAGACGATCTGTCTGAGTTCACTAAACTTTTCCTCTGAGGCAGTGTTAGATAGTGAGTATTTTTGGCATTGGGGGGGGGGGTCATTCAGTCTGTCAAATGACTCAGCTCTATAACAAACAAATAATGGGTGTGGCTCATGCCAAGAAAACTTTCTTTTTTGCATGTAGCCATTTTGATTTCATGCCATGTTCATGTTAAGAATATCATTCTTTTTATTACTAAAAAGTAAATTGTGTTTTCCTAGCTTCAATCTCAGAGGTTGTGAAGTTATTCCATGGAAAGCACCTATCACTGGTAAAGGTTGCCCCAGGGACATTAGTATTGATCCTTCTCCCTCATCCCTTTCAGGCCAGAACATTCTCTGAGAAAGACAGAAATTACCATGTGTCACAGACCTGCAGTGGGGAGTTTTTGTTATACCAGAAGCTATGAACTCCTAAGGATTGAGGTGAATACCACAAGGTCTGCTGTCACTCTCTTCCTCATCTGCAAAATAAACATCGTAATTATACCTAATTCTGAATGTACTAGAAAATTAAATAATATTTAAAGTAAATTAGGGCTGGGATTTCAATGAGGTCAGTCAAGCACTTGCCTTGGGCATGGAATTTAAGAGGAAGCCAAAACATTTAGTCAAAATAAAACATATTTTAAGGTGATATTTTTTAAAAATCAAAATTAATGTAAAAAAATCCTTTCTGAACACATTGACACTTTAAATAAAAAATAAGATCCATAAGAGTGTTGAATGTCCAATTTGTTTGGCTTTGTATGTTAACTCTCTTTTCAGCCACCAGGTTCCAGATGCCATCAGGATGCCGACCAGGCTTCCCTGGACTGAAGACCCCACCAACGTGTCCTGGAGCTCCGCTTCCCCAGAGACCCACCCTACTAGGAAAGAGAGAGGCAGACTGGGAGTATGGACCGACCAGTCAATGTCCATGTTCAGTGGGGAAGCAATTACAGAAGCCAGACCTTCCACCTTCTACAACCCACAACGACCCTGAGTCCATGCTCCTAGAGGGATAGAGAATGGGAAAGTTATCAGGGGAAGGGATGGGATATGGAGATTGGGTGGTGGGAATTGTGTGGAGTTGTACCCCTCCTACCCTATGGTTTTGTTAATTTTTCCTTTCTTAAATAAAAAATAAATTTAAAAAAAAAAGAGTGTTGAATGTCTCCATATCGGAGCCTGAGGTGAAGGGGGGAAAAATATGCATTCCTATATGCATGCTTCCATGTATTTTTTTTCAATGGTTTTCTTTTACAGTATTAGATTTTGATGGTATTGTTGATTATTGTGTTTCCATTAAAGACAGAAAGGTAAAATGATGATAAATCTTGCTTTCAAGTAAAAATAAAATCTTTAAAATTTATTTGATAAGCTTTAATACACCTACTTTGCTCTTTATTGCTTTTTTCAACTTCTTTAAAGTTCTCAGGGAAAAAACTAACCATTAAAAAAAGTATAAAAGCATATGCATATGGAAATGCACATTTTTCCCTTTTGCCTTAGGCTCCAATATTGCTCCATGAGACACTGTTACTCATCTTTATTTAAAATGCTATTATTTTGTTCATTATGGATTTTTATGCTAATTTCAACTTTTTAAATATTGCATTAAAATACAAATTATCCTCACTGTGTGATTTATCACTTGTCTCCTACCCTTAGATTTTGTATCCACAGTAAACACCTCACACTCCTTCCCTACTATTGGCATATAATAAGTTAAGGGCTTAATAAACATTAGCTTTAGTGCCCATCTTCCACCAACTTTATCCCACAATACTTCAACTTTCTTCTTTAACAACCCATCTTCTTGACTCCATCAGGACAACCACATATTCACATCTTAACAAGTCATCAGTCACCACAATAAGTTATGTCTTTTGTTTTTCAATCATGGCATGTGAGGGGAAAAAATACAGTCTTTTATTGAATATTTCTGAGACATACGTGTTGATAGCTACTCACATAACCTGCTATGGAAGGGGGAAAGTTAGCAAAGCCAAGGCAATTATGGCTGGATAATTTGAAGGGCCCGCTTTTTCTTGACAGCAAATTAATTGATGTTATAATGGGTATGTCACCCTATCATCCATCAACATTTATTGAGTTCTGACAATGTGCTAGGTTATATGTGAAACAGAACACACACACACACACACTCACCAATCTCAGCTTATTTCTTACTAAGTGTGATCTATAGATGATAAGGTTTATTATGTATATTTTCAGATGTAAATGGGAAATGGTGCCTGTACCCCTTGTTTTATCTTAGTCTCCTCTTTTTCCCATCATCCCTCCTTTTTCCCATCATCCCTCCATAGCCATCATAGTACAATGGCTTCTGTTGCTTTTGAAAATGAGTTGTAATCAACTCCTGAAATGAAACAAAGATAATTTAGATTTCTGGGAAGAAGTAGATTTGTCTTGTAGATGCAATTTAATGTCTTCTATTTATTAGTGACCCAGGCTTACTAGAGTCAATTCAAGAACTGAAGCTACGACACTGCTGATTTGATCTTGCATCATCACTATAACTGCAATAAAAAGAATCCATGGTAATCATCTAGCGTGCTACTCTCATTGTGCTCTTTGGGCCTCACAAGGAGATATATACTCGACTCTGGACAAATAAATTAACAATAACTTTGTTGAAAATGTTCCTAGGGAAGAAGAAAAAGAAATTAAAAGTCCAATGGAAAAAAGAATCACCAAGCAGTTAAAAAAGAAATTTTATTTCCAAGTGCTGAATAAGACATTAAAGAATTGCAGGAAACAAAACCCAACAGAAAAACAGCTCTTTAATTTTTAGAGTTGCTGTTAGAAATTAAAATGAAAGAACACTCTGCAGTGGATTTATGACTTTGCCTATAATTCCATATTGCCATTTATTTATTTATTTGTTCATTTGCTTTTGTCAACACTTTGCAGTGTCAGATCAAGACCTCGAAGAGTGGAATTTCATCCTTAACCCAGCATTTCCTTTATTCAAGCAGCTCTAGTTACAACCTAATGTTATTTTAACAGTTTTTCTTTAATTTAACGATATTTAATTTGCATTCGCTCAAGTGACATACAATAGATCATGCTATTACTATGATTTATATCAGATGAACTAGCATAAATTCAACATTATAAATTGCGCCTGTAAATGAAACTATTATTTTACAGGAATTACTGGAGCAGAAAGGGTAAGGACCCTCCAGTCAACCTTAGTCAAACCCGCTCTTTAGAGTTTTATATTTTATGCCCTCAATAAATGCTTTTGTGAAAGTCCATAACCCACAAAAAAGTCATTCGAAGTACATTAATTACGATAATACTATCCAAAAAGCTGCAAGGGCCTATTTTTGTGACATCATTCTCTGATTTCTTGCTGCCTTAAATTATCCCTTTGATGGCTACGGAGATTAACAGTCATACTTTTGTCATTAAATATAAGGCATTTTAAAGCTTAATCCACCTAAGTTCTAATTGATATTGCTTTCAGTTGGCAGATAGAGACTTGATTTATAATTTAAATATGTGGCATTATATGCTTCTCTTCAGTATAATGAAAAAGCAAATTTCCTCTCATCTTTCTCGGCAATGTTAACATCAAGGAAAAGTCTCTTTTTTTTTCCTTTTATATTCTAAGCCTAATTGAAAACTGTTCATTGAATTTCAACATGATAGAAAAGTCTTTTTATCTCTCAATTTGTCCATTAGCGATTATAATTGAAGTATCTGCTACACAGTTTAGTTGATATTGTTCTTGTTTAAAATCTGAAATTCCCTAAATCTTTCAGAAGACATCAAAAAATATGTATGTATATATATATATATATGCACACACATGCATGTGGCTTAGGCAATATCAGCTAATGACATTGCTTAAATGGAGCGTTAGACTAACTCTCCACGTGGATAATGCCACACAAAGAAGGAAGTCATCTAATTTTGCTGGCGTATGTGTTGCATAATAATCTTACTGGCATGACCATAAGGTTTGCTAATTGCCACATCTGTTTAACAGCTGTCAGAGGCTCCCCACATGCTGCCATCAATATTACAACATAGTACATTATCAGGAGTTTTATTGTTTTCAACTGTTATTTATTTGACATAGACATTACTACAGCTAATGATGTCTATTTATGCTATACCACTGTTTTTTTTTTCATAAACCTCTATTTAATCCAAATTTTTGCAGTTTGGATTATGTCTTTCTTTCCTGCCCCCCAACCCTAACTCTCAGCTTCCTAAAAGCTCCCTGGCAACTCTTTCATGTTGATGAGACTAGTTTTTCTTTGTCCACAGTTATAAATATCCTAACAGATTTGTAGGCTTATTTTTTTAAGAATGGAAGTTTGCAGAATGTCTTCATTTCTAAACAGCACTACTGAATTCTTCCGCTAAATCTCTAAACTGAACCCACGTTAGTTATGATAAATGTACAAATACATCATTGTTTCAGCTACCTTTATGAGGGCAGACTTAGTCTTGATGATTATTTGTAATTATTCTTGTATTTCACCTGGTTCCTCACTCCACTGAATTTTTTAAGCACAGCAAACCATGACATCTATTAAGTAGCAAGCAGAGACTGACAAATTGCAGACTGAGCAAAATACACATGACCTGATTTTAAATGAATTGATAGATGTCACTGATCTCTATTACACATAGAACGTGTGAAGTTTGTATGATGTATTATTTATCCAAAGTAGATGCTTTTTGTTTCATTAATAAACCTGTGTATCTGAGATATACAGTGCTGGTGGTTAGTTTGAGGTAGTACAAAACGACATGGTATTTGCCTGGCATTGCTCAATTATTTTCCTCATTTTTTACTTGGCGTCTTTGCATGAATTATTAAGACTTGGCTGTTTATTTAAGAATCTAATTTTAGTGTATGTGTCCAGCTGAATTCTGTTTTCTCCTCTAATGAAAGGAAAATAATGTGAGAATTTCCTATCTTGGTCTCAAATTTTAGATTTGCAATGCACAATGCAAGTTGTAAAGGTCATTCTGCTTTTGAACCATAGAGTATAGACATTTTATGAGCCTAAAAATCCATTTTGGTTACGCATCACATCATGCCAACAAATTAAAGTAGAACTGCTTGGTTAAGTCAGGCATAATTTGCATGTGCTTAGAGAGGAATAGATTAAAGGAGCGAGGATCCAACTTGAGCAACCCTGCAGAAAGTATCTTACCCAAAATGAAGGTAAATGACAGAAGGTAACTTCAGGAAGTTACCATGACTGACTGCCATTAATATCATAATACTAGCCAGAGAGGTTCCTCAACTAGTGGGGCACAGGACTAGTATCCCTGAGGATCCAGTCCAATAGCTTTCTTAATAACACATATAAAGGAGTGGTGTTCCAGCTTCTGTCTCTCTCACACACACATGCTAAACTCTCTCTCTAAATACGTGTGTGTGTGTGTGTGTGTGTGTGTGTGTGTGTGTGTGTGTGTGTGTGTATGAAAGGGGCAGAATGGTGGCCCAGTTGGAAGAGTGCACACTTTACTATTCTATTCAAAAGGACTGGGTTTAAGCCCCTGTCCCCTTCCTGCTGAGGGAAGGCTCAAGTAGTGGAGTGGTGAAGCAGGTACCGCAGGTATCCCTCCTCTCTCTCCCTCTCTCTGTCTGTCATTCACCCCCTATCAAATATAAAAAGAAAGAAAATTGGCCTCCAGAAATGGTGGAGTAGTGCACACACTGAGCCCCAACAATAACCCTGCTTGTCGAAAAGAAGAAGATATATATACATATATATATATATTAACTCTTTTAAATTTTCACGATCTCTAACATTACCTATCTCAGTCAGCAGACTTGATGCCTTTGGTTTTCAAGTCCAGCAATATATATTAATTTATAATCAAATCATGCTGCGACCTACATAGAATTCTTTGAAAAGGCTTATTGAGATGTGGGCAGAGAGGAGCTTATACATAAAATTTGCTTTACTTTTCTAAATATGAATCTGATGGATAACGTTTCGTTAAGTATTAAAAGTGATCCAGGCTGATATATAGATGTATACTTTGAAAATTTTCTTAGATATTTTTCACTAAATGACTGCCTCAAAAATAGATTTGAAACCAAGAGTATGTGTTTGAGATCCAGTGGGGAAAGAATAAGACTTCAATATCCACACTACTTGAAGAGAGTAAGTGTTGAGTATTCTGATAAGAGAACTCAGAAGGTGTAAATCAGACAGTATCTGGAAGCACACAGTCCAGTCCTACAATAGTCTCATTTAAATTAACTATGGAAATGCAACATGACAAGTTGGAGAAAATCACAGCACTGGCTAAAACTCCTTTTGCAGAACCAGATGCACTCCTTCATGCTTGATGGGAATATAAAATAATCCAGATAATACTAGGACATTTTGAAAATAAATTGCAAAATGTGTAACACCATTTTATCTGACCCCAACATGAATCTCATAGGATCCTATACACTGTAAGCATCCTTATATAGGGGTTCAAAGTTAAATGTTCAAGATCAATGTTGCAAAGCTGTTTGTATGATAAAAAAAAAATTAAATAGAGCACTGGGAACATTCTCTGTCAGTTGAGGAATATTTGAATAAATCAGACTTATTGTTTGTAATAACAGACTATTAGAAATAACCAAAATAGGGAGTCCAGCCGTAGCGCAGCAGGTTAAGCACATGTGGCGCGAAGCGCAAGGACCGGCATTAGGATCCCGGTTCAAGCCCCCGGCTCCCCACCTGCAGGGGAGTCTCTTCACAGGCTGTGAAGCAGGCCTGCAGGTGTCTATCTTTCTCTTCCCCTCCTTTCTCCATTTCTCTCTGTCCTATCTAACAGTGACGACATCAATAACAACAATAACTACAACAACAATAAAGAAAACAAGAGCAACAAAAGTGAAAATAAATAAATAAAAGTTAAAAAAAAAAGAAGAACCAAAATAGTCATTACTTGGAGACTATGTTAAAATATGTATATACATAATGAAATTCAAACATTTGTTTAGAATAATAAAGTCTATAGTACTAGTGTGGGAAAATTTACTAAATAAGCATGGAAAATATCTTGCAGAACACAGTATATTATATTACAGTTGGGAATGTACATGTGTTGAATGCTGAAAGCTTTATACATCCCTTTAAACATAAATTTCTATGAGAAGAAGGACTTTGTCTTATTCACCAAAATACTGTTACATCTCTACATTAGTTTCCGCCACAAATAAAAAAACTCAAAAACCATTTGCTGAATGAATGAATATGTTAGTACACACATATTTTCTAAAGGCACGGAAGGATATGCACCAAATTCATAACTAGTGAGGCACAGGATTAAAGGAGATTAGGGAAATTTATGTTGCTCCACTGAACTATTGAGTATTGTTACAATGAGTGGATTTCAAATGACTATATCAGAAAAAAAAAAAGTAAAAGCCTTTCAAAATACTGTTAAAACTACAAAATGGAAAGCTATGTTGTGAACTCACAACTGTGTCTTTTGAAGACTATAGGATCTCTCACAAATGTATGTGTAGGCCTTTCTCACTTACTCCAATTCCATTTCACAGCTCCATTAGAAAAATAAAGAGAGTGAGAACAGAACCAGTACATTAGAAGGAAGAAGCTATTCTTTAGAAACTGGAGTTAATGCACATCCGGGTGCTGACCTTAGCACTCATGAGTTCTGTCCTTATGAAATGTTCAGTAAGAAAAGACTGGGAGGAAGTCATCAAGCACAGCTCAGTCAAAGTGTGCTTCAGTCTGGAGCCACAATGAAGAGAGAGCTAGGATGATTGGACACATTAAAAATGAATAGAAAGTATATTAAAGGACTTCTGGTTAAAAATGGCAGATCAAATTCACCCGTTTATCTTTTCTTCTTCTCAAAACCCTACTAAATTACAATAAAGGAATTAAAGAGTTAGAAACTCTCTACAGACAGAAGAGAAATGTCAGCTAATTTTGAACAAGTGGTAACTGAAGTGACTCAAGTTCCAGCATGTGCCATCAACCCAGGAGTAAGTAGTGGAAAGTCGCTGTGAAGCCAATTCAAGTCCCAGTACCATGGAGAAGTTCAAAACAAGAAGTACCACTGACTTCTGAAGGCAGGAGTACATAATTGTAATTAAATAGTAAAACTCTGAAGAATTCTTCCACCACCTTCTTTCTGCAGAAAAATTAAGTTATGGTGGTTGTGACCTTACAGGTTTCAGTACAAAGGAACACGAGAATTGGCTAATTGTGTCATACAAATAAGCACACTGACAAGGAAAGCCTGGCACTATTTTCACTACTTAGCTCCCAGTCCTAGATAGCTGGTCAACCTCCCTCTTAAGTAGGAGATTCATTGTTTCTTCTTAAGAATAAAAGAAACTGTAGTAATAATAAAAGAGTTATATAAAAACAAAAACTGCTATTTTGGAGTCTTCCAATTGAACAGACAAGTTGTCACCCATTACCAGCACCCTGCAGAGGTCACATGAACAGTTGTGTACATAAAAGCAGAGTTCGTCTGTTGTGCCTCACTTCAAAATACAAATGTGCATATAAGCATAGACATAAATCTGATCAAAATCAGATTCAGAGATTAAAACAAGTGTGGAAGGAAACAAAGACTCTACTGTGCAAAGAAATAAATTCTGAAATACTAAACCATCTTCAGAGAGTTTTTAGATTCATGAACATAATCAATAAAAAGGAAATTCAGGGAGTCGGGCGGTAGCACAGCGGGTTAAGCACAGGTGGTGCAAAGCTCAAAGACTGGCTCAAGGATCCTGGTTTGAGCCCCCGGCTCCCCACCTGCAGGGGAGTCGCCTCATAGGTGGTGAAGCAGGTTTGCAGGTGTCTAGCTTTCGCTCCCTCTCTCTGTCTTCCCCTCCTCTCTCCATTTCTCTCTCTCCTATCTAACAATGATGACATCAATAACAACAATAATAACTGCAACAACAATAAAAAACAATGGCAACAAAAGGGAAAATAAATACATTTTTAAAAAAGCAAATTCAGAGAACAATAAATCACTTTTAGAAACTGAATGTTGTATTTAACAATTGAAAAATTCAAAAGAGGGAACCAGGCAGTGATGTACCTGCTTAAGCAATAACATTATAATGCACAAGGACCAAGGTTCAAGCATCTGGTCCCCACCTGCAGAAGGAAAGCTTTGTTAATGTCGAAGCAGAGCTTTAGGTACTCTCTGTCTCTCTCTCCCTCGCTATCTTCCCCTTCCCTCTCAATTTCTCTCTGTCTCTATCCAATAATAAATAAGTAAATAAATAAACAAACAAACTCAAGAGGAGCTTGGAAGATGATGGTGATAACTTTCCCTGAAAAGTAGAACAAAGGAGAAAGATATAGACAATGACAGAAAAATACTAAGAATATTAAAAGGTATTACATCCAAGTAGTAAAAGTTAAAAAAAAATGACATCAAAATTAAAAGGGAGTAATAACATTAAAAGTCAAGAAAATCTCCCTTGAAAATACAAATTTCAGAAATCCATCAATTACTCTATTTGGTAAAGAGAGAAAAGTTCTATACCAAGTAACACCATAAAATTTTAAATCTTAAATAAGATCTTCCAAGAAAAGAGGCTTTAAAAAAAAAGGTGTTTTTTTTTTAATCTAGAAGTAGGAATTCCATACCTGTTTTGGAATAAATCAACTTAGAGGAAAAGAAAAAAGCCAATGGGGAAGGAAGTTGAAATTACAACATTAGCAGATTTCCAGGGAGTGTGACCATAGAGTAGCAGCAACCAAAATATCATGGCCAGAAACAACCAGTAAAGCAATGAAAAAACACTCAGAATCTCACAACATTGCAACTGTAACTTTTGAAGAAATTCAAATTCATAGGCTGCTTGGACATGCATGGTAAGTGGTGTGCAGAAAAATTTTCAAGACAAAAACAGCTTCAACTGAGAGCAGCAGTCAGTAGGTAGGTGGCAGCACCATTTTGGTAGTCATACAGTGGAACACAGTCTAGTTAGAAACTAAATCTAGTTAGAACTAACTAAATCTAGTTAGAAACTAACTAAATCTAGTTAGAAACTAAAACTGAAGGGCCAGGCAGTGGTGAACCTGGGTAAGTACACATATTACAGTGAGCAAAGAACTGAGTTCAAGCACCTGATCCCTACTACCGGCACAGGAAAGCTTTACAAGTGGTGAAGTAGGGTTGCAGGTGTCTCTCTGTCTCTTTCTCTCTCTCTATCTTCCCCTCCTCTCAATTTCTATGTCCAATAATGAATAAATAAAAAGACATTTTATTACAAAAAAAAAAAAAAGAAAAAATGCACTTGAAAAGAAAAGATTTTTTAAAATAGAAACTAAAACTGCAGCCCACTCAAATAGGGGCCTGCCAGAAGCCAGTGTACAGTCTGAAGAAAGGCAGCAGGAACCTATACTGTCCAAACCTATCCAAGAAGTACAGAAGGCTTTCTTTCTCTCCACCCCCCACCACGACATATAAACAACATTGCCACAGTGCCACCTTCTGGTTGAACCGTAGAAATCACGCTTAGCCAAAACATGGAATAAAATATAGCTGTTCAAACTCACAAGGATTTAGAAAAAATGTCTGAGTTTGAATTCAAAAAGTTTGCTATGAAGGCAAATCAATAATTCAGCCATATCATGCAGACACAAATTCAAGACCTCAGAGATCATTCCACCAATGAGCTTCTTCTTCTTCTAGCATTTGCCCTTCTTCCGTAGCCAGTCAACAGCGTCAGGTTGAGCCTGATGTAAAGTTTCGAGACCTCCTTTGAATCTGGAGAGGTGGCAGTCATTGACTATGTGGGTCATAGTCTGTCAGTAGCCGCAGGCACCAATGAGCTAAATATGTTTCAAAGAAAACTCCAAACAGCAACATGATGTTAATGACACTTTGGATGGCATTATGGCTTATATATAAGATCTAGTAAGTAAAATAAATCATCTAAAGTAGAGAATATCTGGGATAAAAGATGAAACCACCACACTCTCTGAGTGAAAAGCTGCTAGAGAGGAAATGTCCATGAAAAATTAAGTGTCTCTGTGAAATACCAGACTCCATTAGAATAAAAAAGAGTGTGAGAGTTATTGGGATACCTGAGGATGAAGAGAAGAGAAAAGAGCAAAGAAAATATTCAAAAGAATCAGCAGAATTTTTTTCACACTTGAGTAGCATTCAAAACACAGACATAGAAGAAGCTGAATCCATGATGTCAACCTGACTTCGCTGGGCAGACACCACCACCATATGTCCTGGAGCCCTGCCTCCCCAGATCCCTGCCTCACTAAGGAAAAAGAGAGACAAGCTAGGAGTATGGATTGACCTGACAGCACCTATATTCAGCAGGAAAACAATTACAGAAGCCAGACTTTTTACCTTCTGCACCCTATAATGATCCTGGGTTCATATTCCCAGAGGGATAAAAAAATAGGGAAACTATCAAAGGAGGGAATTGGATAAGGAGTTCTGGGTGTGGGAATTGTGTGGAAATGTACCCCTCCTATCATATACTCTTTTCAATATTTCCATTTTATAATTTTTTTAAAAAGAAGCTGGATGAACACTCAAGTCCCTACATCCAAAATTGCACACACCTCAACACATCATAGTAAAACTATCAAAAGCAAGGATAAGGAAAAGCTGTTGCAGTATGCTAGAGAAAAAAAGATTCTGACATACAAAAGTAGAACCATCAGACACTCATCAGGTTTCTCATCAGAAAATTGAAGGAAAGAAGGAAGTGACATGCAACAATATGACATATTCACAGTATTAATAGATAAAAATTTCCAGCCACAAATACTCTACTCTGCCAAATTATCTTTCAAGTATGAATGAAAAATTAAAATCTTTCCAAACATACAGAAACTGAAGGAATTCACCACCACCAACCCTACCTTACAAGAATTACTGAAAGGAGTCCTACATGAAAAGAAGCAAAGAAACTCCAACTCTAAATGAGGTGATCAGTGGTAGAATAGAATGGGGAATGAAAACAATAGCAACAAAAGAAACAAATACAGTGTTAGGTGGAATGAGTCAGGAAAAGAGAGATGAATACTGGATGGCCTCACATGTAGGTGGAACTTGTGAGGCATAGTCAGGAGCACAGGATAAAACTTGGACTGGAGGTAGTATACTGCACCAAAGCAAGGAATTCTGGGGAGGGAATGGGGAATGGGAGTGGGGTCCTAGGTTGGGGTGAGAGTGTTTTGCAGACACCTATGATGTATATCTGGGAGATGGTACCCAAGTGTAAACAATTAAGCTGTAAACCAATAACCCCACAATAAAATGTGGAGGGATGGAAAGAGGGAGAGGGAGAGATAGAGAAAGAGAGAGACAGAGAGAAAGAAAAACACTCATTTTTAAATTTTTAACCCAGAATTCAAAGGAGGGTGGAAACACCTGTGCTGTATTTATTGGTTCACTCTCACAAATACAACCTCTCCTTGTTAAAATCATATTCTGCATCTTTCATCTAGATTTTATTGTGCCAGTATTGATCTCTCATTCCTGGGCAAGAGTTATTTTAATCTATGATATTAAATCAATGAGGTGCTTTTTATTTCCAAGTCCTTGTTTTCTTGGCATTATAGGTTGTCTGTTCCTTTCCATATTTATAAACCTGTACTTTCCCGGTTTTTGAGGCTACCTATGAACCAAAATGATAAATGTTCTCCTGGGTTGACCTCTCTCACATACCCAATCAGCCAATATATTGATTTCATTCCAGCTCCTTGCTCCTCCCACTTTCTTCCACCTGAATTCCAACTGATTTACTTGTTTGCAATATCCCTCCTCTGGAATCAGTCCTTCAGAAAACTATCCTAGAGACCACTCCAAAATGTCAATATGATCATGATTCTTTTCCCTGCTTGAAGCACTTTAATTGTTCTCTCAGTGCTAGAACAGTGAAACTCAATGTCCTTAACATGTCCTAAAAGATCTAGTCCCAGACTCTTTTCCATTTTCCACCTACTGGTTAGGAGGGAATGGAAGGGGGGAAGCACCTACGTTGGGGATGAGATTGTTCTACATACACTCATGATGAAACCACTTAGAATTACCCATGGATTCCAATATGTTGCAAAAAAAAGTACCCTCAACCTGGCTTGCCCAACCCACCTAATTTCATTAGTCTGACAATCTCCCACTCATCTTTCTAGAGCTAGAATAAGTCCTGCCTCATGACACTTTCCTTAGTCCTTCTGTTCTGCTTTCTCTCCTTTTCTTTTCTTTTGGTTGTCTACTCCCCCCACTGATATCATTTCTCTACTTTAGCTATTACCATAATTTAAAATCTCTTGTTCTATTTCCACTCTAGAGGATGATTTCATTTCTGTGTCCTAAAATTGAGATTTTCTGTCATTAGTAAATAATAAATACTGGGGAAGAATCAGTGAATTCTCTTCTAGAACCTACTTCTTAGCACTTTTGTAGAAATAGACACTCAATGGATATTTAGCAAAATAAACTGAAATTTCTTTCTTTATTTATTTATTCCCTTTTGTTGCCCTTATTATTGTTGTAGATATTATTGTTGTTGTTATCGATGTCATTGTTGGCTAGGACAGAGGGAAATGGAAAGAGGAGGGAAGACAGAGGGGGGGAGAGAAAGACACCTGAAGACCTGCTTCACCGCTTGTGAAGTGACTCCCCTGCAGGTGGGGAGCCGGGGGCTCGAACTAGGATCCTTACGCTGGTCCTTGTGCTTTGTGAAGAAACTGAAATTTCTTTGCATTCTGTATTAGGCATCTATCCTTTTGCCTTTACTCCCTCCTACCCCCTGCCTCACCTATCCACCATTTAAATTAATGGTTTTCTTTGAGGAAACTATCCTTCCCTTGTTCATAGCCACATGTCCCTAGCATTACCAACACATAAAAGGTAGCTATTAAATTTTAGCAATTTTCTAAGCCTCTTACCATTATTCAGGTAGTTTGAAGTCACTCGTGGTGGAATTGATTGTTAATGGAAATGTGCCTCTCATTTATTCAGTTAAATATCTTCCAGCTCACACATTATCTTAATTCATACATTTTCACAGAAATTGACCCACCTACAGCCTATCCTCAGTAAGAGAAGTGAGAGGTTATTTGTCTCAAGTTTAGAAAGTGATCCACACTTTGGTGCATCACAGTGAGAATCCTTCCTAGGACTTTAACTTTCTTCTTCTTCTAGCGTTTGCCCTTCTTCCGTAGCCAGTCAACAGCGTCAGGTTGAGCCTGATGTAAAGTTTCGAGACCTCCTTTGAATCTGGAGAGGTGGCAGTCGTTGACTATGTGGGTCATAGTCTGTCTGGAGCCGCAGGGGCAGTTCGGGTCGTCTCTGGCTCCCCAGCGATGGAACATAGCGGCACACCGGCCATGGCCTGTTCGGTAGCGATTGAGGAGGGCCCAATCATAACGTGCTAGGTCAAAGCCGGGTTGACGCTTGCAGGGGTCTGTGATGAGGTGTTTGTTCTTTACCTCAGCTGACTGCCAACTCTGTTTCCAAGAGTCTGGAACAGAGAAGTTCAGTGTAGGCGTAGGGGACCAGATTGGGTGACGAGATGTCAAGCGTTGGACAGGGTGGGCGAAGATATCCGCGTATATTGGCAGGTCCGGTCGAGCGTAGATGTGGGAAATGAACTTAGATGATGCCGCATCCCGACGAATATCTGGCGGGGCGATGTTGCTAAGAACTGGCAGCCATGGAACCGGGGTGGAACGGATGGTTCCAGAAATTATCCTCATGGAGGAATATAATTTGGAATCGACCAAGTGGACATGGGGGCTACGGAACCAAACTGGGGCACAGTATTCTGCAGTGGAATAGCATAATGCCAGAGATGATGATCGTAGTGTGGAAGCGCTCGCGCCCCATGAGGAGCTGGCCAGTCTTGCAATGATGTTATTCCTCGCGCCCACCTTTGCTGCAGTTTTTATGAGATGTTCATGAAATGACAGAGTGCGATCGAGAGTAACGCCAAGATAGACTGGCTGGGCTTCATGCCGGATTCTCGTATCGCCAAGCTGCACATTAAGCTCACGCGAGGCCGAGGCATGGTGTAGATGGAAAACAGATGATGCCGTTTTTTGCAGTGCTAGGGATTAGTTGCCACTTTTTACAGTAATCAGATATCAGAGACATGTCTTTCGTGAGTGTTTCCTCGAGGATGTCAAACTTGGATGCCTGAGTTGCACAGCAGATGCCATCGGCATAGATGAACTTTAACTGAAATGTACTAAAAAGAATTCTTGCACTACCAATGAGTGAAAGTCCATCTGAAACTAATGTCAACAAAGAAGAGAGAGGAGATAAAACAGGTAAAACTAAGGTGGTAAAAAGGAAGAGGTAAAACTAAGTCTTGGTATGACTGAGTCCCAAATCTAGCAATGACTCAAACTGGTTATCATTCTTAGACATTCCAGTTTACTGCCTCAGTAATGTAGCTTTTTTTTTTCTTTTTAGTATAAGTCAGTTTTCTTTGGTGTCTGTCATCTATAATTAAACATATCCTGCCCCCATTAATTTGTCATAATATGGTATGTACTATCCAAGTAGTTAGCTACTGTTGGGTAGTTGCCATCTCCCCCTGGCATCTTCTTATCCATATGCCTATATAGGGATTTACTGATCCAAAGGTTTGGTCTATTTACATAAATCACTTTTACATAAAGCACTCCAGGGCATTGGTGGTTCAGTTATAGGATTCTCGCCTGTTCCGCCCCCTCCTTGTCACACTCTGATTTTCACCAGTCACTTTTCTCTCCACCCTCTCTATATCACATCCTGTTTCCACCCTACTTGGAGAGTATAAAAACAGCTGCTCTTCTGATTAAAGACACTTGGAAATTGCTTTCCGGCTCCGAGAGTTCCAGAGTGTATCTCCTGCGGAAGTTGGTGCAGCACGAGTTCCTGATCCCTCTCCCACACAGCAGCCTAGATCAGCTCCAGTTGAGTTCTCTCCAACCCAGAGAGCACTAGCTCGGGAAGAAGTACCCTCAGGCTATCCCGGCAAGCTACCATGGTTAAATCAGTCAATTCCTCTTCCCTGAGACTGCCCATAGGCAAGGACCAGGACCCTCAGCAATTGTCTTCTCTCCAATGTTTACTCCTCCAGTTTTATTGTTGTGGTTATTATTGTTGTCATCTTTGTTAGAACAGAGAGAAATGGAGAGATGAGAGGAAGAGAGGAGGAGCGAAAGATAGACACCTACATACCTGCTTCACCACCTGTAAATTGACTCCCCTGCAGGTAGGGAGCTAGAGGCTCGAGCCGGGATCCTTATGCAGGTCCTTGCAATTCGCGCAACCTGTGCTTAACCCACTGCACTACCGCCCAACTCCTTATTTTAATTTAATTTTTATTTAATTTTATTTTCTCCAGGGTTATTGCTGGGACTCAGTGCGTGCACTATGAATCCACTGCTTCTGGAGGCTATTTTTTCCATATTGTTACCCTTGTTATTAATTGTTGTTATTGCTGGATAGGACAGAGAGAAATCAAGAGAGGAGGGGAAGACAGAGAGGGAAGAGAAAGATAGATACCTGCAGATCTGCTTTACTACCTGTGAAGCACCCCCTGAAGGTAGGGAGCTGGGGGCTCAAACCCGGATCCTTTCGCTGGTCCTTGTGCTTCACCATGTGCACTTAATCTGCTGTGCTACTGCCTGGCCTCCCAAGTAAGTATTTTAATGCATATTCAGAAAAAGCTAATACATTAGGATGGGTCAGAAGTAGGTAATTAGTTACTCACTGGTCTCAAACAAAAGATGCTCACTGGAATTCCCTGAGGAATTTTTTTTAAAAAAAGAGCCTGTTAACTGGTTGCATTCCAAAGGTTCAGATTGTGTTCATCTGTGATATAAACTGGGTGTCAAGAACTTTTAGTCATCCAGAGAATTATTTTGTGTAGTGTAGATTAAAAACTGCTGGACTAGACCATCTGGCTCCCATAGCGGGCAATTTTATACATTAAAGGGAGGTTGCCCTTATCTGAACTTCTTTCTGTATTCAGCAATTGATTTCCTTGCTCTCCTTATATGCTCTAGTGTTAATGCTGTTTTCAGCTCTTTCAATTATGCGATTCTCTTATCTTTATACTATTGAGAATACCTTACAAGATTTTTTAAACAGCAACTAAATTTATCTGTCTGTCATTTTGTTTTCATTATCCGTGATAGCAATCTCTCGCATAGCTTATGAGAACATATCAGGTGATTGGTTTTAAGCAAACAAACAAAAATCCAACCAGTCAACATTTGTCCCAAGGTGTATAAGATGCTTGTTGCTTCACTGACTTGTGCATAATCTGCATCAGATTTAGGTCTTTGCTCCATCCCACAAAGGCTTCTCTCCTGAGTCTCTGGGTGCTTGTTCTTATCTATTATTCCCTCCTTATCAAATAATGATGTGCTGTTTTTCTGGAGTGTGCTGCTGTGACCCAAGTTTTACACCATAACAAAAGCAATAACTCAGAAGCATACTAAAGTTATAAAGATGCATAGCAATTGTCAAAAATTCTTCAATTTGAACATGAGTAGGTATTTGCTCACCAAGTTGACAGCTGATAGCTTTTAGCTATAGAATGCCTGTGAAAAATAATAATAAATAATAAATAATAAGAAGAAGAATTTCAGGGGTCGGGTGGTAGCGCAGCAGGTTAAGTGCACGTAGCACAAAGCGCAAGGACCGGTTCAAGCCCCCGGCTCCCCACCTGCAGGAGAGTCACTTCACAGGCGGTGAAGCAGGTCTGCAGGTGTCTATCTTCCCCTTCTCTGACTCCCCTCCTCTCTCCATTCCTCTCTGTCTTATCCAACAATGAACAACATCAACAACAACAATAATAACCACAAGACTACAACAACAAGGGCAACAAAAGGGTAAAAAAAAAAAATGGCCTCCAGGAGCAGTGGATTCATGGTGCAGGCACTGAGCCCCAGCAATAACCCTGGAGGCAACAAAAAAAAATTTAACTTGTGTCTTGCTTTTGAATGGGCTTAGCAGCAAAGAAGGTCTGGATCCACAGAATGCAGGGGGATATTAAACTAAAGTCATGTTGAACTACAGCTGTGATGCCAAGTGGCTACCCATTTGGCAATGAAACACAATATTCATCTGTTTCTACTTCCAATTTGCCACCACTTGCACAGAGGCAAGGTATGACACTATTAGCCAGTCTTTTCTGATTCCTCCAACCAAGGACTTCTCCACCTCAGCATTTGCTGATATTTTGAACCATTTCTTTGTTGTAAGGCTGTGTTGTGCATCAACCATTGGAAAATGTTCAACATTATTAATTTCTACCCACTAGGTGTCAGTAGCATGTACCCCTCTACCCCTAGACAGCAAAAGCATTTCCAGTTTTTGCCAACTGTTTGGAAGATAGGAGAGAGGTGTTAAGAGAATAATTCTCAATTGAAAAATACTCAAATAGCACTTATTCCATATTAGAATCACCTAGAGAACTCAAATGCCTTGACCCCATCTTAATAGAATCTCTGGGCACAGAGACACATACCTTGGAAAAGCTGTCCAGAGGTCCTAAAGAGCAGTCTGGGTTGAGAATCTCTATCCTAGCTAGAAGTGAGCTAACTCAGAAAGACAAAGACAAGTATGGGATGATCCCACTCATAAACAGAAGTTGAAAAAAAAGAACAAAAAGGTAAACTCAAAGTAGGATCTGACTGAATTTGGAGTAGGGCACCAAAGTAAAAGTCTCTGGGTTGAGGGAGAAGGCAGAAGTTCGGCTTTACTGGGGGGGAGGGGATTTGGGATGGGACACAGTCTTTTGGTGGTGGGAATAGTGTTTATGTACACTCCTATTAATTTGTAGTCATATAAATCACTATGAGAGGGGAAAATTGATTGAATGTCTCAAACTTTTTAATGCACAGACCATAGGCTGAGTCTTTCATATATTGAAAGCTTAGACCAGGGAGAACAGAAGCAACCAGTGGCACAGCTATATACAAATAATGTCAAAGGACATAATTTATGGTATTGTGTATGATACAGCAAATCCTAACAAAGGGATATTTCAAAGTTAACCCAATTGCCAAATAATATGATTAAAGCAATAACTATCTATTTGCCTCTAAAACCCTAAGACAAAAGGAACATCCTGCTACTTCTGTAGAGCCTGTATTTCCCCCAGTTCTGGAACCTTAGGGTGGGGCTCACTTTCCTGCATGCTTCTCTCAGCCAGTCCCAACCTAATCAACGCAATAAGTACCACCTCAGCATGCTTCACTTCAGACTGTTCCAGAGACATCAGGCGTGGAATGTCAACTCTTCAGCATCATTACTCAGGTGAGACCTTTCCTTTCATAGGATTTTCTAATTCCATTCCAGGTGTTTCACTTCCTAACAAAGTCCCAAAACCTAGATCTAGACCATGTCCCATGAGATAAACCGTATGTTCACATGTATCCATAAATTAGGGCAAAATATATACCTGAAAGCAAAAGTACACAATAGTCTGCAGTAAGTCAGTATAAAGTCCATAATGAAATAGTGTCTACTTAGACTTAGATATCCTCCTCACCTACTTCCTGTTACACTTCCCTCAGACACTCCAAAACTAACCTTATCAAAGCAAGGACTACAAAAGCTGAATAAGGGCAAGAGACTGGCATACTTTAACAATGACTCTTTAATCACTATCAGGCCACCCCATCAGCTGGGGCCCTAGTCAGGGAGTCCTGAGACTCCAAAACAGGCATGATGGGCCCAGATCTCAAACAAATCCCTCCCTCCATTGTTATAGGTCATCTTTATCAGGAACAATGCAATAGCCCCCTTTGTAGGCCCTCATAGGACCTTGCCCTCAACTTGGATCAACAACGGTAGAGAATGTTCCATCCTCTGAAAGGAGGATGGACAACATACTCAATGTTCCACCTGAGGAAGATGGGTTCCAATTTTGGGACAGCTTGGAATGTTCCACAAAATGTGAGCTCAGATCTACAGGGATGCAGAGGTCACATAGGCTCCTAAGCTGAATACTGGCCCCAGATCAGATCAAATTGATGGGGTTTACAGTCAACAGTATTTATACACCTTTCCCATATTTGGGAGCTACTCTCTTCCCTGATGCAGCTTTCTGGTCCTTTTTCCAGCCATGGCATCGTCTCCCCAGATAATAACTTGGATCCACCTGTATATCAGATTTCAGGCTCAGGGGAAAAAAAAACTAGTATAGTCATGGACCCTTTGGAATATAATTAAAATAGGCCTACTAGCTATCTACAAAACAGAGACCCTATAACTCTTCATCTGAACTATTCCAGCCTTTAGGTTGATGATTAGTCAACAATTTGGTTTTATATCTTAACTCTCTTTTCAGCCACCAGGTTCCAGATGCTAACATGATGCCAACCAGACTTCCCTGGACAGACAATCCCACCAAGTGTCCTGGAGCCCCGCTTCCCTAGAGCCCCACCCCACGAGGGAAAGAGATAGAAGGCTGGGAGTATGGATCGACCTGCCAATGCCCATGTTCAGTGGGGAAGCAATTACAGAAGCCTGACCTTCCACTTTCTGCACCCCACAATGACCTTGAGTCTATACTCTCAGAAGGATAAAAAACAGAAAAGCTATCAGGGAAGGGGATGGGATACGGAGTTTTGATGGTGGGAATTGTGTGGAGTTGTAACCCTCTTATGCTATGGTTTTGTCAATGTTTCCTTTTTATAAATAAAATTTTTAAAAATAAAAAGAGAGAGAATCTCCATTTGAAAGCAACTAACCTAAAACTGCTATGGGCCTTCTCAGAACCATTCTCAAACAGCTTTATAATGAGGCCCTCTATTTAGAACAGCAGAGGAGCAACTATTAAGTAGAAGCAATATTAACTATAATGTCAAGTACTGTCTTGTGGAATTTGCTGTTTAATGAGGTCATGAGAGGGCAGGGGAAATAGTTTTTCATATGTTAGTGTATATGGAAAAAATACTAAGAAAAGAAATCTAAAAGGAATAATAAAGAAAAATGATTGTTGTTTGCCAAAAACAGAGCAAGGTGAGTTCATAGAATCCAAATTGGGGAGGGGAAGATAGGAAAGAGACAGAGGGACACCCGCAGCCCTGCTGCAGCACTCATGAACCTTCCCCCTAAAGGCAGGGAACAGATGCTTGAACCTGAGTCCTTGTGCACTGTAATGAGTTCGCTTAACCAGGTGCACCATCGCCTGGTCCCAATATTTACCTTTTTAAAATAACTTTATTCTAATTCACACATTATAAAATTAACCATTTAAAAGTTTATAATCCAATGGTTTCTATATTTTCACAGAGTTGGATGCCAATGCCAGAGTATCATTGTCAGAATATATTCACGATCATGAAAAGAAGTACTCTGGTACTTGTCTTCCACCTTTCTTCGTTAGAAGAATGTGTGAAGGTAAGAAACTTGGACGAAAAACTACCACATTGTAACCATGAAAGGAAGGCCAAGAGGATCAAAAAATGCCAGTTCAAATTTTGATGCTTCTGTGCTACTAACTCAATGCCACCAACTGCCTTCTCACAGACTGGTAAGCATGAGAAATAAGCCCTTAAATGTCTCTGAGCTGTGGTTTCTTGAAGCCTGGAGTAACCCTAACTGTAGAGAAATATTCTTTAATTTCTATGCTCAAGTGCACACATTGTTGTGTCTATAGCTCCTTCACTTGTGGATCAAGGGACCATCTTTCACCATTTGTTGAGCTTAAGAGTTTCCCTTTAGTGGTGTTTCTTTCATTTGCAAGTAAGCTCATGGGGTATACACTGTGTTCTCTATTAACTAAAATATGGACCTTATACTCATCAAAACACCTTCCTTGAACTTGATTATTAAAATGCAACATAATTGGAGTTCACACCAAGTGAAAAACAGATGACCTATTATACTCTTCTTAATATAGGGATGTTTTTCTATTCATCCATGTATGTTTCCATCCATTCAGTTATAAAAATATTTACTGTAGATTTAATGTGTGCCAGTGTGGAGATGTCAAACTGAGAAAAACAGACAAATTCTAGTCACTTATACCCTTAGGAGAAGAAGCCAGGGTTGTAACTGTATAGCTTATAGGAAGAATTAAGATTCTTAGTATATATATATGGAGAGAAAGAGATAGATGACAAATATATTTACCAATAGAATTGGAGGTGATCTCCAGAGCCCTACCCTACTAGGGAAATATAGGAACAAGCTCATGGGTACAGATGGACCTGTCAACAAATGGAGAATTACAGAAGCCAGACCTTCCACCTTATGTACCACATAAAGAATTTTGGTCCAACACAGGGATAGACACCATAATGGTTATGTAAAGAGACTCTCATGCCTGAGGCTCCAAAGTCCCAGGTTCAATCCCCTGCACCACCATAAGCCTAAATTGAGCAGTTCTCTGGTAAGAGAGAGAGAGAGAGGGAGGGGGAGAGAGAGAGAGAGAGAATTTTGTCCCATACTCCCCAGAGGAATAAAGAATAAAAAGATAGGGGAGTCAGGCAGTAGAGAAATGGGTTAAGTGAAGGTGGTGTAGGACCTGCTCAAGGATTCCAGTTCGAGCCACAGGCTTCCCATCTGCAGGGGAGTCGCTTCACAGGCAGTGAAGCAGGTCTGCAGGTGTCATTCTTTCCCGCTCTCTGTCTTCCCCTCCTCTCTCCATTTCTCTCTGTCCTATCCAACAACAATGACATCAAGATAATCACATAATTGTTGATAATGACATCAACAATAATAACTACAACAATAAAACAACAAGGGCAACAAAAGGGAATAAATAAATAAATAAATATAAAAAAGAATAAAAGAATAGGGAAGTTTTTCAGGGCCAGTGGAGGCATACCTGGTTGAGTGTACACATTACAATGTATAAGGACCCCGGTTTAAGCCCTGAGTCCCCACCTACAACGGAAAAGCTTTGCAAGTGGTGAAGCAATGCTACAAGTGTCTCTCTGTCTTTCTGTCTCTCTCCCTCTCTATCTCCCCCTTCCCTCTCAATTTCTGGCTGTCTCTATCTAATAAATAAGTAAAGATAACAAAAATAAATAAATAAAATAATAGGGAAGTTCCCAATGGAGGAGATGGAACAAGGAACTCTGGTGGTGGGAACTGTGTGGAATTGTACTCCTGTTTTCTTACAATCTTATTAATCATTACTAAATCACTAATAAAAAGTAAAAATAGGGGGTCAGGTGGTAGCGCAGCTGGTTAAGCCAAAGTGGTGTGAAGGACGAGCGTAAGGATCCCTGTTCCAGCCCCTGGCTCCCCACCTGCAAGGGGGTTGCTTAATGGGCAGTAAAGCAGGCCTGCAGGTGTCTATCTTTCTTTCCCCCTTTCTTCCTGTCCTCTCTTGATTTCTCTCTGTCTTATCCAACAACAACATCATCAATGACAACAATAATAATAACCACAATGATGAAAAAAACAAAAGGGAAAAAAATAGCCTCCAGAAGCAGTGGCTTCATGGTGCAGGCACGGAGCCCCAGCAATAACCATGGAGGCAAACAATAATAATAATAATAAATTAAATAAATTGGAGGTAAAATATGAGAGAAGCAAGACAGTCAGAGGTATTTAAACATGTCCGCCTGTGGAGGTGCTCAAATGTCAGCACCATTTGCTAAGGTAGAGAAGTACCACAGAGACCAGGATTTTGGTAGTCAGGCATAAAGATGGTGACTATGACTGTGGCTCCTCTTTTGCAGCACAAAAAGGCTGCCTCTTCAGCACTCTGGTCTCTCAATCTTCCCACTGACTCAAGATCACCAGTGTAACCCCACTATCTTACTTTTGGCTCAAATTGACCAGAATTTGTTCCTTTTATTTTCAACCAAAGCCTTTTCATTGGAAACACAGGTTAAATTGACTGTTGTGTGTCTGCACAGGACATTAAGCACTCTTCTGACAAAAGAAACGTGTGTCCTAAACAACAGTGAACAAAATCACAAACTCTCAGATGCCACCATCTCTCCACTAGAGGCTGACTCCCTTTCATGGCATCTCTCCTCAGAGAGACAGCTTCTGCCAGTACAAGGTGGGGAAGTGTCAAATACTATTAAAACTTGATTGCTAATTCAAATGCTATTGTGCTTGATATGCTTGACATGTAAAAGTGCACAATGTAGCTTAATAAAATTGATAGAACTCCCTTTGAAGATATTTTTATCACAGAGGCACTCAATAAAACTGTTTCCATCAGGTTCTTTTGCCTCTTGGATATTTTGCTAGCGACACATTTTCATGAGCTGATGGAGGGCCTAGGAATACATATTTTGCAAAGAATGTGGGAGGAGGGAGGGGTTTTGAGATCTTTTTATTTCTTGTAATTAGGAAGACCTCTACCAACTGCATAATGATGCAGTTCATCTGAGTCACAGCAAAGCAAATCAAAGCTGTTTTACTTCAGAGTCATGTGCAATCAAATAAATAACTCACAGAGGTTCCTATAACAAACTCAAAAATAGCTCATTACCAAGACCAAAAATTAATCTGTTCAAGGGAATCTTCTTTTCCTTTTGCCTACATCCAACAAGCATTTTCAGCCTGGGACCCAAGAGAGTCACATATTGTCTATTCTTCACTAAGAAAAATGGTAGGGTATGACTCCTGTCTTTGGATGCAGCATGGAACAGAAGAGGGCAAATGACTTCGTGGTGATTAAACTACCAACTTTGGGGAAATACTATCCTGAGTTCTAAGTAGGGTGGCTTTGAGAAAATTATGTAATCCTGACTCCCAGTTTTAATATAGTGCTATAAGTGTAAGCACTTTTTTGATTGTGACCCTTCTCCATATTAGGGAGCTACCCTCTTCTCTGATCCAGCTTTCTGTCCCTTTCCCAGCCATGACATCACCTCCACAGACAATAATTTGGATCAACCTGCATATCAGATTTCAGGCTCAGAGAAAAATAAATAAATAAAAACTAGTATAGCTACAGGCCCTTTGAAATATAACTAAAATACGCCTGCTAGCTAGCTACAAAATGGAGGACCCCCCCCCCCCAACACTTCATCTGCACTTTTCTAGCCTTTAGGTCCATGATTGTTCAACAATTTGTTTGGCTTTGTATGTTAACTTTCTTTTCAGCCACCAGGTTCCAGATGCTAACATGATGCCAACCAGACTTCCCTGAACAGATGACCCCACCAATGTGTCCTAGAGCTCTGCTTCCCCAGAGCTCCACCCTACTAGGGAAAGAGAGAGGCAGGCTGGAAGTATGGATCGACCAGTGAATGCCCATGTTCAGTGGCAATTACAGAAGCCAGACCTTCCACTTTCTACATCCCACAATGACCCTGAGTCCATGTTCCCAGAGGGTTAAAAATAGGAAAGCTATCAGGGGAGGGGATGGGATACGGAGATCTGGTGGTGGGAATTGTGTGGAGCTGTACCCCTCTCATCCTATGGTTTTGTTAATGTCTCCTTTTTTAAATAAATAAATAAATAAATAAAATTTTAATGTCCTCTGGAGTATAGGTGACAACAGTGTTTTAGAACTAACTCCATATAGTAGTTTTACAACACTATGAATGTACTGAATTGAATGCATTTAAAGATGACTAATTTTATGCTATGTGAATTTCCTCATTTCTTTCCTTGGGAAAAAAGAGAATTCTTTTGGCTGCAAATAACAGGAAATATCAAGCCAATAACTTTAAAAATACAGATTTATTTGTCTTATACACAGGAATCTCAGATGTTGACAGTTCAGAGTTAGACGATAGCACTGTCTAGAATTCAGAACTTGTCTATTTCTCCCTCCATCACCCTCAGCATGAAGCACTGAATGACAACAAAATGGCTGCTTCTCCTCCAGTCCTCAAACATTTATATCAAATGGGGAGAATATGAAAGGCAAAAGCAAAATAGGGAGAAGGCAAAATAACATGAATTAAGAAGGTAGGTTGTTTTTTTTTTTTTTTTTTTGGTTTTTATTTTTAATTAGTCTTACTGACTAGAGCTGTGCTGGAAAGCCACCTCTGGTTGCAAGGGAAATAAAAAAGGAGCATGTTTTTTAACTGGACCCATTGTTTAAACAAAATTGAGGTTCTGGACACAAAGAATAAAAGAGAATAGATATTGAATGGACAACCAGTATTACCTTCCATGTGCCCAGCTCAGTGTAAGATTTCATAGATGCCAAAAGAGGTAGAAGGGACAGGTTTTAATACTGAAACTCTGGAAACAAAACATATAGTCTTCCTTGTCATTACTTCCTAGAGCCCACTGGCTTTTTTAAGTGTGAGTTTAAATGGGTTTATTTTTAGCTTTAAATTGCAGGCTGATTGAACAGAGGGAAAAAATGTAAAGAGAGACGAATAATCCTCTTATATCAATTATCTGCTTTTTCTCTTTTTTCTCTCTCTAGTTTTCATTTTAATGTAGCTGACCTGCAAATGAAATAGCTCCCTAACCTAGAAAAATCTAGGATACAAGTTTACCAGATTCTAATAAACTTCCTTCAGATTCCCCCCTCAGGATACCTATTTGTAAATGACCTTATTTTTTAATTCAGATACCTACCTGGAACTCCCATGTTTGGCCAGTAAGTCAGCATACTAAAAAGAACTTCCCACTCAAGCTACAATGAAAACATGAGAAATGGATTTTAATAAAGAGTGTTTGAAAATAGGGTCTGAATATGAGTGGAGAAGGGACTTGGTTTATAACCAGGTATTGAAAGGACATCAGAGAATTCATGTGATTCCCAGTAATTATTTTTATCATGTAAGCTGTATCTGTTGATTCACATTATAAATGATACCTGCTGCATGATTGTCATTTACATAATGTGTGAATTATTAATATATACAATATGAAACCAAACTTCATCTCTAACAGAAATATGTTAATGTTTCTCATGAATATGGTTTATTTTTGAAAGTCCAATAATAAAGAAAAGCTAAAATTTTCCCACTCATCGTCCTAACCCACTGGAAAAACTGTGTAGGACATCCATCTTGGGGTTATTATTCTGTTTTATGCAAGTTATCACATATTTTAAAAGAAAAAATGGGGAGTTGGGCGGTAGCACAATGGGTTAAGTGCAAGTGGTACAAAGTGCAAGGACTGATGTAAGGATCCTGGTTCAAGCCCCCAGCTCCCCACCTGCAGGGGAGTTGCTTCACAAGCAGTGAAGTAGGTCTGCAGGTTTCTATCTTTCTCTCCCCCTCTCTGTCTTCCCCTCCTCTCTCCATTTCTCTCTGTCCTATCCGACAATGATGACATCAATACCAACAATAAAACAACCAGGGCAACAAAAGGGAATAAATAAATAAATAATTTTTTAAAAAAGCAAAAATATAATTGCTTAATAAGAGTGGGGAACATTTATACTCTAGTCTTCATGTTTCCCCAAAGAGAGATTACATTTATAGTACCACCCCACAATGAACAGGTTAATTGACAGGTAACAGTCATTGGTCCCTTTGTTCAAGCAGGTAAGCTACTAAAAAGCTAGTGGCAGCTTACTCCCTTTCTTCTCTGTCTCAAGATTATAAATCTTAGACAAAGCAATCTCTGGAATTTTTTCTGGGTGGGCTGTATACAGGGGGATGCACTTATAAACTCCATCCCCCAAAAAAAAACAAAACAAAACACTGTATCACTAATCAAACTGATGTTATTCATTCCGTATGTCTGACTTTCCAAAATGCCTGTTCACTTCCCTGGATATATTCCTAGAAGTTAAACTGCTGGGTCAGTATTTAAGCATATTAAATTGCGGTATTTATTGCCACATTTCCTTCCAGTGGAACTTCAACTACCTACTTTCCAGTATTGAACATTTTAAAATAGTTTCCATCTGTCAAAAATAATATTTTGTCATATTTACAATTTTGTTATTACTGAAACTACATAATTCTTCATACACTTATTATATTCTTCTATGCATGCTTGAGGAAATTAGATTTTTTTAATTTATTTTTATATTACGGAATTACATGTTGACAGGGGTTTGAATCCATACCATTCCCACCACCACAGTTCTGAATTTTCAGTCTCCCCACTGCAATCCACCACAGTTCCCCTAAGGTTGTACACATGGGCCAACCATCTTCTCTGCAACTACCTGTCCACATTTATACATAGTTGCCCCTTCTTTTTCTGATTCGATCTTTTTCTAATTCAATCCTCTATTCCCCTCTAAGCCACTCATAACATCATAACCACTTCCATATGTCCCTCTCCTTTCCCTTTTCTCTCTCTGGGTGCTGATGGAGCTGGAGTTCAGAGCCCTCTTATCTTCCTCCTATCACTGCTCCCCCGCTAGGAGGATCAAGGTTGTTTATGGAGAGCAGAAGGTAGGAGTTCTGGCTTCTGTAATTACTACTCTGCTGAGCATGGGTATTGACAGGTTAATCCATAACCCCAGCCTGTTTCTATCTTTCCATAGTGAACCAAATCTCTGGAGATACGGGGGTCCAGGACACATTGGTGAGGCCGTCTGTCCAGAGAAGTCAGGATGGAGTCATGGTAACATCTGTTACTTGGTGTCTGGAAGGTGTCATGACCTAAGTTGAGACAAAAACGGTTAGTGAACAGGAACCAAAAAGTAGGATCAGAACAGATGAGATTTGGGATTTTAGGGTAGAAGAAAGCTAGGAAAACCATTTTAGGCATGTTCCTGGGGGCACACAACTATGGTAGTTTGCTTGAGTCTGGTAGCTAGTCTGAGGCTGGATAAGAACATTATCTGAGAGAATGGTGTCACAGTAGAGAAAAGGGCTAGAAAGTTGAATTAGGGCAGAGAGTAGCTCCCATTCTTGCAAAAAAAAAAAAATTATTTGGCTAAAATGAACTATTTACTTCCATCCACCTGCTCCAGGGCCCCTATATATATTTATATTTAACACCAGAGTTTGTGTAACCTCTAAGTCCCTATTGGTCTGAGCATATAGCTCATAGTCATATCTGAGGAGTATTGCAGGCTGCATTTATTTGAGGACCAGTCTTTTTCGAGTGGCAGGGCAGGATACCTCCAGCCTCCCTTCAGAGACTGGGGTTCTCCCTACCGTCATTGCTTTATGGTAAAGCCAAGGTGAAATCAGATTGTATCATTAAAGCCAATGCCCTAATACAAATTGTGCAGTGTCAAATTACGTAAAGAATGCCTCAGCCTCTTCCCCTACCCTTTCTCAGATGTACCCATCCTGAAGTCAGGAAACAAAGCTGCAAGCAACAAAAACTGTATGTGGCTGTTTTGAATAGAGAAGTTGAACAACATGGTCTAGGCATCTTCCTAAAGGACAGAGAAACAGTCATGGTGACAGTTCATCCAGAAAGAATGCATACAGTGAAACTAAAGAACTATACCAGGGAGACATCCCAGCCAATTCTAGACCCCACAATCACATCACCTAGTTATGCTCCTAACACCTCTGCAGCTGCTGACTTCAGCACCTGGATGAAGTCTCATTCCGTTCACCAGCATGGATCACCCACATTACCAGCTTCACCTGCACTTCCAGGACTCTGCACTTCTCAGGGCTGGGTTGGGAGTCTAGCTTTGGCTATACCTGAGTTGCCTGAGAGGCCAGGAAAGTGAGTCTTCTGTAGCAGATGACAGGAGCTTAGAGTACAGAAAATCTCTCATGCCTGAGAAGAATGTGAAAATGATTTGAGCGCACACACACACACACACACACACACACACACACACACACACACAGCCTCTACTACAATTTTTAAAATGCCAAGTCAGAAGAAGGTTCCATCTGTTCCATTCAAGTCAGGCAATGTAGAACCCTACTCAACCCCCACCTCTATCATACATAAATACACACTGAGACCGCCTTCTGGAACGTTCTCTTTCTTCCACCTGTTAAAACCAAAACCATGCTGGTTCCCACACATCATTCAAAATTACACTTAAAATATATTGTAGAAACCAAAGTTCTCAACTGTTTCTCATTTAAAAAAAAAAAAAGGCCTGTCTTCTGCTTTTTTATTCTTGCTACATCAAGGAGTACAGCCCATTCTAACAGGGAGGACAAATTTGCACATATTTATTGAAAAATAAATATTCTGGGCCAGAAAAATTGTTCACTTGGATATTGTGCTGCTTTACCATGTGCATGACCCAGGTTCAGGCCCAGCCCCCAAAGATCATGACCCCTACCTTCTGGGTGCCTTTTTTATTTTTCTGAACCAGAGCACTGCTCAACTCTGTTTATGGTGGTGCTGGAGACTGAACAAGAGACCTGAGGCATGAAAAGTCTTTTTACGTAACTATTATGCTATCTCCCCAGTTCCCCTCTGAGTGCTTGCAATAATTTTTTTTCTGCATCATATTTTAAAAGTTTTTATTTATTTATTTCACTTTTTTTTTGCCTCCAAGGTTATTGCTGGGGCTCAGCGCCTGCACCACGAATCCACTGCTCCTGGAGGCCATTTTTTTCCCCTTTTGTTGCCCTTGTTGTTGTAGCCTTGTTGTGTTTATTATTGTTGTTGTTGATGTCGTTCATTGTTGAATAGGACAGAGAGATAAATCGAGAGAGGAGGGGAAGACAGAGAGGGGGAGAGAGAGATAGGCACCTGCAGACCTGCTTCACTGCCTGTGAAGCTACTCCCCTGCAGGTGGGGTGCTGGGGGCTTGAACCGGGATCCTTATGCTGGTCTTTGCGATTTGTGCCACGTGCGCTTAACCTGCTGCGCTACCGCCCAACCCCATATTTTTTTCACTTTTTAAATATTACTATATTGTATAACAAAGACTGAAGTATAAATAAAATACAATGGGCATAATTTAATATTTTTTAAAAGTTTAATAGTTTTAGCCCAAGCAGGGGTGCAGCAATAATGAACTTACAACAAGTATGGCATCCTGAGTTCACCCTGAGTTGGGTGCTGCTTCCCACCTCATCCTGTTTCTCTCATAAAATAAATCTTGAAGGGGAGGACAGAAAGAGAGAAGGGGGGGAGAAGGAGAGGGAGAGGGAGAGAGGAAGGTGACTGGTCCTACAAAAGATGTTGCTTAATCAATGAACAAAAGATTTTTTTTTACCTAGAATTCTTCCAATCATCCCTTACTGCCAATCCTGCACTGAGTCCTGTGGAGAAGTCTCCCAGTGGTGTTGACTGATATCTTGACAAGTGTGGAAGGATGTGAATGTGTTTTGATAGGCTGATTTAACTTGTTTAACTTTCTCTTTCCAACTCTGGTTGCTGCTTTCCAGAAATGGTGATCAGTCAGTTGTTTATCTCAAATACTCAGCCAGAGGAAGGAGAATGAAATTTCATCGTGTCAGTGGTTGGTTAGTGATTTTAACAGGACATCACACTTTCTGTAGAGAACTGTGACTCCTGTCAACTGAGTTAATCATTTTGATGGTCCAAGACCTAGGACAATTGGACCCACTGCTATAAAACACTTAAAAGAAGTATGTCAACATTAGGCAATCTCAAACTGCCTTGGAGAGGTTGAATTTGTGAGGTTTTGAAGCATTTCATGTTTTCTAAACAGTTTCTTGGACATGTATCCATTTTTGTGTTATAAATAATAACTCATCCTGTTCTGTCTACCCCAGGTATCTTTCTCCATGCCTTCATCATCACTGGTGGATCATTGCATATCACTGCTCACTTGTCAAAAACCAAAAAAAGATGCCACTCCACTTCAGTTTTCCCTGCTCTTCCATGACTGAGTGACATCCCACTATTCACTTTCTCTCATTCTCTCTCTCCAATCTCGCCCCTACTCTTCCTCCCCTATCTTTCTTTTCCCTTTAACCAACCCCTTTCCCCCTGCAATAACAGAAAGTGCAAGGACCAGCTTAGGATTCCCCTGGCTCCCTACCTGCAGGGGAGTCGCTTCACAAGTGGTGAATCAGGTCTGCAGGTGTCTATATTCCTCTCCCGCTCTCTGTCTTCTCCTCCCCTCTCAATTTCTGTCTGTCCTATACAACAACAACAGCTGTAACAACAACAATAACAGTAACAACCACAACAAGAGCAACAAAATGGGAAAAATAGCCTCCAGGAGCAGTGGATTTGTAGTGCTGGCACCAAGCCCCAGCGATAACCCTGGAGGCAAAAAAAAAAAAAAAAAAGAAGAAAGAAATTTAATTTTTTTTTATTTATAAAATGTAAACAATGACAAGACCACAGATTAAGAGAGGTACAATTCTCACCACCAGAACTCTGTATCCCATCCCATCCTCTGATAGCTTTCTTAGTCTCTCTGAGAGTATGGACCCAAGGTCATTATGGGATGCAGAAGGTGGAAGGTCTGGCTTCTGTAATTGCTTCCATGCTGAACATGGGCATTGACAGGTCGATCCATACTCCCAGCCTGTCTCTCTCTTTCCCTAGTGGGGCACCTAACAGAACCACAGCCTATTGTTGGCATCACCTTTTCTAGTCAATAATGTGTCTCTTCTTGGCAATCTCCCATTTCAGTATGGGTAGATCTGTCCCCTCTTTGTAACTATTGTAGAGTATTCTTCAGTCTGTAAAAATGGGCTTTCATTTGTTTCACTTATGTTTATATAACCAGAAAATGAAGTGGAACCCAATATTTAAAATCTTTCAAACACCCCTGCAGAAGATGTCTTTGGTTCTATGTCTTTGATGTCCATATAGTTTTTTTTTAACTTTTCCTATAGCCTAAACACTCCCTGAGATTTTTTCAGATCCACTTACATATCTGCATTATGTCAATATCATGTTTAAAAGTACAGTCTTAAATTATAACCATTGTTTTGATATAATACAATGAAATGTCTTAAATTGGGGGAAAAATCCTACTGATTAAATTTTCTGTCTGAAAATCTGGGGGAAAGTTGTTACTTCTTTTTAGTTGTGGTATACATCAGTGTGGTCCCAATATCAACAGCATTTCACAAAACACAGATTCTGAAGCAAAAGAGACAGTAGAGAGAGAATCTTAAAGAGTCAGAATAAAAATAATAATAAAGAGCTGTGATTATCATAGACCTAAGACAGTATGAACCAAATGGACAGAAATCCTGAAAATCAAATTTAAAACACAACCAGGAAATTAGCTTAGATAACAAAATTACTCTGGAAACACAGACAGAATCACCCACACAGACCACACTACATCTCCTTGTCTTCTCACAACAGATCTAAACAGACAATATTGGTATTTACATTAAATTTTCTTTGTACAGTAACATATAGTGAGAGAAACAATAGTCAAAAGACCTATGGGGCTACAATAATTTAAACTTATGTCTTTTGCTTCTACTGTAGCATAATACCACTGGGATTTTAAACATATTGAAAGATACAGGATCATATTATACTTCTTAAAGTGGAATTTCACACATATATGCTGAAAACAAAGCAGTGTCTTGGAGAAAATTTCATAACATGCTCAACAAGAATTGTATCAGAATTCATAGTCCTCTCATCATTTTTTATTATTTTTTGAGAAAACCTTAGATATACAACTAAATATCGCCCTCTAGTGGCATATAGTGCATACACAAACTACTCGGGAAATAACCTATTTCCAGAAAATGTTCAATCTCAGATCTGCTACGGATAAAACAAACTGTTAGAAAACATTGCTTCAAATCACAGCGTTCTTTGTCAAAATCAATGAATCCTTTAATATTTCTTCAACTAAATTAAATGCAGTTGGCTCGTCTTTATCAGTTTCTTCTCAAAGCACATAAAGACTCAAAACTACAATCAGCTTTTCCATGTAGAGCAACCTCCTTTGTCTAGAAATCTTTGAACACAACATGATTTCAAATGAGTATTCAATGGGGCACGATTGCCCACCCACCCCCATTTCTCTTCTTTGGGCAGATTTACAAATCTGCTCTTGCCTTCTTGGGACCTCATACTGACAATGATGACAACTAAATTCAACTCCCTTGAGTCAGAATGGAAGGTGCGGTGAAAGGCGACGCCAGCATATTTCAGAAAAGTACCTGAGATTAGCAATCTTCACTCATTAACATATTTCGTCTCTCTTTATACACCACATACCACAAAAAGCATACCACACAAGTGAAGAGGAAACTATTTTAAATCCTATTACACTGAGAAAGCATAACATATGACCAAAAAAGATTTAAAAAGGAGTTTCTCAATAAAACATGAATTTTTTTTTAGTATTTATTTATTTTCCCTTTTGTTGCCCTTGTTGTTTTTTTATTATTGTTGTAGTTATATTGTTGTTGCTACTGATGTCGTTGTTGTTAGGACAGAGAGAAATGGAGAGGGAAGGGGAAGACAGAGGAGGAAGAGAAAGATAGACGCCTGCAGACCTGCTTCACTGCCTGTGAAGCTACTCCCCTGCAGGTGGGGAGCCGGGGGCTCGAACTCAGATCCTTATGCGAACCTTGCGCTTCGCACCACTTGCGCTTAACCCGCTGCACTACCGCCCGACTCCCGAAAAATGATTTTTTAAATAAGGAAGCATTTACAATTTATTTTACTCAGTATCTTACCTTTATAATTTTACCAACCTAACAACCCCACCTGTCCTATTATTTAATGTTTGTCTTCATATCTATTTATTAGTTATTTAAATAAAGAAAAATAAAGATGAGAGTGGGTGGTGGAGCATCCGGTTGAGCACATATGTCACAATGTGGAAGGACCTAGGTTCAAGCCCCAGGCCCCACCTACAGAAAGAAAGCTTCGCTTGTGGTGAAGCAATGTCTCTCTGTCTCTCTCCTCTCTATCTCCCCCTTCCTCTCAATTTCTAGCTGTCTCTATCCAGTAAATAAATGAAGACAATAAAAAATTAAAAGAAAAGAAAAACAAAGATCACACGCCATACAGAAAAACTAGCCATTAAAAAATAAAGTTGGGGTAGGGGAAAATAGCATAATGGTTATGCAAACAGACTCTCAGCAAACTCTCCAAAGTCCCAGGATCAATCCCCCCATGACCATAAATCAGAGCAGAGCAATGCTCTGGTGTTTCTCTCTCTCTCTGTCTCTGCATCTCTCTCAAAAAAGATTTAAAAACTAAAAGAAAATAGGGAGTCGGGCGGTAGCGCAGTGGGTTAAGCGCAAAGCGCAAGGACCTGCGTAAGGATCCTGGTTTGAGGCACCGGCTCCCCACCTGCAGGGGAGTCGCTTCACAGGCGGTGAAGCAGGTCTGCAGGTGTCTATTTTCCTCTCCCCCCTGTCTTCCCTTCCTCTCTCCATTTCTCTCTGTCCTGTCTAACAACTACAACAACAATTAAAAAGGGCAACAAAAGGGAATATAAATGTAAAAAATAAATAAATAAAAAGAGGCTTTAAAATAATAATAAAATTTAAAAAAAAGAAAAGAAAATGAAGTTGGAGGCAACAGGATATTTCATCTGGAGAGTGCTTGCTTTGCCAAGCATGTGACCCAGCTTGGGCAGGGATGACTATTCTGTTCTCAGAAAAATAAATAAATAAAAAGACTTTCAGGTAAAGAAAGTAAGCAGAGACTGAAAGGGATACTACATAATGGGCAAAGGTTTAATTCAACAAGACATAACCATTATAAATATATATGTGCCCCAAACTCAGATGCACCCAAATATATTAACAAATACTTACTGAACTTAAGATAGACATTGACAGCAACACAACAAAGATAGGAGATATTAATGCACCGTTCACAGCAAGAGACAGATCATCTGAACAATAAAAGCAATAGGGAAATAGTGATCTTAAATAAAACCATGGATGAAATGGGCCTAGCATATACAGATACAGATACAAATACATATACATATATATGTAGCACTTTCCATCCCATGGAACATGGTACACATGGCACATTCAAAGGGATTGGCCATATGCTAGGCCAAAAAGACAGCCTACATTTATATGTAAATATTAAAGTCATAAAATGCATCTTCTCAGACTATGATGGTATGAAGCTAGAAATCAACCACAAAACGAAAAGAAACTGCCCCAAAGTCTGGAGACAAAACAACATGCTTCTGAACAATGCATAGGTCACTGAAGAGATTGAAAAGGAAATTAAGAATTACCTCGGGGCCGGGTGGTAGCGCAGCAGGTTAAGCACACATGGCGCAAAGTACAAGGATCGGTGTAAGGACCCCAATTCAAGCCCCTGGCTCCCCACCTGCAAGGGAGTCGCTTCAAGGGAGTCGCTTCATTGGGCATTGAAGCAGGTCTGTAGATGTCTTATCTTTCTCTACCCCCTCTGTCTTCCCTTCCTCTCTCCATTTCTCTCTGTCCTATCCAACAACAACAACAGCAATAATATTAACAAAAACAACGATAGACAACAAGGGCAACAAGGGTAAAAAATGGCCTCCAGGAGCAGCAGATTCGTAGTGCAGGCACCGAGCCCCAGCAATAACCCTGGAGAAAAAAAAAAAAAAAGAATTACTTCGATACCAATCAAAATTAAGAAATCAACTATCAGACCTTATGGGATGCAACAAAAGCAGTCCTAAGAGGGAAGTTCATAGCAATATTAATAAGGAAGAGAACTTGCTAATAAACAATCTAGCAACCTAACTGAACCAACTAGAAACAGAGCAACGTAGAGACCCAATAATCAGCAGGAGACAGGAAATTATTAAAGTCAGAGCAGACTTCAATGAAATAGAAAACAAAAAGACCAATAGGAAGATTAATGAAATCAAGTGCTGTTCCTTTGAAAAGATAAATAAAATAGATAAATCACTAGCTACGCTCACCAACAGAAAAAGAGAGGAAGCAATTACAGAAGCCAGACCTTCCACCCTATGCAAGCCACAACGACCCTGGATCCATACTCCCAGAGAGATAGAGAATGGGAAGGCTATCAGGAGAGGGGATGGGATATGGAGATCGGGTTATGGGAATTTTGCGGAATTGTACCCCTCTTATTCTATGGTTTTGTTAATGTCTCCTTTCTTAAATAAAAATAAATAAATAAATAAATAAATAAAAAGAGAGAAATCTAAGGTAAAATCACTCAGAAATGAGAGAGGAGATATTATAACAGACAAGGCAAAGATACAAAGGATCCTGTAAGCTATTCTGGACATCTATATGGAAATAAATTTGACAACTTAGAAGAAATGGACACAACTAACTTGATTATAATAATTAACTAGAGCTACTTTAAAGTACAAGGAACCCTTCCGATTTTCTTTAAGATCCTTATTTCTTCTGGTTCTGGAATCCCTAGGACTATGCCCATATTTCTTGATGTTTCTTCCCTCTGATCCCTTGCCATCATACTGCCTGTTTCAACCTCAACTAAATCAATGCTACCATTGCTGCCATGCTGCTTTGCTGTTACTGACTTATTACTGCAGATTGTCACCAGAGACATTAAGACTGAGATGTCAACCTCCCAACTCCTCTAATCTGGTGAGATCTTTCCTAACACAAGAGACTATCTAGTTCCATTCCAAATGGCACATTATGTAACAAAGTTACAGATACTAGATACAGGCTAAGGCACAGGGTACAAGCGCACATAGATCCATAAGCAAGGGGCAATTATATAACTCAAAGTAAAAGTGCTTAATTGCCTTCCACGATTAGACTTAGACCTAATAAACCTGGGATCCTAGTAAAAGGGCCTAAAAATGGCATAATAAATTTTCTAACCAATTAGACTTAGACCTAATAAGTTTGGCAGTTTAGTAGAAAGGCTTAAAGAAGGCAGATCTCATAAACCTAATACTAATTTGGATACAACAAATGACAACACTTTAACAACTGGGAAAAAGTCTAGGCTTGTCAGATAAAGAACGGGCAGCAAAAAACTGGATAAGGGCAAGAGACTGGTTCACTTAATAATGGCCTTTTTGGTCAGTACCAGACCACCTCATCCTCTGGGGCCCTAGTTATGGAATCTTTGTATCCCCACAGAGATATAATGGGTTTGGACCTCTAATAGATCCCTCTCTTAACCATCACTGATCGCTTCCATCAGGAACGTCATAATAAGCCCCTTCGTGGGCCACTCCAGGAACTTGTCCTCCCTATAAAGCAGGAATGGTATGAACTGCCCCATTCTCCGAAGGGAGGCTGAGTCATCCTACCATGCCACTCATGGAATGTTGGCCCGGAAAGGAGTGCATCCTACAATGTTCCCAGCTGTGACAATGATCTCAGACGGACAGGGACTCAGAGGTTATACAGGTTCCTGTGTTAAGTGTGAATATATATGATCCTTGGATCAGGTTGATAGGGTAAACAGTTAATATCACTCATAGATTTTCTTCAAGATAGGAGCTACTTTATGCCCTAATCCAACTTTCTAGCTATATTCTAAACTCTGACACCATCTTCCTAGACAATATTTTTGTCCACATCCACGTTAACTATCAAACTCAAGCAAAAACTACAAAAGTCATAGACCCCTAGGAACATAACTAAAATAGATTTCCTCACTTTTTTATACCCTAAGATCCCTGCTCTCATTGACTCTATTCCTACTTTTTTATTCCTATTCATTAATCATTTTGTCTTGATTTATATCTTACCACTTTTCAGTCAGTAAGTTGCAGGTGCCATTAAGATTCAATCCTAATTGACTTTCAATCCTAATTGACTTTCAATCCTAATTGAATCAATCCTAATTGACTTTCCTGAGGAGACCATCTCACCAATGTGTCCCTAACCTCAAGTCTCCAGAGCCCTATCTCACAAGGGAAAGATAGAAACAGACTGGGAGGAGGGGCTAGGTGGTGGCACCTGGTTAAGCACACATGTTACCATGTGCAAGGGTTTGAGCCCCTGGTCACCACCTGCAGGGGGGAAGCAGGGCTGCAGGTATCTCTCTGTGTCTCTTCCTCTTAATACCCCCTTCCCTTTGATTTCTGGCTGTCTCTATCAAATAAATAAAGATAACTTTAAAAAAAATAGGGAGGAGATGAAGAAAGAAAGAGAGAGAGAGAGGGAGTCAGGCGGTAGAGCAGCGGGTTAAGCCCATGAGGCACCAAGCACAAGGACCAGCATAAGGATCCCAGTTTGAGCCCCCGGCTCCCCACCTGCAGGGGAGTCACTTCACAAGTGGTGAAGCAGGTCTGCAGGTGTCTTTCTCTCCCCCTCTCTGTCTTCCCCTCCTCTCTCCATTTCTCTCTGTCCTATCCAACAATGATGACATCAATAATAACAACAATAATAACTACAATAATAAAAGAACAAGGGCAACAAAAAAGGAATAAATAAATATTCTAAAAAATTTTAAAAAGAAATAGAGATAGAAAGAAAAAGAGAAAGAGAGAAAGAAAGAAAAAGAAAGAAAGAAATGTAGTAGTGTTGGGGATACATATGGTCCTGCCAAAGCCCATGTCCTGCAAAGAAGCAATTACAGAAGCCAGACCTTCCACCTTCTGCACCCAATAGAGAATTTTGGTCGATATTCCCAGTGGAGGAGAAATGATAGTGGGAAGATGACCAGAGGGCCCTGAACTCCAACTTCATCAGGACTCAGAAGAGGAAAAAGGAAGGCCATTCAGGAGTAGTAATAGTAATAGTAATAGTAATAGGTGAGATACTACTTCACACCTGTGAAAATATCATACATCAGAAAGGACAGAAACAACAAGCACTGGTAAGAATGCAGGAGACAAGGAAACCTTTACACGGCTGGTAGAGAAGCGAATTGGTTCAGTCTCTGTGAAAAAATAGTCTGGCCATGTCTCAGAACATTAGAAATAGTGACTTTAAGTTATGATTGTACCAGGCAACAAGAGTGTGACCAACTGTTCTGGTTTGCCCAGAACTGACAGAATTTCTAGGATTGGGGATTGAAATGAAAATTCCTGGGCAAACCAGTATCAGGATCAGTAAGTCATTCTAGTTAGCTACCACCTGTCTTTTGTAGGTGGGATACACAGTTCTAAGCATAGATATGCCCCAGTCTCTCATATATAACAAATGGGCACAAACCCTAAATATCACTTCAGTCATAAAGCATTTGATATCTGTACATACTCAAACAGCAATAGTTATATGTCCATTTTACCATGTATGAAGGAAATTTGACCACTGACATTCATGTCAAAAAGTTGCTAAAAGTGGTATTTCTTGGGGGTCAGGCGGTAGCACAGCGGGTTAAGTGTACATGGCACAAAGCACAAGGACCAGCGGAAGGCTACCAGTTCGAGCCCCCCAGCTCCCTACCTACAGGGGAGTCACTTCACAGGCGGTGAAGCAGGTCTGCAGGTGTCTGTCTTTCTCTCCCCCTCTCTGTCTTCCCCTCCTCTCTACATTTCTTTCCCTCCTGTACAACAACAATATCAATAACAACAATAATAATAACTACAACAACAATGAAAAACAAGGGCAACAAAAAGGAAAATAAATAAATATAAAATATATATATGTATATATAGTGGCATTTCTATTTTAATGAGCTTAACAAAAAATAAATAATAGTGTACATCTTATATATCCATGTCAAAAAAGTCTTGATAAAGTTTGGGGAAACTGGACTATCTGGGCAATACTGGAAATCAGATATTTATAGTTTTTTTTCTTTTAATTGTCTCCAGCAGATCACCATACTGGGATGACTTTTTCAGGTAGAGACAGAGAGGCCCAGAGAGAGACAGAGAGAGAACAGACACTAAAATTTCCCCCATGCAATAGGGACCAGGCTGAAGCCTAGGTTGTGCACATGTCAAAACACTGTATTATCCAAGAGAACTATTCTGTAGGCCTCTATTTAAAGTATTTTAGGTAAATTAAATCTGATAATTTATATATTTAGTAATGAAGCAGCTATTCCTCTTAACCTATTAAAGAATTTCTATTTGTCAGGATCATAAATGAATCCAGCAGTCTCTATCACAGTGGCACATAGCAAGCAACACATCTCAGTCACTCTATTTAGGGATTCTTGACTATATGGAAACAGAAAGTTGAAACTGCTATTGCTTCAACTTGATGCTGATTGCTAGACAATCCCCTTGTTTATCGGAAAAGTAAATACCAAGCAGCACATGCCCTCATGCCAAGCACTCTACCTGGTCTCTTATCAAACAGTAGGAAATGAAGCACAACTCCTGCCCCCTCTTTGGGGAGGTTGCCATCCAGGAAGCAAGAAGTACATTAATTGAATAATTGCACAAATAGGTATGCAATTATTATAATTGAGATTTTAAAATATTTGGCACGCTATGTTCAGATCGCAAAGAAAATTTAACTTTAGACTTTACAACTTATCAAATTCTGCTCTCAGATACCTGGATCAAAAGAGTGAAGGGGAAATAAAAGTCTTGTCAATTAGGAACTCTCAGACTCTTCCAGTTTAAATATACCCTCTAGGTGCCTGGGAAGTGGCACAGTATTTAGAGTGAATGCTTTGCATGTCTGAGGTCCCAAGTTCAATCCCTGGTACTACTTGCAATGAAAGAGAGGTACTCTGCTCACTTGTTCTCTCTTTCCCTCTCCCTTTCCCTCCCCCTCTCCCTCTCAACAAAAAATAATAAACTACACAGGCAGGGGTAGATAGCATAATGGTTATGCAAACAGACTCCCATGCCTGAGGCATGTGTCCCAGGTTCAATCCCCTACACTACCATAAACCAGAGCTGAGCAGTGCTCTTGTAAAATTAATAATAATAATAATAATAACAATAATAAACTGCAATACATAATGCCAGCCTGTTTCTACCTTTCCCTAGTGAGGCAGGGCTCTTGAGAGGTGAGGTTCTGGGACATGTTGGTGAGGTCATCTGCCCAGGGAAGTCATGATGGAATCATAGTAGCATCAGTAACTTAGTGGATGAAAGGCAATAATATATAAATCAGGACAAAACATTTAATAAACAGGAATCAAAGAGTAGGAGTAAGGCCAATGAGAATAAGATTCTACGACTGGAAGAAGCTAGAATGTCTACTTTATGTCTCTAGGAGCCCAGGTCTTTAGTAATATTTGCTTGAACTTGATAGCTAACATGAAGGTTGACTAGAAATGTTATCTGAGAAGATGGTGTCAGAGGAGAATAGAATAGAATAATAGAACCTACAGTAGAAGAATAGAACCTGTAATCCAGGTTAGGGCAGAGAGTGACTCCTAATTTTGAAAAAAAAAAAAGAGAGAGAGAGAGAGAAATTCACTTTAAATCCACTTTAACCTTTCTTTCTTACTCCTAGGAGTTGCTCTTATCCTTCTCTGCTCCTCATTTCTGACCCAGCATCATGGCCCTTGATCTGACTTATGTACTTCCACTGGAATCACAAAAATAAGATAACACCTCATATGCTACAGGGTGACTAATTTAAATTCTGTCGGTCACACAAAATAGAGTTTATTTTCTTTTATATATTCATTGGTCTTTCTTTCTTTCTTTCTTTCTTTCTTTTAAATAACTAACCTATTCTTACTCTGGAGCTTGTCTGTTCAATACAGTAACCATGAATCAGATCTGACTATTTCCCTTTAAGTTATCATTAGTGTCTAGGAAGGTGAAGTGATAGAACACATGCCTTAACCTGCTTGAAGAGCTGGCTTTACCCTCAGCACTGCATAAAATAAAAAATAATAAACATTGTATGTGGTAAGCTGCTGCTCTTGTTCCTCACATTTGAAAAAAATGTAACTCAGTAAATTATAAATACAGTTTCTCCGTCACACTAACTCAATAGCCCACATGGCTATTAACTGCTATATTGTGTAAATTGTATAAATATAAACCATGTCCATCGTCAAAGCAAGTGAAACTGGATAGCAAGGTCAGGAGTGGATGAGATTACTGACGACACAGTCAGATGATCATGTCTTTTAAGACAGAAAAGGAAAATTGCTGATTATGTGGCTAGAATTGTAATCAAGTGAGACAATTTAAAAGGCCCTCTCCTCAGCCTAAAGGTCTGGAAACTGGTCTTTCCAGTCCCACCTACATACCTGGAAAAACAATAGGTCATTCACATTAAAGGAGCCTGCCTAACAACACCCCTGGGAACTGGCCATTTCCAGTTCCAACCTCCACACCTGAAAACAATGAAAAAATATTTGCGGGAGTCAGGGCAGTAGCGCAGAGGGCTAAGCGCAGGTGGCTCAAAGCGCAAGGACAAAGCGAAAGGACCAGAGTAAGGATCCCCGTTGGAGACCCTGGCTCCCCACCTGCAGGGGAATCGCTTCACAGTCAGTTAAGCAGGTCTGCAGGTGTCTGCCTTTCTCTCCCCCTCTCTGTCTTCCCCTCCTCTCTCCGTTTCTCTCTGTCCTATCCAACAAGGAAGGACATCAACAACAGCAATAATAGCCACAAGGAGGCTACAACAACAAGGGCAACAAAAGGGGGAAAAAATGGCCTCCAGGAGCAGTGGATTCATGGTGCAGGCGCTGAGCCCCAGCAATAACCCTGGAGGCAAAATAAAATTATATATATATATATATATATATATATTTGCATAGGAACATGGAATGGACTTGCCTGAATACGCTAAGCTGTTAAAATACCTGAAGACTTAAAAGGGGGTGAAAAAAGGGATGCTGGGGGACGTATATTTGGGATAGGATATCCCTGCCTCCACACTGCAGTATCTGTTGTTTTCATTTTTTTTTCTTTTTAATATTTCCAACTAGATAGAGACAGAGAGAAATTTGAAAGGGAGGAGGAGATAGAGAAGGAGAAAGAATGCTTGAATCCAGGTCCTTGTGCATTGTAATATATACACTCTACCAGATGCACTACTGCCTGACCCTATATTTCCTTTTTTTAAAAGATCAACAAGTTATTTTTTTATTTTTTTATTTATTCACTTTTTGGATAGGGGATGAGATAAACTGAGAGGGAAGGGGAAGAGAGAGACCTGCTGCACCGTTTAACTGTTCAGGAAGTCTTCTTTTTTTAATTTCTTTATTTGAGGACTAATGGTTTACAGTCAACAGTAAAATACAATAGTTTGTACATGTGTAACATTTCCCAGTTTTCCACATTAACAATTCAACCTCCACTAGGTCTTCCTCTGCCATCATGTTCCAGGACCTGAACCCTCCCCAACCCCTACCCCAGAATCTTTTCCTTTTTGGTGCAATACACCAACTGCAGTCCAAATTCTTGGCGTTTTCCCTTCTGATATTGTTTTTCAACTTCTGTCTATGAGTGAGATCATCCCTTTCATGAAGCCTTCTCCTGGCAGTTGGGGACTGGGGACTTGAAACAGGTTCCCTGCACATTGTAACATGTACACACTACCAGGCACCCCACTGCCTGGCCCCTTATATTTTCTACTTTTAGTAAAGCTTTTTCTTTTCTAGCACATAAGAGGTCATGGGACAGGGCAGGCAAACCTAGAGATATCAATGTTCTTACTATATTTCATATATCAGGTATGGTGATTTAGCTCATGCTTTAATAAAGAGGTTGTTTGGATGACACAAATTATATAGAAATACACTATTGGGTTCTCATAAAAGTCATGGCAAATGTTTGTACAGAAAAACATAGAAGAATGTGTCATGACTCTTCCAACAGCTCATTATTTTCCCCCCAACCATACCCATTGTTCAAAGAAAAGTTCCACTAAGTATATGTTAAAACCTCCTTCCCTTTCTGTTAATTTTGTAAATGACATCTAGCAAGTGGAAAATACATTCTAGTCACTACACAGTTATTTGCAAATATTATGTTCATGGAAGAAAACTGTACAGTATTAATTTTTAAGTCGATCAGTAAGCATCACCCAATGTAAAAACCATAGCTCTCTCTATAATGTGTGAACTTGAGCCAGCAGCGTTGGATGTACAGAGCAAAATCTTCACAAAGACCATTATTCTAGGTAAGATTTGTTGTCTATATGTTAGTAAATCTTCTATCTGGCTGGCCCTTAGGATTACTCTTCTGTCTGAATTTTGGTTTTGTTTTCTCTTGTCCCTCCCTCATGGAATTGAACCTAGAAATAGCATCACTCTTGAACTCGTTAGTTTGATAAACTGGCTTAAGTGTACAGCGACAATGGGCACCTCCAGCACAGAGGCATTTATGGGTCTCCCTGGATTTCTGAAAAACACCAGAAAGTGTTTAGATACTGAATCACAGCCAAGTAGTCTGAATCTTTAATTTTTCTTTCTACAAGGATGTCAGCATTAAAATATAAAGCATGCTTTTCCCACTTGGTTTCTATTACTTGTAAAGTATTCAAAAGATTCTAAGCTAAAATTACCTCTATTCCAGGCAAAATATCAAGCAAAAATTCCAAGGGGTATTAACAAGCCCTCTGCTGGCCTTCTTTTATATTCTTACCCAACAACCTAATAAAAATGACTAAACCCTAAACTTGAGCTACAGTCTTCTAAATCTACCCTATTTATCTAAATCATATGTATCCCTATAGCATTCTCATCTGTGGTTTCTTAGATAATGCATGTTAAAATAAATTCCAAAAGATAACTAGTTCATTTTCTGATGCAACACAAAATAGAGCCTAAAATACATGTATTACTGGTTTCACCTGTCCCTGGATTATAACAACCCCACAATTTCATTTCTACTAGGAGAAATACTTTATTTTAAAAAACTAGAAAATAGGTTTGTTTTTTTTTAAGACATACCTTGTAGAGGAAGGACATTCCAAACTAAATCTGCCTCTCCCCATCCAGCTGTGTCCTTTTTTTGTCCCCTTGTAAAGGTTTCCTGGTCTCTGCTTCTTGTCATGCAAGTCTATTCCAAGTTCTATGTATATTACTTCATTATCTTCAGGTGCAGAGGTTGGCGTGTTGGCGCTCCAACTGGGAGGACCTTTTAATTCTTTTTTTACAAGTGTCTACTTCCACACCCAGCAGGTCCTTTTAATTCTTTCTTGCAAGTGTCCATGGGGGTGGATGGGGTAAGGTGGGAGAGGAGGTAGTGTTGTTGGCTGAGCTTCTCTCAAGTGAATCACTTGTAGTTTTTCCAAGTATACAGTCAGAGTTGAGAGCATCACTTCCCAGGCCTTGCAGGTTGGCTCATCTCATGAAAATCACCTTTCATTGGTTTTTCAAGTGTGGAGGTTGAAAATGCTAGTATCCAAGTCTGCAGGCTGGCTTGCTCGATTATAACACATCCATCACCCAAATAACCAGGCTATTATGAGTAGGTATTTAAGATAAATGATTTGCTTGAAAAAGTGGTTTAGGTTACAGTTAAAAAATTAAAGTTTACAGCAAAGGCAGGAAGAAAAAGATATCATCAGTGATTGTAAATCAGAATTTAAAGTTGAAGTTTGGGTGGAGTGACTTCTTTTGTTTGGCTAGTTTTTGTTAATTAAGCACATTTATTATTTATGCTGAAACACCTCAGACAGCCACTGGAGGAAAAAGAAAGATCACAATTATATTGTCTCCAACCTTAACTTTAGCTATTTTTTTTTTACTAGCTGCAACTGTTTTTAAACAAATCAGCACGATCACCAAACATTGAGTTATTTATCTACATATAATGGAGGCAAAAAAAAAAATGTGGATACAGTGTTGAATTCACCAAATTATAATACTAACAAATTGGAGAAAACTGTCCATCAGCAAAGAATTGGTGATAAATTTTTATTAAAGTCATGTACCAAAATATAGAAGACTTTGTAGCAATTTTGAAAAATTGGTAGGTCTACATATATTGTGTGAAAGTTGATCCATGACTTAAAGGTGCACAAGCAGCAATTTGCCTTCAGTAAGAATAACATGTGACTTATAAATAAGATTCATAGATATATTTGAACTGTGTTTGCGTTTTATAAAAAGGCTATGCCATTTTCACTGCATTATACCATTACATTAATTTTAAATTCTTATTTAAATGGTTCAGAGGATACCAATCTGTTAATGGCTGTTGTACTAAGGAATGTGAAAGGAAAACATTCATTCTTTATCTTTGTCTATATTACTGTTTTTAAACTAAACACCCTGGGGCCAGCAAATTAACTCACTCAGATAGTGTGCTGCTGCGACTTTGCCAGTGTGCAACCCAGGTCCAAGCCTGGCCCCCACAACATTGAAGAAAGCTCTCATTCTCTTTCTTCTCTTGTCTTCTTTTGTCTTCTCTTCTCTTCTCTTCTCTTTCCTTCTCTTCTCTTCTCTTCTCTTCTCTTCTTTCCTCTTGTCTCTCTGTGTGTAATAAATAAATGAGTAAGTAAACAAATTATTAAATACCTTCTATCGCTATAAATAGTATTCTGTCTAGACAAAGAATTTAAACATGTCATTTTCATGAGATATAAGCAGTAACATAAAGAGAAGTATGAATATTATGGACTAGGAAAGGAAAAGACAAAGATCTGGCAGAAAAATGTAAAATATAATATAATAATAAAATATAAATAATATAATATAAATAATATAAATAATAATATAAAATATAATGATGATGATGATTTCATCTGACTTGGAAAAATAAATACTTAGAATATTTCAGCTAGGGAGCCCAGCTGTGGCGCACAGGGTTATGTGCACATAGTACCAAGCTGAAGGACCTGCACAAAGATCCCTGTTCAAGCCCCCCTGCTCCCCACCTACAGAAAGGTTACTTGACAAGCAGTGAAGCAGATCTGCAAGTGTCTATTATCTCTCTACCTATCGTCCTCTCCCCTCTCAATTTCTTTGTCCTATCAAAAAAAGAAAAAACAAAAAAACGGCCACCAGGAGCAGTGGATTTGTAATGCAGGCATGGAGCCCAGCAATAAATCTGGAGGGGAAAAAAAGTATATATATATTTATATATATATATATATATATATATATATATATATATCCTCAGCTGATGAGAACAGAAACTAACAATCTTCCAGAGAGCACAGCCAACTTTTTTTTCTTGCCACCGAAGTTATTGGTAGCACTTGGTGCCTGCACCATGAATCCACCGCTTCCCATAGCTTGCTTGCTTTTTCTTTTTTCTTTCTTTCATTCTTTATTTCTTTCTTCCTTTTCTATTTGATAGGACAGAGAGAGATTGAGAGGGAAGGGGAAGACAGGAAGAGAGAAAGGCACCTGCTGCACTGCCCCACCATTCATGAAGTCTCCTCCTTACAGGTGGAAATAGGGAGCTTGAACCCTTGTCCTTGCACATAGTTGATGCTTGCACTCTACCAGGTGTGCTACTGCCAGATTAAGATTTGGACATCCCACACCTCCAGGATACTATTACATTCATTTTGGCTTTAATTGAACTGTTGTTAAAATTCGGAGGCTCCAGCTGGCCGGGCTAGCTTCATGGGCGGGTAACAGAGACGACCAGAGACATACGGCTGGGTCGGGAAGCTGTATTTCTTTATTCAGGAACAACGATTTATAAACTAAGACAAACTAATCACCAAACAAAACTCTCCTGCCTCCTTCCCCCGCAGCAGCATCAAGCACTCTCGAACTCTGGTACTCTGGAACTCTCTCGGGGTTCCTTGGGGCGGGGACAAGCGGGCCCATGAAACTAGCAGGACTGAACCAATTTTCTTGGCAGGGGGAGAGCTAGAACAACCCAATGTAAAGCATACAACAATTCCCCCTTTTCTTTTTAACTAAATGACCACAGTATCAGGGGTGTGGGGTGAACAGAAACCTCTATCATACAGGCATTTTTAAAAAAGAAACTGGCACAAACATGGAGAAACATGTAAGCAAGTAACAAGAACCAGTGTGCTGCCAAGGGAAGGCCTGAGGGGGCCATTTTTTTGCCTCTGTAGGCAAAACTTTATCAGCTTAAAAAAAAACATTTCTTGTCTCTGGGGGGTGTACTTGCCTCGACAGGCATTTGTATGGGGGCGGGGAATGGCCTAGAGTCCCAAAGGCAGCTGGCTGCAATTTACTTACTATGAAACAAAACTTGTCATTAGCATAATCATAGCGCAATCTAACTTTTCTAATAGAGAAGGAATTTGAGACTTTTACATATCAACAACGTCTTTTTAACCTTTTGTTACACCCATTCAAGATGGAGACACACCCTAGGTGTGCGCAGGAAAGAAAACCTCAGGCATGAGAATAATTAGCATAGCCATTGTGTAATCTACCATTTCTAATACAGAAGGTAATCAAGAGTTTTACATATCAACAAGTCTATTTAAGTTGGGCGCCAGATGTTGTTGCGGTCTGGTGTCAGGCTGCACCGTGGAGAAGAGAGTGGATGTCCAGAGCAAAGGGGTACACAAATCTTTATTATAGGATGGGGGAGGGTTGGTTCAGACCATGTGGAGCCAGCCGGCAATGGCCGTCCCCACTACCTGACCACGGGGGGAGAGAAGGGGGCGAGATCTGAGAGAGGGGGAGCTGAGAGCCCAGAGAGAGCGAGGGGGTGAGGGGGCTTTTTATTGGGTGACAACCAGGGGTGACATGTGGGGCCAGGATTGGCTGAAGGGGGTACTGCTAGGATTTCGCGGGGCGTAGTAAAACCTTGGGGCAGAGACTGCATCAGAATAACTCCTCAGCAACAATTGAACCATGACAAAAACTTACCAAAACCTTTGTATAAAGAACTCAGACCCTAGGTGGAATAGAACTGATCATTGAGGACTGTATAGTGGAGTCCACTTCAATCTATTCTCTTATTAAACCTTGTTACTAAAAAAAATTTTTTTTTAAATGCACCAATGATGAGTCTCTGTCATTTTCTGTAATAATGGAAAATTCCTAAATGTGTACAGAGTACTACCATACCCTAAATTTATTCAGTCTAAAATCAGATACCCACTGCATATTTGTTTTCAAGCTTGTGTTATATCCCGTAGTTTCCAAGCTTAAGTTATTTTCAAGTCCATCAACCCCTTCTTCTCTATTCAACCATTCCTATGATATTTCAAACACAATCACATAGTGAATTCCTAAGCCGAGGAATTTCTCACCAGATGTGAGAAAGCCCACTTTTCATATTACTATATACAGTGATGACACTAAATAAAATTGTATGTAATGTTTTGTAATTATATTGAAATGGAAAAGGTAGGAGTCATGGGTATGGAAAGGGAAATCAAAGATTAGTCAGAATCTCAGCACCTAAAATTTATGGACCAGGCATGTTGTAGTATTAAGTGAATAAAACAAATTCCAGAGTAACAAAAGTAAAATACTCCTTCTAATTTCATAATACTTATAAATTTCCTATCAGGTTCTAGAAATACTGCTTCAGAAAATAAAGATATGAAAGCAGGTGGTGTCAATTTGAAGAAATATGCACATGTGCATGTTCATTGGAGCATTATTTACCATAGTCAAAAACTGGAAACAACCCAAGTGTCCATTGACTAATGAGTAAATAGTAAGTACAGAGTATATCTACAGAGTGGAATACTATCTAACTAGAAAAGATGGATATATATATATATCACAGCTCTAAGAAATTATGACATATTCTCCTGCCAGACTAGCTTCGTGGGCAGAGACAGATGACCAGGGACTTATGGCTGGGTTGTACACAGTATCTCTTTATTCATGCAGAATGCAGCACAATCTACGCCAAGCTAAACTAAACAAAAACTAATATACTTGCCAAGTAGGGTGTAAACAGGATGTGATGTAGAGAGGGAGGAGAGAAAAGTGACTGGTGAAAATCAGGGTGTGACAAGGAGAGGGGGCAGAGCAGGCGAGAATTTTACCACTGAACCACCAATGCCCTGGAGGGAGGGTGGTGCTTAGTTAACAGTGGTTATGTAAATAGAATACAGTGTTAAGGGGGGGGGATTAAACCAAATGAAACAGAAGGGGTTTTTAGAAGCAGAATTTGAAGCATACCAACATTCTCCTATGCTACAACATGGATGAAACTAGAGGGAATCTTGTTGAGAAAATCAAAGAAACTCTTATACCTAAGGCTCCAAAGTCTTAGGTTCAATCCCTTACACCATCATAAGCCAAAGCTGAACAGTTCTCTCGTAAAAATAATTTTTAAAAATTAAAAGTAAAGTAAAATAAATAAATAAATAGGAAAAAAAAAAAAAAGAAAAGAAGCCAGAAGGACAAATACCAGATGACCTCACTCATGGATAGACTGTAAGAAACAAGCAAACAAAAAGAAAACAGAAGGTGAATCCTCAATGGAGTACATTCTATCATAGCAGATTCAGGAACTCATATGAAGGAAGGGAGAGTTACTGAGAGAAGGGAGGTTGGGGACCCAAGTCCCTGTGATGGAGCAAAAACTATATAGAGAGAGATGTTTGACAATATGTATTCCTGCCATTTTCAGTAGTATAATAGAACTAGAGGGCACTACAGTAAGTAAAATATCAGAGAGAGATAAATCATATAACTTCACATGTATTTGACAAAAAAAAGAAAATAAAGAAAGGAAAAATTAAAACTAACTTTGGCGCTCTAAGAGTAGTTAGTGTTTACAAGAACCGAGGGAGGAAGTGGTGAATAAATTAGAATTAAGTGGAAATTGTATAGTGAAGAAGGATAGAATTATACTTTTCGTGGTGGACTTTATGTAGTATATATGCATATTGATCTTCAATGTTGGACACCTGAAATTTATACAGTGTGGTGCTACTTTAACTGAAAAAGAAAACAGTAGTAATGAAAGAATAGTAAAATCACACAAATAAAATGTAATCATTTCCCAAAAAAGAAAAGAAAATGTAAACAAGTAGTGAGGAGAATGTGGATAATACACTAGAACATATGGAAGATTTTCTGGAGTCAGCACTAAAAAATAAAGACATTACTATGGCAAAGATCTTATTCTATGTGGAAAAATGCAAAAGCAGTTACAAATAAAAATCTACTTTTTAAGATTACGTGTACGGAGAATGATAGTGATGTATGCAACAATACAACAAAATTCTCTGTAGTGTGTATTTTCTTGGGAAACTCATGTTGTACACTGTTAGTTGGATGCCCCATATACCGGTTATCAGATTCAAAAATTGCCCTAGATTGTCAGAACTGCCATGTTTCCTTAATTTATGGAAAAGTCCTTAACAGCAGTACTGACATTACAGTGAGGCAGATCATGAACTCGTTCAAGGAGATGGGCGCAAGGGAACACCAACAAGTTCAGTAATTATGACAAGTAATATTTGAAGATAATATTTTTTGTTTGTTTTTGTTTTTTTGTTTTTATTTATTTTTGTTGCCCTTGCTGTTTTAACATTGTTGTGGTTATTATTGTTGTGGTCTTTGTTAGATAGGACAGGAAGGAATGCAGACCTGTTTCACTGCTTGTGAAGCAACTCCCCTGCAGGTGGGAAGCCAGAGGTTCGAACCAGGATCCTTCCGCCTGTCCTTGTGCTTTGCACAGGGGATTAAGTGCACATGGCGTGAAGCCATAGAAATTCTATGGCATGATACCCCTGTTATCTTACAATCTTGTTAATCACTATTAAATCACTAATAAAAATTTAAAAATAAAATAAAAAGATAGTCACAATGTTTTCATGAACAGAAAGTTCTAATTATATAGCTATTGAGTGTGGCTGCCCACTAGTCTGTAACATGATATATTTTCTGGAATTTCCCTAAAATTTATTAATTACCAAGTAAATAGTTTCTGACAAAAAAGAAAACTCCCAAATAATACATTTCAGGAGAAAAAAGTAAACACCATTTCATAGGCTGAACCTCAACTCTTAACAGTACGCTTAATATTTTCTGCTCACTTCCCCACAATTAATAACTATACTTATTATAAAGGGAGCAGACAAATTACTATCTGAACATAATTAATTTATTCATTGTTGTAAAATTATTATTGTCTCATAGTCATACTTTAATGTGCACATGTCAATAAGGTAGTCCAAAGATGAGGATTTTAAATAGTTCCAAGAAAGAAGACAATTAATTTTTATGATTATTGCATAAACATTGCATTAAGTGTCAAAGTGACACATAAGAGGAATTCAAATGGCTTCATAAAATCGAAGAGAAGGAAAATCATAATTATACTTATCAAAGAATGACTGACCATTCTTTCAACAGAATTCTCTTGCTGGATAGTAACAAACATTAGATTTTGCCAGAATGCTCCAAAATGTGCACCAATGATCAAATGGGAAGTAAAAATGATTCTATTTTAGTAGTTTTGTGTTTATTTTAATGTATCTTAGAGACATTTGAAATTAGCATGCCATGCCTGAGATGCCATAATATTTTTGCTTACAATGAAATATTGTTTTTGAACTTCATATAAAAGGAAACATAATTCAGACATGGGGGCTAGTACACAGATTATAGTAGGTAATGCTTGTATTCCACCATTTCTCTTGGAAAAATTTTCCAAATTTTTCTATACACAGACTTCCAGTGTGCACTTTCTCCTGACACTCCAACCAAATTCTATGACTCCATCTTTTACCTCATCTCTTGTCCAAGATCACACAGGGCTGGAAATTCCTTCACCAAAGCCTCTAACTCACAAGTGATAAATGCAGAGCTATTGCCATCTGCCGGTTCATTTAAAATTCTCTAGCTGCTACATTTTCACAAAAGAAAAACAAGCAGGTGAGATCATTTTGATTACACTTTTTTTTTCAGATAGAACAAATCAGAGAGGAAAAAGACCACGACATGAAATTTCCCTGTATGTAGTGAGGGCCAGATTCAACCCAAGATCATGTACATGACAACACAATGAGCTATTGTGATACCTTGATTATACACCAGGTTTTTCGGTTTTTTGGTTGTTTTTTTGTTTGTTTGTTTGTCTCCAGGGTTATCACTGGGGCTCGGTGCCTGCACTACAAATCCACTGCTCCTGGAGGTCATCTTTTCCCATTGTTGCTGCTGCTGCTGCTTTTATTGTTGTTACTGATGTTGTTGTTGTTGGATATGATAGAGAGAAATTGAGAGAGGAAGGGAAGACAGAGAGGGGGAGAGAAAGACAGACACCTGCAGACCTCCTCCACAGCTCTCGAAGCCACCCCTGCCCAGCAGGTGGGGAACCAGGGACTCAAACTAGGATCCTTGCCCTGGTCTGTGCTTCACACTGTATGCACTTAACCCAGTGCACCACCACCACCTGGCCCCCTACACCATTTATTTATTTTTTTTTAGCCTACTATGGTCAGAATATATCCTTTTAACATGTAGCCAGTAAAAATTGCTTTTTTAAAAATTATTTTTAGGTAGGGAACTATTGAACACATTTTTTTTTTAATTTGCTTATTTTATTTGTCCTACTCAGGGAGGTGTTTCCCACATTCACTCTCCTTATCCTGGAGAATTCATCTCCTGAATTTCCTCACCATGTCAAAATAACTTTGAAGTATTCATTTGTACACTTTTGACTTTGCAAATGACAGGTTCCACTTTTTTTTATTTCTTTATTGGGGGATTAATGTTTTACATTTGACAGTTGTTGTTAAAATTCAGAGGCTCTTGCCGGGCGGGCTAGCTTCACGGCGGGTAACAGAGACGCGGAGACAACGGCTGGGCAGGGAAGCTGTATTTCTTTATTCAGGAACAATGATTCATAAACTAAGACAAACTAATTACCAAACAGAACTCTGCTGTCTCTTTGCAGCGGCACAAGCACTCCCTCTTACTCTCGAACTCAGGAACTCTCCAACTCTGGAACTCTGGAACTCTCTTACTGGGGAACCCTCTGAAAAACTCTCCCACTCTCGAACTCTGGCGGGTCCCTAGGGGTGGGGCCAAGCGGGCCGCGAAATTAACTGGACTGATCTAATTCTCTTGGCGGGGGAGGGCTAGAACAAACCAATGTAAAGCATACGACAATTCCCCCTTTTCTTTTTAACTAAATGACTATAGTATCAAGAACCAGTGTGCTGCTAAGGGAAGGCCTGAGGGGGCCATATCTGCCTCTGTGGGCTAAATTTTATCAGCTTAAAAAAAACATTTATTGCCTCTGGGGGGCGTACCTGTCTCGACGGACATTTGTATGGGGGTGGGGAATGGCCTAGAGTCCCAAAGGCAGCTGGCTGCAATTTACTTACTATGAAACAAAACTTGTTATTAGCATATCTACTGCACGATCCAACGTTTCTAATAGAGAAGGAATTTGAGACTTTTACATATCAACAACGTCTTTTAACCTTTTGTTACACCCATTCAAGATGGAGACACACCCTAGGTGTGGGCCGGAGAGGAAACCTCAGGCATGAGAATAATTAGCATAGCCATTGTGCGATCTACCATTTCTAATAGAGAAGGTAATGGAGAGTTTTACACATCAACAAGTCTATTTAACCTTTTGTTTAGACCAACTTAGTTAAAATATATTGCCTGTTAACTAATTTTTACCTTAGACTTTAAATGTAAGTTAATTTTATCTTTATGAGAATTACGTTGAAAACCTTTTTCATTTAACTTTGACTAGTAAGAATTTAGCCTTAAAGTTACTGTTTACCAAACTTTAAACATATACATAAACATGGTCATTAATACACAAGGAGAGAAACCTTTGTTACAAAGACATGTCATTTTAAACACAAATTTAAATCTCTACTGTCTTAGTTGTTGGGGGGGTGGGGGTTCACCATCCGGAGGTGGCTTCCCGCGCAGCTTCACTTTTAGGAATTGCAGGTTGTGATCTCTGCACAAATCTCTGCGTACTCCAGATTGTCTGCCTTCAGACCGGACCGGCAGCTGGAGATCTCATGTGCCCAGTTTCGGCAGGGAGCCCGGGGGTCCGGGAGGCCTGGGATGGTTCCAGAATTTATAGCAAAAGGGCAGGCAGGCCAGTTTTGTAGAAGGCGTGGGCCTAGGTGCCCAGGGGTGGCGGCCATGATAGGCCGCCGTGGCCCTGCCCCATGGCCCTGCCATGTCTGCTGTCCTGCTCGCAGTGGCCGAGCAGCGTGGAGGGATCACGCGTCCAGTTCCCTGCGCCACGCGGTGGAGAGCCGGCTCCTGTGCGCTGGCCTCGGGCTCTTGTGTGTTGGCCTCGGGCTCCAGGGGCTCTTGTGTGCTGGCGTCGGCCTCCTGCGGGCTGCGGGGCTGCGGGGCTGCAGGCGCGGTGCGCGGGGTTGTTTGGGCGCAGCCGGCTGGCTGGCTGTTTAACCAGGTGGAAACAGCAGCTCCGCACCTCGCCTCCTGCCCGCTGGCTCTTCTCGCTGGCTGTTCTGAGTTCGCCAGAGCGAGTGGAAACCACAGAGTGGTGCAGAGATAAATGTTCCAGAAACAGCAAAACAGTCTCGTGAAGAAAGAGCAGAGGCCTTTGGAGATCTCTTCACAAGCAGAAGAGAAGGCCATAGTGCATAGGTAGCCAAATTGTCTTTACTTATCTGAGAGATGCGCAGGTCAGGTCCATGTGGGCGCCACTTGTTGTTAAAATTCGGAGGCTCTTGCCGGGCGGGCTAGCTTCACGGTGGGTAACAGAGACGCGGAGACAACGGCTGGGCAGGGAAGCTGTATTTCTTTATTCAGGAACAACGATTCATAAACTAAGACAAACTAATCACCAAACAGAACTCTGCTGTCTCTTTGCGGCGGCACAAGCACTCCCTCTTACTCTCGAACTCAGGAACTCTCCAACTCTGGAACTCTGGAACTCTCTTACTGGGGAACCCTCTGAAAAACTCTCCCACTCTCGAACTCTGGCGGGTCCCTAGGGGCGGGGCCAAGCGGGCCGCGAAATTAACTGGACTGATCTAATTCTCTTGGCGGGGGAGGGCTAGAACAAACCAATGTAAAGCATACGACAGACAGTGAATACAATAGTTTGTACATGCATAACATTTCTCATTTTTCCACATAACAAATACAACTGCCACTAGGTCCTCTGTCATCCTTTTTGACAGGTTCCACTTTTAAAGTATAAAAGGACATACTATTGAATATGCAATATCCTATAATCCATCCTGTATAGCATTTTCAGTCTCAGTCATAATGAATCAGTTCTTTGAGACTGGGCCCTCATGGCATTAGGGGGAGCTCTGATGCTATGGTGTCTCTGTTTCTCTATCTTTTTCTTATTAGATTAAAAAAAAAAGTCAACCCAGAGCTATAAAATCCTGGAAATAACACAAAGAAAAGGAAAGAGAATGGAGAGGATGGGAAGAGAAGAGAAGAGAAGAGAAGAGAAGAGAAGAGAAGAGAAGAGAAGAGAAGAGAAGAGGAGGGGAGGGGAGGGGAGGGGAGGGGAGGGGAGGGGAGGGGAGGGGAGGGGAGGGGAAGGAAGGGAAGAGGAGGGGAGGGGAGGGGAGGGGAGGGAAGGGAAGGGAAGGGAAGGAAGAAAAAAGAAAGGAAGGGGAGGAGAGGAGAAGAGAGGAGAGGAGAGGGGAGAAAAAAAGAGGAGAAAAGAGGAGAAGAGAGGAAGTAGTTCTAGACAAACTAAGCAAAAAGTGAATTTTCTGGGGGAAATATAGTTTACAGAATCAAAAGGTACCAGATTCAGAATCAAGAGAGTTATAGGAAGTCCAGATGAGCTGGTTATCAACTGACCTTTCATTAACAATTCCTTTATTACCTTTTTGTGGTAATGGAATTGGACCCTTTAAAAGCTGGGTCCTGGGTCGGGGGAGAAGGGCAGTAATGCACCAGGTTAAGCACACAAAGTATGAAGCATAAAGATTGAAGCAAGGGTTCAAGCCCCGGCTCCCCACAGGCAAGGAAGTTGCTTCACGAGCAGTGAAGCAGGTTTCTCTTTCTTTCCCCCTCTCTAACTTCCCTTCCTCTCTCAATTTCTCTCTGTCCTATCCAATAAATAAGTAAATAAATAAAAGCTTGGTGCTCACAGCTGGGAGGATGTTAACCTTTGCCATTAGAAGAAGTTGAAGGCACAAAGCTGGAGGAAGGGGCTACTTCATCTGATTCCAGCTCTTCTTTTAGTTTCTTCTTTCTCCTGCTGCACACCTATACACAGCACATTTTAAGGGGAAGAGGTACACCCAGTGTCACTTTGCACCAGATGCACACCAATATGAATTTCCATAATCCTCTGCTGTGTGTATGTGGGGTGAGGGGTGTTGGGGGAGGGAGCCCTACTTCACTGACTCTCCCCTAACATGGACACTGCTGGGAAATTGTGCTGATGCAGTCACATCTGCCACGTTGTCCCCTCAGGCTACTACTAGTTCCCATGAGAGTTGGGACATTCTCGGAGTGCCTGTTCAGCATGTTGTGCCCTCAGGGCATTGTCTATATCCCCACGATATTTGGAGTGCTTTGGTTACTCCTCCCCCCTCCCATTCTCGAGAAAGCTACTCCTATAAAAGCCCTTCTTCTTCAGCACCTCGCTCTCTTGCCAGCGCTTCACTCCGGTGAGGCGGCCATTTTCGCTACCTCCACGTGGCCCAACCTGCCTCTCTAGCACCCAACTCTGAGGTGCCAGCGCAAATAAAGATTTGTGTTTCCTCTTCGCTCCGGACCCCCTCTCTCTCTTCTCCGCGGCCCGTGCACAACAACAGACACAGCATGTCCAGACTACATTTCATCCTGCTATTCCATGGGCTCCTGACACCCCAACATGCTTCATATCCATAGTCCATTTGGCCTGACTATACCTTGAAAAGGTGATTCCTACTCAATTAACAGTGGACCAGGAATCTCAGTATGTCTCTTTGCTGACCAGTGTGTTACAGTCATCCCTTCTCCAGTCAGATTCCCTCTCTATTTCCATCCTTGGAGGGGTCCCAAACTCTTTCTTCATTATTATATATGCTCCTTCAACCCTATGGTGTCTTTCAGGGTTTTTCTTTACAACTTCACAATATTAGTTGCTTACTCTTCAGTTGCAATCAGGAATCTATTATATTAAACTCTCTTTGTTCAAATGATTTCATGGTTTTGTTTCCTGGTGAGATGCTAGCTAACATCAGAGGTCTTTCTGTTGATGTAAGAGAATGTCAAAAGTTCTGATGCTGGAATGGATGAGGCCCATCCTTAGTTTCTACCAGGATATGGGGACAAATATATATTTGATTAGTCCTTTGTCTTCAGAATGAAAAGCCATCATGGTTGTAAAACTTACCAAGGGTGCCTAAAAACCAGTAAGTTCCATTGCTCCAAAATAAAAAACAATGGATATTGCTACCATTAAAAGGGGAATTATATTCTGGGCAGAAAGGACATCATAAATATACTCTATAAATACATACTTTTGATATCCAGGTTCTTTTTTTATTATTTTATTGAGGAGTAATGGTTTATCATATAGTTGTTGACTAATGGGTATAATTTCTCATCTTTCCATGACTGGTGTATGCAAAACAGTCTCACACCCCACTAAGGTCCCTCTCCACCATCATGTACAAGGACCCGACCCCTCCCTGCCCTCCCTCCCCAAAGTCCTTTGCTTTAGTGCAATACACTAAGCCCAGTCCAAGTTTCATTTTTAAAAGCCTTTTAAAGAGGGTACACCCCACTCTAGTTAAGAATTTTATTTTTAAAAAGATATGTGGGGGGGGGGGACAGGCAGTAGAGCACTGAGTTAAGCACAAATAGTGTGAAGCACAGGGACTGGAGTAAGGTTTCCTAGTTAGAGCCCTCAGCTCCCCACCTGTAGGGGGGTTGCTTTGCAAGCAGTGAAGCAGGTTTGTAGGTGTCTATGTTTCTCCCCCCTCTCTATCTTCTCTCCTCAGTTCTCTCTGTCCTATCCAGCAGCAACAGCAACAGCAGCAGCAAAACAATAAGATGGAAAAAGAAGGCCACCAGAAGCAGTGGATTCGTAGTGCAGACAGCAAGTCCCAGCAATAACACTGGAGAAAAAAAAAAAAAAAGCAAACCCTAAGCTCCCCTTAAGTTTTATAATTTAGTCATATTTATATTTGCATTATTAGTTACCAGAGCTTTTTTGCTGTGTTTTATCTTGTTCCAGTCAGAACTTCATTTCTATATTTAAGCTTAGAACACATACTTTTTGCACTATGAGAATATACAAAAGAGACCAGTTAGGTCCTTGACAGTATAGTATCTGAGATTTGCCCACTTTTATTTGTTTTTTTTCTTTTTATTATTTTTTTACTTTATTTTATTAAACAGAAGAGAAAGAAGGAGGGAGGGAGGGAGGGAGGGAGAGATAGAGAGAGCTTTGCAGCACTCCTCCATTTGTGAATCTGTTGCCCTGCATATGAGTACTGGGGGTCTGGACCCAGGTCCTCATGTATGGTAGGTAATACACATATTTAATCAGATGTGCTACCACCCAACCCCCCTTCATTTGTTTTTTCAATGATTTATTTATTTATTTACTGTATACACAGATAGATAGACAGACAGACAGATAGATATAGATAGATAGATAGTTATAGAATCGGCTCATATTTTTGGCCTTGGGAGAACTACTGTAGTTAGCAATGAGGGGATGGGGACACAGAATTCTGGTGGTGGGAACCATATGGAATTACAACCCTATTATTTTACAGTTTTGTAAATCAATATTAAATCAATAATTTAAAAATGTTGAAAGGAAAAAAAAAACCTTTGCTCTGGAAAGGTATATAATCTGAATCCCTAAGACTGAACTTTGTAGAAGTAAAAGTCAATGGCAGAGGTTATAAACAGAGTCTTCCATGTACCTCCTTCTCTTAGAGGAATGCTGGCCTCATATTTCCCATCTCTCTTCCCATGGTAGTCAGAACAGTAACCTCATGTCTATGTTCTATTTCCTGGAACCTTTGAAGCACTTATTTTACATAACAGAGGGGACTTTATTTTACAAACAATAAGTTTGGTTAAATGAAATATCTTGAAATGAGAGATCATCCCTGATTATCTGGTGGGTTCAATGTAAACTCAAGGTTCCTTATGAACAGAGGGAGTTATCTCAGAGTCAGAAAATATATTATAATAGAAGAGACCAAAGAAAGGGAGAAAGCTTGGGGGTCTGGCTATATATAGCACAGTGGGTTAAGCACAGTGGCATGAAGTGCACTGACCAGCGTAAGAATTTGGACTTAAGCCCCAGACTCCAGTAGGGGTGGGGGGTGTCACTTCACAAGCAGTGAAGCAGGTCTGCAGAGCAGGTGTCTGTCTTTCTCTCCAACTCTCTGTCTTCCCCTCCTCTCTCAAGTTCTCTCTGTCCTATCCAACAACAGCAATGGCAACAATAATAACAACAAGGGCAATAAAAAAATGGGGGAAAATGGCCTCCAGGAGCAGTGGATTCTTGTGTAGGCACCAAGCCCCAGCAATAACCCTGGAGGTAAAAAAAAAAAAAAAGGAGGAGGAGGAGGAGAAGAAAAGACAAGAAGAAGAAGAGGAGGAGGAGAAAAGAAAAGGAGAAGAAAAGAAAAGAAGAAGAAGAGGAGGAGGAGGAGGAGGGGAAGGGGAAGGGGAGGGGGGAGGGGAAGGGGAAGGGGAAGGGGAAGGGGAAGGAGAAGGAGAAGGAGAAAGAGAAGGAGAAGGAGAAGGAGAAGGAGAAGAAGAAGAAGAAGAAGAAGAAAAAGAAGAAGACTGTTGTTTTCGACGGGTTATGTTGTTTTCGCCGGGCTGGCTTCACGGTCGGGTAACAGACGACCAGGGACTCATGGTTGAGCTGTAGGCAGTATCTCTTTATTCATGCAGGACGCAGCACAATCTAAGACGAGCTAAGCTAAACTCAAGTACCCTAAAACTCACAATGCTGTCTTTATATATACTTGCCAAGTAGGGTGGAAACAGGATGTGACATAGAGAGGGTGGAGAGAAAAGTGACTGGTGAAAATCAGAGTGTGACAAGGAGGGGGCAGAGCAGGCGAGAATCCTATCACTGAACCACCAATGCCCTGGAGGGAGGGTGGTGCTTGTTAACAGTGGTTATGTAAATAGACCAAAGCTTTGAATGGGATTAAATCTATCCCTATATAGGCATATGGTTAAGCAGAAGCCAGGGGGAGCTGGCATACTATCCAACAGAAGATGAAGAAGAGAGGGAGAGAGCTGAAGATGGAAGAAGGAGTCATGAGCCTAGGAATGCAGGCAGCCTCTAGAAGCCAGAAAAAGCCAGGAAATTTCTCTGTCCTAGAGCCTCTGAAAGCAACCAACTTTGTTGACACCTCCAATTTAGCTTAGAGTCTAAATATGGATTTGGGCTCTTGACCTCCAAAAAAAGTAAACTTAATGTCTGAAGCACTGATTTTGTTACAGTAACAGTAACAAATTGACACACCCCTGATTGTTCATTCATTTCAATATCCCTGACCTGTGACTGTATAGGCCTTTTGTCTTCTCCTTTGAATTGTTTCTAATACCTCCAAATGCCCTGCTAACACCTTGCATTTAACCTATTGAGACTAATTTTGGACTTTTGTTGTTTGAAGTCACTAAATCTGTTGCAATTTAGTACAGCAGAAAAAGCATACCATTATACTTCCCTCTGCTTTAGTCCACAAAGGGAATTCTAATACCAGTGTCTGAGATGAAAGCACAGTGCTCGAATAACTCACTAACTGAATGAATAACTCAAAAAGAAGTCTATGGCCTGAGTGAAAGGAAAGTTTTATTCCATCAGGATCAAAAGCATTAGATCGATTCTGAAATGTGCTCAAGCCCCCAAATTTTTATTAACATGACAGAAATTCAACTAAAAGTATGAGAAACAAAGATCTGTTGGGTCAGCATTTATGTCTGACCCATAAGACATACATAAAAGTTCTCCCAGCTCTCCTGTAGTCACAGAAAATAAAGCTGGTGTTAATGAGACCAGGCTAAGGAGGTGTCAAAGGTAGAAGAAAGTTATGCAGTACTAATCACTGACTTTCATCTCTTTGCCCACATGCAAAGATGAATTGTTGGTTGAAAGATCATAACTGACTTCCTTTTTATTTTTACCAGACATTTCACTGTTCACTTCATTTTTTGGTTGGCAGATAAGTGACACATTTTTTCCCCAAAAAAAAACTTATTCAGCACTTCAAGGCATCATTACTCTTTAGTTCTTTGTCCTAGCATATCTGGCTCAAGTTAAAATAAAAGGAAGTAAATAAAAGAAGAATGATTTTGATCTGTGTACTTAGCTGACCAAGACTGGAGTAAAAAAGAAAAGAACAGAACTGTTTAAAAAGATCATAACAAGGTTTCATCACAGCTTATTTCTGGCACTGAAATAGTTAAAGGCAGGGCTAAATGTAGACAAAGGGACCTGGGACAGGATGCCAGAATTTGTATTTCTCACTTCCTCATGTGTTGTTGCTGCTACTGGTCCCAGTACCACACTTTGAGAACTGCAGAGCTACAGCATGAATGATTCAATGCTTCATTTCCCCAATTAACTTACTTTTCCCCAGTAAAATTTGGGATGTCTGGACACATTGAGAAGCTGGACAAGCTGTATTTGGCATCATCTATGCTTACCTGTTCCACATCCCTTTATCTTCCTCTGAGGGTAACCTCATTTTCTGTAGGAGTATGTCCTTTCTTCAGTAGTGTGACTGTGAGTTCCCTCACAGATGTGTAGAAGGGGACACATGTCCCAGGCTGAGAATCAGGGATCCTAGCACCAAGAACTGAGCAGGGCCAATTATGAATCATTTTTGGTACTTGATATATGTGCTGGGGGAAAGAGGGAAACTCCTAGCTTGTGAAATTGCAAAGTTTAAGGAAAAGATTAAGGTAAATCTATTGTTGGTAAGTTGATAAGCATGTAAAACAACTAAATACAAAAAGAAGTAGACCTGAAGGGGGCAAGGTGGTGACACACTTGGTTAAGCACACATAGTACGAAGCTCACAGATCCTGGTTCAAGCCCCCAGCTCCTCACCTGCAGGGGATGGGGTCACTTCATAAGTGGTGAAGCAGATCTGCAGGTGTCTATCTTCCTCTCACCCTCTCTATTTCCGCTCCCCTCTCAATTTCTCTCTGTCCTATCCAATAAAAATGGAAAAAAAAAAAAAAGAGATATAGAGAGAGAAGCAGACCTGAGAGCAAGACAGGTGCCTGGATTTCCTTATTCTTTAGTTTCTTCCGCAAACACCAAGAATGATAATTTGCATGCAGAAAACATTTATTCTTTCTTACCATTGCAGAAATGAAGACGTTCAAAATCAAGGCACTGGCAGATTGGTACCTGGTAAAAGGTGACTAACTACCTGGCCCAAACACTCAATCTGTAAGACCACCAAGCATCAGAAACGATTTGATTAGTGCATACATCTACTGGGGGGGGGGGGAAGAAAGAAGAAGGAAGAGGAGGAGGAGAAGAAGAAGGAGAAAGAAAGGAAGAAAATGGAAGGAAAAAAAATAACAATCAAATTTGGGGATCTGTTGTAGGGAATATGGTTTTGTTGAGGGAGAGAAGGCACAACCAAAAATGGGAGTGGTTGCAGTTGTAAGTGGGGCCTTTGGCTTTAAAAAGACTTTGACCTTTGGGGGCACTCTCTCTTTGCCAGGACCACCATGTGAATATCAGGCCTGTAAGTGAGTCCTCTTCTCTCTTTCTTTCTTTCTTTCTCTCTCCCTTCCTCTCTCCCTCTCTCTCTCTCTCTCTCTCTCTCTCTCTCTCTCTCTCTCTCCTAGCATATTTTTGTATCCAGTAAAGTTTAAAATTACCTGGATAATCATGCTCTCTTATCAGTTCTTTGTTGGAAAAAGGCATGGTGAACTCTCAGAATGGGGGGACAGAGCCTGTCTCTCCTGCCCTCCCTTATTCCTTTAACAGTTTGGAGTGGAGAACTTCACATAGACTCTAGTGCCCCCCCTTCAAATTACATGATTCTAATTCTGTGGAAGTTCTTTGTAACTATGTAAATTGTAAAGCTGATAGCAAAACAAAATAATCCTTTTACTTTATTTATTTTGAATACTGACAGAAAGTGAAAGGAAAGGGAAAGATAAGGGGAGAGATAGAGGAGAGAGACACAGAAAGTACCCTGTAGCACTACTTTACCATTCATGAAACTTTCCCCATTCAGGTGGGGACCAGGGGTTTGAACTCAAATCCTTGTGTAATATAATGTGTGTGCTCAACCAGGTTCTCTACCACCAGGCCCCTGTAAAATCATTATTGTCAAAAAAATATTCTTTTGAAAATATTTTATTTTATTTTAATGAGAGAGACAGAGAGACCAACCAACCAGAGCACATTTCAGTTCTAGCTCATGGTGGTGTTGGGGATTGAACCTGACACCTCAGAGTTCAATCAGACTTGAAAGTCTTTTTGTATAGTCATTGTATACTTTCTCCCCAACCCATCAGTAGACTTTCAAATTAAGACTTTCAACTGCTGGGACAACCCACCACCTCCAATTTCCAACCCCATCCATGAGAAATACCAATTTTCCCTCCAATGCTAGTAGTAAAGCAATACCACCACCACCCCCATCCATATGTAAACTATGAATGTTATCTAGCATGCTCAAAGAAACCAGAAGTGAATTGAGTACAGAATCTTTCAGTTGGAGGTGATCTTAGGTCATCTACATGGAGACCCAAGATAAATATAGGGCCCCTTAGAAGAGAGAAACAGATGGGTCTAGGAAGTAGCGCAGTGAGGCTGCTGAACTAGGAAGCATGAGGTCCCGAGTTCAACCTCTGGTGTTCCATGGACCAGAGTGATGATCTGGTCCCCTATCTATCTTGTGTTAATAAATAAAATTATTTTTGTTTTTGTTTTAAGAAGAGATAAGCAGAAGGGTCAGAGTCAAATATAAAGATGTAATGAAAAAAGAAAATGTAGAGGAGAGAGATTGAGAGAAGTGTAGATATTTGGAAATGCCATGCTATTTGGAATTTTAAAATGAAAAGTGCTGTGAACCAAGGAACATAGGTGGCTCTTAGAAAGTCAAAAAAATTTTAGCTAACAGATTCTCCTAGAGCCTCTAGAAAGAACTAGCCCTTACTTTTAGGGCTTCTTATCTCTACATTGGTAAGATAGCAAATCCTTTAGTTTGCGATGACTTTTATTTTGGTAGAAATTAACACAGTTCTGTTTACACATTCATTTCAGCATTCCTGATATCTGTTATGTTCTTTGGATTTTCCTTTGAACTAACCTCATTAAATCTCATTAACGAGCTAAATAAAATCCTTAAAGTGTGTTTATTTTTCTTTCTATGAAATCCATGATTTTACTTAAAAAAAAAAAAATCTATCTTTTAACACTGGAAAGCAAGTTCATTAATGTGTGGCAGCCGAATAAGCTACTCTTAAGATGTCAGTGGGAAAATTCGCAAAGAAAGAAAAAGAAACCAATGTGTCCTGGAGAGAACTAAAGACACTCTAGAAGTGGTGGCACCACACATTTCTCCAAATTGGAAGTGAAAGTAGAAAGAACAAAACAACAATAATAAAAGCATTTGGAAATCTAAGAAAGAGTGAGGCCCCCAAATCTCCATTTCTATACCCCCATGCTGGGCTTCTCTTCAAACCTATTTGAATGACCTGGACTTGATTTCTTCAAAAGCATAAAAGATAGTGTCTCTGGATAGGGGACTTCAAGCACTGAGACCACACTGAGAACAGAGGAGGACTGGGGAGTGTTAATAGTGATTTCTGAGTTCCACTAACCTTCCTCTCTCATCTTCTAGATCAAAGACAAGATGGCTGACACCCTAGGTAGGGGAGTGGATATTTATTTTGTTGTTGTTTGCTTGCTAGCTTGCTTGATTTTTGTTTTGTTTTGAGAAACCTGCCCAGTGTGGGAAAGAAAAAAATAAAGGGGGGGTAGGAAAATGCAGTTATCCTACAGTGAAACTCAGGTTTGAAGAGCAGCCCATTTCATCCTACACCACTGAAGCTGCCAATCAGCTTGTTATTGATGTTGCTATTCACTTTTTAATTAGTGATTTAATCATGGTTTACAAGATTATAAAATTACAGAATATAGTTCCATACCACGCCCACCCCAAAAGTTCTGTGATCCTCTGCCCCATGTACACACACCAACAGCCAGCATTGTCTTAGAGACACTTTCCAATTTGGCCACTTTTTCTTTTCTTCTTTTTGCTGTCTTTGTTGATCTCACAGCAGCCTATGACAGGGTCTGGCACCGTGGTCTCCTAGTCAAGATCTCAAGATGCCTGCCTCCATGGGTGGCCAACACTATATCGTTTCTTCTCCAAAACAGAAGATTCCGGGTGCATCTGGGTGACAAGTCTAGCAGATGGAGACTTGTCTCAAGTGGCCTCCCCCAGGGCTCTGTTCTGGCTCCTACGCTATTTAATATTTACATCAATGACCTCCCAGAAACTTCTTCAAGGAAGTTCATCTACGCCGATGACATCTGCTGTGCAACTCAGGCATCCAAGTTCGACATCCTCGAGGAAACACTCACGAAAGACATGTCTCTGATATCTGATTACTGTAAAAAATGGCGACTAATCCCTAGCACTGCAAAAACAGTATCATCTGTTTTCCATCTACACCATGCCTCGGCCTCGCGTGAGCTTAATGTGCAGCTTGGCGATACAAGAATCCGGCATGAAGCCCAGCCAGTCTATCTTGGCGTTACTCTCGATCGCACTCTGTCATTTCACGAACATCTCATAAAAACTGCAGCAAAGGTGGGCGCGAGGAATAACATCATTGCAAGACTGGCCAGCTCCTCATGGGGCGCGAGCGCTTCCACACTACAATCATCATCTCTGGCATTATGCTATTCCACTGCAGAATACTGTGCCCCAGTTTGGTTCCGTAGCCCCCATGTCCACTTGGTCGATTCCAAATTATATTCCTCCATGAGGATAATTTCTGGAACCATCCGTTCTACCCCGGTTCCATGGCTGCCAGTTCTTAGCAACATCGCCCCGCCAGATATTCGTCGGGATGCGGCATCATCTAAGTTCATTTCCCACATCTACGCTCTACCGGACCTGCCAATATACGCGGATATCTTCGCCCTTGACATCTCGTCATTCAATCTGGTCTCCTACGCCTACACTGAACTTCTCTGTTCCAATCTCTTGGAAACAGAGTTGGCAGTCAGCTGAGGTAAAGAACAAACACCTCATCACAGACCCCTGCAAGCGTCAACCCGGCTTTGACCTAGCACGTTATGATTGGGCCCTCCTCAATGGCTATCAAACAGGCCATGTCCGGTGCGTCGCTATGTTCCATCGCTGGGGAGCCAGCGACGACCCGAACTGCCCCTGCGGCTACAGACAAACTATGACCCACATAGTCAACGACTGCCACCTCTCCAGATTCAAAGGAGGTCTCGAAACTTTACATCAGGCTCAACCTGATGCTGTTGACTGGCTACGGAAGAAGGGCAAATGCTAGAAGAAGAAGAATCTCCTCCTCCTCCTCCTCCTCCTCCTCCTCCTCCTCCTCCTCCTCCCCCCTCTCCCTTCTTTTTCTTCTTTTGTCAGCTCATATGTTTGAATTCTTTATATTCTACGCAACTCTTTTTAAGAAGATTTTATTTCTGTATTTGTTGTTAGAGGCAGAGAGAAATTGAGAAGGAAGGGGGAGCTAGAGAGGGAGAAAGAGAGACACCTGCTGGTAGGCACCAGGAACTTGAGGCAGGATCCTTGCACATTATAACATGTGCACTCTATGGGCTACACCATCAACCAGTCCCTCCACATAACTTTTTGGTGTCTTTTTCTAGGGTAATATTGAACAGGAAAGGAGCACAATATCTTTAAAGAAACCCAAAAGACAAAGAGCAAAACAACCAAGCAGAAGAAAAGCAGGCCAGATGGAGAAAATCAAAACTAAGCTAGAATAGGCTGGGCAATAGTATACTGGGTTAAGTGCATGCTACTATACAAAAGGACCTGGGCTCAAGCCCCACCTGCAAAGGGAAGGAAGGTTTCACAAGCAATGAAGCAGCGCTGCGGGTGTCTCTGTTTCTCCCTCTCCATCCCCTTTCCAACTCTAATTTTTTCTGTCCTCTCAAACAAAATGAAGTTTTAAAAATTATTTTTAAAAATAAACCAAGGGGGCCAGGTGGTGGTGGATGACTGAGCTCACATTACAATGTGCAAGGGCCAGGGTTCAAGCCCCTGATCCCCACTTGCAGGGGGAAAGCTTTGCAAGTGGTGAAGCAGTGTTGCAGGTGTCTCTCTGTCTCTTTCCCTCTCTATTACCCCCTTCCCTCTCAATTTCTGTCTGTCTCTATCTAGTTAATAAATACTTTTTTTAATTAAATAAATAAAAATAATATAATAAAATATTTAAAAAATAAAAATATAAACCAAGCAGGAAGAAAATAGTCCCTCCCAAAAATACTAATATCATCAGAGAAAGAAAATGTGGCACCCATAAAACAAGAACCAGATGCCAGATTTTAAAAATTAAGAAAACAGAAAAGAATTCTGGAAAGTTAGTCATAAAATTAAAAAACAAATATTGAGTTATTGGGAAAATAATGACTTATTTTTGCAAATAAAAATGAATCATGACTTTTCCTGCAACCCAATAAAAAGCATAAAAGACAGTTCAGTAGCCTGGGAGATGACACAGTACTGGGGAAATGAGGTGCCAAGTTCAATTCGTATCATCACAGGTATCACAATGATGCTCTGGTGTACTATCTCAAGCTTTATCTCTTCACTATCTCACTAATAAATACATAATTCTTATATAAAAAAAAGATAGGGAGTAGGGGCCTAGCGCAACGGGTTAAGCGCACATGACACGAAGCGCAAGGACTGTCCTAAGGATCCCAGTTGGAGCCCCCAGCTCTCCACCTGAGGGGAGTCGCTTCACAAGCAGTGAAGCAGGTCTGCAGAGCAGGTGTCTATCTTTCTCTCCCCCTCTCTGTCTTCCCCTCCTCTCTCCATTTCTCTCTGTCCTAATAACGATGACATCAATAACAACAATAATAATAATTACAATAACAATTAAAAAAAACAAGGGCAACAAAAGGGAAAATAAATACTTAAAAATTTTTAATTAAAAAAATAAAAAATAAAAAAAGATATACTTGAGACTTGCCAAAAGGTAGATCAAAATAACCAAAACACAGAACTTTGAGAGAGTGATAAGAAAATAAGAGGACCAGTACAGAAGTTCCTGTTGAAAGTTTTTTTTTTTAACCAGAGGAGTCCCAATTCCAAATACTAAGAGTTCTAGAAAGAACTTGGAAAAAAAAAAAAGGGTAAAAAAACAAACTTTTATTTCTTTGGTTTGTTTGTTTTGTTTTGTTGTTTAACTAGAGCACTGCTCAGCTCTGACTTATGGTGGTGTAGGGGACTGAACATAAGAATTTGGAGAGTCTCTTTGTATAACCATTATGCTATTACCTCTGCCCAAGGGTAAAAAGTCAGTAAAATGTTCTAGAACTAGAAGACTTAAGTTTAGGTCATAGAAATCTTTGATTTCCCATATTCGATGGATAAAAGTAGACTCAATCAGCAAATGTTATAATTAAATTTTAGGTTCAAGAGGGCAAGGAAGTGTAACTAAAAAGTGGTGAGAAAAATGCGTAAGTTGTGTGGTCCGGGAGGTAGCACAGTGGATAAAGCATTAGATTGTCAAGCACGAGGTCCTAAATTCAGTCCCCGGCAGCACATGTACCAGAATAATGTCTGTTTTTTTTTCTCTCACATCTTTCTCATTAATAAATAAATAAAATATTTTTAAAAATCATAAGTTGCTATTTAAAATAACATCAATAAAAATATTGGACTTATATTATCAAAAACACAAGAAACCCAATGATAATAGATAAATGTCTTCTAATTTCTTTTGGTCAATTACAATGGTTCCCATTACTTTGGGGTTCATTACTTGGAATATACCTACTCAGTGACATTTTTTTTTAATATTTATTTGTTTGCTTATTATTGGCTAGAGACAGAGAAATTGAGAGGGGAGAGGGAGATAGAGAGGGAGTAAGACAGAAAGACACCTGCAGCTCTCATTCACCACTTTTGAAGCTTTCCCCTTGCAGGTGGGAACCAGGGGCTTGAACCTGGGTCCTTGTGCACTGTAATGTGAACACTTAACCAGATACACCATTGCCTGCCCCTATTTGTTTATTTATATATTTGTTGTAAATGACATCCAATTAAAATTACTTATCAAGGCACAAAAATAAGGAGTTGAAGCAAGGTATTTATTCTTTTGCAAAAGGGCGTGCGCGCCCCCTTCACCCTTCTCCCATCTTATATACCTGACACAGAAGGGTCTCCTCCATCCCTGAGCTGGGCTTCGGAGTTCAGTCTCCCTGTTGCCTAAATAAGGAAAGGAGGAAGAGAGTCTGAGGGTCTCTGCTGGAGGAGTAGCAAGCACTGCAAGGAGCTGACCTAAAGAATACAGAACTACTGGCCACAGGTGGTCATAGATAACAATTTATAAAAAGAATGTTCGTACTAGACAGTTGTTCTATTCATATTCTTTTGAAGAGAAGACCTAACCATCTCTCACAATGCCTCCTTTTTATTTTTCTTTACTCTTCTCTTTAAACTGAATTACTGCTTATTATCTAAGAACATTAGTCTTTGAAGGGCCTTAGTAATAGTGTCATTAGATGTGGTATTGTTAAGAATAAAAGTACAGCACTGTCTTTTAAATATTGCACTACTTTTTTAATACCACCTTGTTTTTCTGTTATGTAGCTAGTAGTGTTTGATTTGACACTTTTGTCACTATGTCTAGTATAATTTATAATTTTATTATAATAGATGTAATTTATTTAATCTATATTTTCTCTTTGGTGGACCACTAGAATAATAAGAACTCTCTATCTATCTACCAAGTATCTGATTTTTGGCCTTAAACTCACTAGCAACCTCTGTAGGTGTTTCACACTGTCAAGATAGATATACAGGCCAAGGGAATCATGTGGAGTGTTCTTTCATTCTTCACAGCTATGACTATCTGTGGTAGCAACTGAAATGTCAGGGTAAGTTGTTGTTTTCGCCAGGCTATGTTGTTTTCGCGGGGCTGGCTTCACGGGCGGGTAACAGACGACCAGGGACTCATGGTTGAGCTGTAGGCAGTATCTCTTTATTCATGCAGGACACAGCACAATCTAAACCAAGCTAAGCTAAACTCTACTAAAACAAACAATGTCGTCTTTATATATACTTCCCAAGTAGGGCGTGAACAGGATGTGACATAGAGAGGGTGGAGAGAAAAGTGACTGGTGAAAATCAGAGTGTGACAAGGAGAGGGGGCAGAGCAAAAACATATCATGAAACAGTGGGGATTGAACCAATGCCCTGGAGGGAGGGTGGTGCTTGTTAACAGCGGTTATATAAATAGAATGAAGTGGTTATGTAAATAGAATAGTGTTAAGCAGGGGGGATTTAAACCAAATGAAACAGAAGTGGTCTCATGCATACCAACAGTAAGTGGTGTGGCCAATTGGACCAAAGCACTGGTACCTGTCCATTTGGGAGGCAACAGTACCAGGAAAGCCCTCTCTCTGTAGTAACATCAGTTTGAGGCACATAGAAGTTAGAGGTGCTGCTTTTAATGTCAAGGATGTTCTCTAACTAGGTCAGTAAACTCATCACCTTGTCTAGAGAAGCAGGAGTGGTTAACAGTCCCCATGATGAAAGAAGTCTCCAAACTTTGTGTAGACAACGTATTGTAGGTTGTGTCTCTCTATGTATTCCTATGTATCCCAATCTTGGAACAGTGCCATCATGTCGTGTAGTCTGATGGGAATAGTTACATACCTTGGAACAGAACTCTCTAATCTTGGTGCCTTTTAGGAGCACAAACCTAACAACTATATATATATATCTTGTACTGAAAATTTGATCTATTATACCCAGGCATTTGTGTCTCTGTATTCAGTTTTTAATTTTAAAATCTGTTTGAACACTTTTAATACTATTATGTTGACCCTTTTTACACCATTAACTATATTACTAATGTTGGCAGAGAAAGAAGAACAAAAAAAAAAAAAGGTAGTTTTAATGGTCTCTGGTGAGTCAGTAACTTGTATAGCTGGCTCTACACATCTAATAATTAGTTTTCTTAAAGTATCCATATCATGAATATCTGTTCTAAAGCCATATACCCTATATATGACACTGGGCTTAGTGTCTAAACTAGAAGAATCTTGTATAATTACTTGAAAAGGGCTACACTGAAAAATCTGGCAATAAACAGGGGCCTGTAACTCTGATAGAATTGTTACGGCAAGAAAGAGTTAACTAACCAAACTCTTGTAGGAAGGCCAAATGTACAGAAAAGCCCCAGACATCTCTGGCTAGATAAACAATGTTGTGAGAAAGGTCTCCCCACTCTGTGGTAGATCTTAGCTTGAAAGTTCATAATACTTCTAATCTTACCCCTCTCATTTGTCTCAGCAAATAATAATATGATGAGAACACAAAAGGGACAAAAAGTTTATGATTTCTTGGAAGTCACTTTTATGGGGGGTTGAAGTGTCACTAGAAATCTTCCATCTTGGAGCATTGTTTTAGCTGAGATGTTGTAGCATCTTGGACCCACTGCCCCTTTCTTCCAGGGTAATGGTCCATCTCTTTTTTTGTCATTTTAGCTGTATTTTCTCCCATCAGTACCACCAGAAAGTGTCTATCCTAACTAGGCTGTAGCTTGTAGCTTGTAGTCTTTATCAGCATGTAGTTTTCAGGGCCAAATGGGTAGACTGTGAGTTCTAGTGGAGATATCTGGGCTAGAAACCCCTCTTTTCTAAAGGAAATTAAAGCAGAAGAAATGGCCAGCACACAATTTTGAAGAAATTGGTCTTTGGTCACCATAATGGGTAGATCTAAAATCTTATCTAGATATGGAAGCTCACTGAACATCTCACAGGGGGGCAGCCTGATATTTCAACGGGGAGATATCCTTATTTTTAAGAAGACTATAGGATAAGCCAAGTGAATTTTTTTCTTTATGTTTGATTTATCTTTTGTACCCTTTTTATAGGCAAAGATTATCAAGAAATATGACAGACCTGATTAATGGACAATTTCTTCATCAGTCAGCATAAATTATACCTTTTTGTCTCTTTAACTGTTTTAGGCTTTAGGACCTAGTTTAGTGTACAGAACTTACAAGTATTATGGACTAGTGACTAGTAATCTTATCTTACTAGAGTCTGGGTTATTTCCTCTGTTAGTATAAAGCTAACTGTTCAGGAGGAACCATTGATATATAACTGTTTTCTATCATATAGAAGTGTTTCACCCAGATCTGATTTCACTTTAGTTTAGTATTTAACAAAATTTAAACAATAATGTTTAACTCTGTATATTTACTTTTTTGTTGTTGTTGTTTTTTCTATAAGAGTCCCATAGTATAATCTTATAAAGAACTTAAATGACCACAATAACCAAGTTATCATTACCATGGTGTCATATAAGAGCTTGTATATATTTGGTAACTCAATAAAGTTAACCATAACATAACCTTATTGAAAGATTTATATGTGATATGTTTATTTATATCACTAATAGGATCAGATTTTTTATTAGGCCTGAGATTATAAATAACTTAAGTAATAAATTCTTAGAACTATCTGGTTTGTTTACTCTCAATATTTAGAATCAATTAGTTCAAGAATGTCATTATATTTTATCATTAGAGGCAAAACTTTTATAGCAATTAAATAATGTCTTTATTTGTGAGTCTCTCTCTCTCTCTTTTTTAATATCTCAGGTAGGAATCAGTGTGAAAATATACTCTAAGCCTTAAACAAGGAAGGACTGAGACACTGAGAGACATGAGCAAGGCAAAAGTTATATATATATGCCAGCAAACATGAAACATGTCAAGGGCCATCTTCAGGGCCTTTTTTACACATTACTAGGACATGGAAAAAACCTGTCCTTTTCCCATTTGGGGAGAAGGAATTGGTTCACAGTCTAACCGTATTCAGAAAACAGGGGATAGGAACAGATCTGAGGAGGAGGCCAGGGAGTCTAAGTTTACAATGTGACTATGATGGGAAAGGATGTGTGAGAAGAGAGTGGGGAGGGGGCCAGGAAGTCTACACTAACTTTGAAAAAAAACAAGGCATGGTTGTATGCCGGACTAGCTTCCCAGGTGGGAGAGAGATGACCATGAACTCATGGCTGAGTGGGAATGCAATGCAATATGTTTATTCATCAGAAAAGTATCTGCCTTTATATCTTCTGAGGCAGAAGTGGCCAGCGAATTCCATCTAACTAGTGGGGATTAAACCAATGCCCTGCAGGCAGGGCGGGTCTCGGGCAAAACAGTGATTATGTAAATAGACCACAGCATCAAGCAATGCAGCCGACTGGCATAATGACCAACAGTTGCAGTCACTTAGACATGCAAGGCGTAGATGTGTAAGGTTCAGGGGTCTGTAGTCAGACTGGATCGATAAACACCTAATAATGTCTAAGTCCCCACCTTATATCTAGCTCTTTTTCCCCATTCAACTTTGTCTGAAAGAATGTAGCCTCAAAGTTACTTACACTTTTAACTTTTTAACATTAGCAAGCCAGTTTCTTTTAACCTTAAAATTAATTTTTCTCAGGCCATAAAACCAAACTCAAATGATTAAATAAAATAAACATACAAACATGTACAAAATCATTGTCAGTTTGCAATTGTATTAATTCGTATTTAATTAATAATTGGCATATTCAATCTTTATAGAGCTGAATTTCATCTAGAAAACTGGTGGTTAGGGTATCAGTAATTGTGGCCTCAGCAGACAATACTGAATTTTTTACTTTTCTTTTTCTTGAACCCTATGGTCAGTTCAGTATCTTACCATCAATCTGAATGGACTACTTGTTAGAATCTGTTCTAAATTGGACTCATTTTTTTTTCTTTTAGGGAATTCCAATTTTAGTCATTTTGTCCACATATATACAGAAAGATAGAGAGAGAAAAAAGAGACAGAGAAAGAGAGAAATAGAGACAGAGAGAGAGACAGAGGGATTCTCTTAAAGTGTGCAAGATGCACACTGCTCCAGCCCGCTCAACCCCTACCCGGAGGCTTCTTGTGTGCTAGCCGCATAAAATGCTCAACCTCCACAAGCTGGAGGTTCCTTGCATTTCCCCCAGTGGGCTCAACCTCCACCCAGAGGTTTATTGTCCACTGACAGCTGCTCAATTGGTAAATCTTGCAGGCTGTGTCCCAGACCACTCAACCTCTACCCAGAGGTTTCTTGAGTGAATGCTCAACCACCCCCACCTACCCCCCAAACTGGAGGTTTCTTGCATTTCTGGCTAGGGCGTCTGACCAGTCATGCCCTTCTCTCTGTCTTCTGAGATCAGAGAATATTCTCAGTTTCCAGTCTATACTTTCATACACAAGAAGAGAAAATCTTTACTACCAAGGCATATAATCTTACCTTAATCTGTGCACAATCACCTGGTTTCTGTAGTATCTTTTGTTAATTCGACAGGCATTTCCCCCCCTAGCATTGCTGACCAACTCCTCTGTTTCAGGTTCTTTGAAGGAGCCAAGGAGGAAGGGTCTTTCCTGCTCCAGGTCACCCTAAACTGGGGCGAGGTAGGCCTCCTACAGCCAGGACTTACCCAACACATTCCTGACCTCAAGGTCATCCCAGACAAGCCCCCAAATTGTTGTAAATGACGTCCAATTAAAATTGCTTAAAATAAAATAATTTTTTTTAAAAAATTGAAGAATTAAAGTGTTGATGAGTAGTTTGGGAGGTGGCTCAGTGGATAAAGCAATGGGCTCTCAAGTTTGAAGTCCTGAGTTCAATACCTGGCAACACAAGTACCAGAGTGATGTCTGGCTCTTTCTCTCTTATCTTTCAAATAAATAAATAATATCTTGTAAAAAAAAAAAGTGGGGGCTGAGCAGTGGCGCACCAGGTTAAACACACAGCAGGGACCAGCACAAAGATCCCAGTGCCAACCCCTGGCTCCCTACCCACAGGGTGGTCACTTCACAAGCAGTGAAGCAGGTCTGCAGGTGTCTTTCTCTCCCCCTCTGTGTTCCCCTCCTCTCTCAATTTCTCTCTGTCCTATTCAGCAACAACAACAATAATAACAATGAAGACAACAACAACAATGGGAAAAAAAGCCTCCAGGAGTAGTGGGTTGGTATTGCAGGCAATGAGCCCCAGCAATAATCCTGGAGGCAAAAAAAAAAAAGTATTCTCCAGTGCCAGAAGGCTAGATGTGCAATGGTAAGCACATATATGTTTGATAGTCTTGTTTAGTATAATAAGTAATAGTGCTGGGTTTTTTGTTTGCTTGCTTGCTTTATTTTATTTTTAAGACTTCTTTTTTACTTGTGACTAATAGTAGTTTACAAGACTGTAAAATTACAGAATGCAGGGAAGCGGGCAGTAGTGCAGTGGCTTAAGCGCAGGTAGCAAAAAGTGAACGGACCAGCATAAGGATCTCGGTTTTAGTCCCCGGCTCCCCACCTGCAGGGGAGTCGCTTCGCAGGTAGTCAAGCAGGTCTGCAGGTGTCTATCTTTCTCTCCCCGTCTCTATCTTCCCCTCCTCTCTCCATTTCTCTCTGTCCTATCCAACATGATGACAATAATAACTACAATAAAACAAGGGCAACAAAGGGGAATGAATAAATAAATATTTTTTAAAAAGAAAAGAATAAAAAAATTACAGAATGCAGTTCCACATTGCACCTACCACCAAAGTTTTGTGCTCCCCCTCTCAATGATAATCACAATAACTAATACAAAGTCTTATTGAGTTTGTTTACTTCTGAGCTGTTTCTTCTTTGTGTAGGGTTGTCTTTTTTGTAAGTTTTTTTTATATTTATTTATTTATTCCCTTTTGTTGCCCTTGTTGTTTTATTGTTGTAGTTATTATTGTTGTCGTCGTTGTGTTGGATGGGACAGAGAGAAATGGAGAGATCAGGGGAAGACAGAGATGGGGAGAGAAAGATTGACACTTGCAGACCTGCTTCACTGCTTGTGAAGAGACTCCCCTGCAGGTGGGGAGCTGGAGGTTCGAATCGGGATCTTTACCCAATCCTTGCGCTTTGCGCCACCTGCACTTAACCTACTGTGCTACCACCTGACTCCCAAGATCTTCTTTTTTAAAGCAGCATAGTATTCTGGATAGTATATATTCCACAAACTATCTAGTCACCTGTTAATCATCCGTATTTAGGCTGATTCCACTCTTTGGCTATTGTGAATAATGCAGCTATGAACACAGGCATGCATATGTCTCTTTGAATTGGTGTTTTCATGTCCTTTGGATAAATTCCCAATAGTGGTATATTCTATTTTATTTGTTTAAGGACTCTATCCATACAGTTTTTTCCAGAAAAGCTACTCCAGTCTGCATTCCCAAAAAAGATTCCTTTTTTTTTCTCCACTTCAACATTTATCATTTTCTGTTTTGCTGATGTAGGACATTCTCACAGATTTGAGGTATAATCCTAGTGTAGATTTTTTTAATCATTATTTGGGTTCTTTCAAAAAATATTTTATTTATTTATTAGATAGTGATAGAGATAAGAGGGAGATAAATCAAGAGAAAGAAAGAGAAATACCTACAGCACTTCTTCAGTTAGGTTGATTCCTAAATATTTTATTGTTTTTGTTGCTATAGCAAAAGGAATTGATTTCTGGATTTCCTCTTTTTCTAACTTAGTGTTTGCATAGAGGAATGCCACTGACTTTTGAATGGTAATTTTGTAGCCTGACACATTACTCTATTGCTTGATGATTTCCAAAAGCTTCTTTCTAGATTTCTTATGTTTTTCTATGTATACTATCATCATCTGCAAATAGGAAGAGTATGACTTCATCTCTTCCATTCTGTATCCCTTTAATTCCTTGCTCCTGCCTGATTGCTATGGCAGGAACTTCCAACATTATGTTGAATAATAATGGTGATAGTGGGCAGCTCTGTCTAGTACCTGATATAAGGGGAAATACTTCCAGTTTTTCACCATTGAGTATGATGTTGGCTATAGGTTTGCTATATGTAGACTCTGCTATCTTCAGGAATTTTCCATCTATTCCCATTTTTTGTATTGTTTTGATCATAAAGGGATGTTGTATTTTGTCAAAAGCTTTCTCTGCATCTATTGATATGACCACATGGTTTTTTGGTCTTGCTTTTATTGATGTGGTGGACCACGTTGATTGATTTACATGTATTAAACCAACCTTGCATCCCTGGGATAAACCCCACTTGGTCATGATGAACAAACTTTTTAATATACTGCTGTATCCGGTTGGCTAGAATTTTTTTCAGTATTTTAGCATCTATGTTCATCAGAGATATTGGTCTGTAGTTTTCTTTATTGGTTGTGTCCCTGTCTGCTTTTGATATCAGAGTGATGTTGACTTCATAGAAGCTGGAAGGGAGTATTCCTGTGTCTTCAATATTCTGGAAGATTTTTAAAAGTAGAGGTACTAGTTCTTCTTTGAAGGTTTTGTAGAATTCATTTGTCAAACCATCTTGTCCAGAACTTTTATTTTGGGGAAGATTTTTGATAACTGTTTCAATTTCATTAGCTGTAATAGGCCTGTTCATATTTTCTAGCTCCTCTTTATTTAATTTTGGAAGTTCGTAGGTATCTAGGAAATCATGCATTTCTTCCAGGTTCTCTAGCTTGGTAGCATATAGTTGTTCATAGAAGGCTTGCATAATACATTGAATTTCTGTGGTGTCTGCTGTGATATCTACTCTTTCATTTATGATCTGATTTATTTGGCTCTTCTCCCTTCTTTGTTTTCTAAGTCTGGCTAAAGTTCTGTTGATTTTGTTCACTCTTTCGAAGACCAACATTTACTTACATTGATCTTTTGTGTGGTTTTGTTATTCTCAATGTTATTTATTTCTGCCCTAACTTTAGTGATTTCTGTCCTTCTGGTTGCTTTTGGGTTCCTTTGTTGTTGTTCTTCTTCTTCTAGGTCTTTAAGATGTGCAATCAGGTTGTTTATTTGTGTTTTTTCTTGTTTCTTAATGTGTGCTTGTATGACTATGAACTTCCTTCTGAGTACTGCCTTAGCTATGTCCCAAATATTTTAATAGCTTGTGTCTTCCTTTTCAATGAACTCTTGAAACATTTTGATTTCTTCCTAGATTTCCTCTTTGACCCAGTAGTTGTTAAGGAGTGTACTATTGAGCTTCCACATTTTGGAACTATTACCAATTTTTTGTTGATTGTTAAGTGTTAGTTTAATTCCGCTGTGGTCTGAGAAGATGCTTGGGATGATTTCAATGCTCTTGAATTTGCTGATGCTGTATTTGTGGTCTAACATATGGTCTATCCTTGAGAATGACCCATGGGGACTTGAGTAGAATGTGTATTCCAGTTTCTTGGGGTAAATGACTCTGAAAATGTCCAATTGTGCTAGTTTATCTATCTCCTCACTTAGCTTCTTCATTTCTTTATTGATTTTCTGCCTGGATGATCTGTCAAGTTGTGAAAGTGGGATGTTGAAGTCCCCTACTATGGTTGTGTTGCTGTTAATATATTGCTGTAGCTCTTTCAGTAGATGTTTGATTTATTTAGATGGCTTCTCATTGGGTGCATAGATGGTAATAATTGTTAAGTCCTCTTGTTTGACTGATCCTTTGAGCATTAAGTAATGTCCATCCCTATCTTTTTAAATTTTATTTATTTTAAAGTCTATCATGTCAGATATAAGAATAGCTGTTCCTTCCCTTTTTTGTGGACCATTGGCTTGTATGATATTTTCCATCCTTTCACTTTGAGTCTGTGTTTTTCTTGTTAAGTGGGTTTCCTGTAGACAGCATATTGTTGGGTTGTGTTTTCTGATCCATATTCCTACTCTGTGCCTTTTAATAGGTGTATTCAGGCCTTTGACATTTACTGATATCAAAGATTGAAGATATTTTAATGCCATTCTTGTAGAGTTTTAGAGTGTTCTGATGTATGGCATATTTATTTGGTTTGACTGTTTATAGGAGACCTTTGATAAATTCTTTCAGAGCAAGCTTGATGATAGCTGATTCTTTCAACTGTTGCTTATCTGAGAAGGTTTTTATGCCTCCATCTAGTCTACAACAGTCTAGCAAAATACAATAGCCTTGGCTAAAATCCTTTCTCACTGAGCACTCAGTAGATATCTTGCCATTCTCTTCTGGCCTGTAGTGTTTGTGTAAAGAAGTCTGCTGCTAATCTTACAGGTTTTCCTCTGTAGGTGACTCTTTGTTTTTCTCTTGCAGCCTTCAGGATCTTTTCTTTATCCTTATTCATTTCCATTCTAAATAGGATGTGTCTTGGTGTCTTTAAGTCTGGGTTAATTCTGTTTGGGACCCTCTGAGCTTCTTTAACCTTTATATCTTTTATGTTGTCTAGACTAGAGAAGTTATCAGCTATTCTGTCCTGAAGAATGCTTTCTTCCCCTCCCTCTCTTTCTTCCTCTGATTAGCCAACAATGCATATATTATTGCTTTTGAAGTCATCCCATAGGTCTCTGTTGTTGTTTTCAGTATCTCTTAATCACTTTTTGAGATTTCTTACTTCTTTTTTAGTTGTCTCTAATTTGTCCTCAATCTTCCTAATTCTGTCTTCAGCCGCATTGATTCTATTCTGTCTCTCCTCTACTGTTTTCTGGAGTTCATCTATTTTGTTACCCTGTTCTGATACTGTTTTAGCTTGTTCAGTTAGTTGTGTTCTTAGCTTAGCTATTGCAGCTTTCAGTTCTCTAATAACCTTGAGATAATTAGTGTTTTCTTCCAGAGTCTCATTTGTTGTTTCTGCATTTCTGATGACAATTCTTTCAAACTCTTTACTCACTCCTGTGATTATTTCCTTAACTAATGTTTGGATGTTGACCACATTATTTTGTGCTTCAACCTTTGGGGGGCTTTTAGCTGGACTCTTGTCCTGGTTCATTTCTCCAATATTTCTTTCTGTTGGTTTAACCATTCTATTATAGTATGTTGTGAGGTTCCTCTCTTGGTACTATTCAAATTACTGATCATTCTTGGCTGGATTGACTTGTGTCTATTTAAGATACTTAAAGGGTTCACAGTTGTGGAAATTGACAGTTGTTTCAATATTATTTTAATCCCTGAGTTAGAGCACAGTGCCTTTTAAAGCCTCTTTTGTTCTTTTTCTTCCCTGTAGGCTATGGGAGCCTGAGGGTTTTTAAACTATAAACAGGCTACTTAACTTAATCCTTCACTCCTGACCAAGAAACAAAGCAGGGTGGGGAAGAGATAATATAGTGGTTATGTGTTGTTTTCGATGGGCTATGTTGTTTTCTCTGGGCTGGCTTCACGGGCGGGTAACAGACGACCAGGGACTCATGGTTGGGTTGTACGCAGTATCTCAGGACGCAGCACAAGTTTAGACGAGCTAAGCTAAACTCAAGGTACAGTAAAACTTACAGTGCTGTCTTTATATATACTTGCCAAGTAGGGTGGAAACAGGATGTGACATAAAGAGGGTGGAGAGAAAAGTGACTGGTAAAAATCAGAGTGTGACAAGGAGGGGGCAGATTAGGCGAGAATCCTATCACTGAACTACAAATGCCCTGGAGGGAGGGTGGAACTTGTTAACAGTAAATAGAATGAAGTGTTTATGTAAATAGAATAGTGTTAAGCAGGGGGGATTTAAACCAAATGAAACAGAAAGGGTCTCATGTATACCAACAGTTATGCAAAGAGACTTTCACACCGCAAGGATCCAAAGCTCCAGGTCAATTCAAATTCTCTGCCAAGCCAGGCAGCAATGCTGGACCCTATGAGTTTCTTTTTTAAAAATTTTTTTTCTTTTTTTTTTTACATTTATTTATTCCCTTTTGTTGCCCTTGTTTTATTTTTGTAGTTATTATTGTTGTTATTGATGTTGTTGGATAGGACAGAGAGAAATCAAGAGAGGAGGGGAAGACAGAGAGGGAGAGCGAAAGATAGACACCATCATACCTGCTTCACTGCTTGTGAAGCAATTCCCCTGCAGGTGGGAAGCAGGGGGCTCGAACCAGGATCCTTATGCCAGTCCTTGCGCTTTATGCCACATGCGCTTAACTGGCTGCACTACCCCCCAACTCCCCCCTATGAGTTTCTAAAGAAGTCCTGTTTATAGGTTCTTAGGCAACTATTCACTATTTTCTCATTAGGAGAACAACATGGAAATGTTCCCACCACACAGCCCCCCTGCTAGGCTATCAAAGTGTAGATCTTCTCCTGAGTTTCCTGGTTAATTCTCTGTCCCCTAGTGTCAGCACAAGGCCTCACCCCTGCTGCTCCAGCCTCTGAGGGCAGTAGCAATGAAGACTCACAGTTGCATTTGGTGAGTCTTAGGGGACTCCTCTCCTCCCTGAAGCCTTCTTTGTGTTGGTGAAACAGACTGGAGGTAGTGTCTCAACTGGTAAACTGCTGGACTATTACCAGCCACTTAACCTCTCCCTAGGCTCCTCTCTGTCCAGGAGCCACAAGTATTTGCACTCATCAGTGATTTGGGGGTGTATGCCTGAAGTTGTTTTAGTCCTGTCTTGTTGCAGTCCCAGATGATCTCCTTTGGTATTCCTAGTTGACCCAGGAGAGGAGAGGAGAGAAACACCCTGATGAGTTATTTTCTGACTAAACAAGAAAGTGCATATTTTGAACCATGAGAAATCATTATCTCTGAGACAGAATCCATCTGGATTACTTAAGGAAAAGAAAATACTAACTTAAAAGGATACATGCACCTCTATCCATAGTCATGTCATCCACAATAGCCAAAATATGGAATCAATCTAAATGCTCATCTCCAAATGACAAGGTAAAGAATCTGTAGGATATATACTCTGCAGAATACTACTTTGCCATTAAAAAGATCAGTCAGGTCAAAGTGGATAGGAACACTAATCCCCAAATATAGAAAACAAATTAAATAATAATAATACCTTCATAAAAGGGCATTGTGAGGGATGATGAGAAGTTACTACTATGTTTGCAACTTCTCTGAAGTAAATTTTCTTCACAGTAAAAATATTTTAAAAGCCAGCTTAAAAAAAAATTCATTTCACACTTCCATCAATAGCCTTGGATTTCCATGAGAAAAGAAAGGATTTCGTTTCTTTCTCTAAAATGAGAGCCAAGCAAGTCAAGCATTCAATGTCGCTGAGATTGTTTCAATGACTCAGCAAATACATCATTTCAATTTAATTTTATACATGTAATTAAAGCTTTTTAAGAATACACAGACACAAGTATTACATGATAACTTTTAATACACAGGAAACCTCAGTAAGCTCATTTGGGCTTTCAGGTTGGTTTTCTGATATTCATTTTATGCAACAAACTAATTCCTTTGTTATCTATCCATAGTTTTGTAACATCTTTTTACATTGATAACTATAAGGATTACTTGGATAGTGTGCTGCCTTGCCATGTGAACAACCAAGATTCAACCACACTGAAGGAAATTTCAGTTCTATTCTCCCCTTCTCCTCTGCCCCCCACCTTCTGTCACTATCTTTTAAAAAAATTAATATATATATATATATATATATATATATATATATATATATATATCTGTATTCAAAACTTTGGCTTTGAGGCAGGCTGGTGCTGCACCCAGTTGAGCACACCGGTTATCATGCCCAAGCCCACCCCACCACCACTACAGGTGGGGAAAACTTCATCAGTTGTAAAGTGGTGCTACAGTATCTCTCTTTCTCTCTATCTCCTCTTCCTCTCTTGATTTTTCTCTGTCCTATCAAATAAAAGAAAGAAATACTTTTTAATTAAACATTTTTAATTATATGCTCTTATAGAGAAATATTAAAAGTTTGCTGTTGTTTGCTTAATTCAAACCTATATCATAAATAGATTAAATCTTGCCCACACTATATTTTACCCATCATTTTGACAAAGATTAGAAATTTGGTAACATTATGACGTAGAGGCTGTAAGGGACAGGTGCTGGAACAAGCTGTTACATATGTTCTTGAAAACTGCAACTTTGAGAGGACAGGTCCAGTGGCGCACCCATGCTACCATGTGCATGGCCCTGGGTGGAAGCCCAACTCATGCCTGCAGTGGGGGGGACTTCATGAGAGTTGAAGCGGGTGTGCAGGTGTCTCCCTTTCTACCTCTCTTACCTCCTCACCCCCTCTCAATTTCTCTGTTTATGAAAACAGAAAAATAGGAATAAGAAAAAGGGGAAGAAGAAGGAGGAGGAGGAGGAGGAAGAGGAGAAGAAGAAGAAGGAGAAGAAGTGGAGAAGGGAAGGAAAGAAAAGGAAAGGAGAGCAGAGGGGAGGGGAAGGGAGGGGAGGGGAGGGGAGGGAAGGGAAGGGAAGGGAAGGGAAGGGAAGGGAAGGGAAGGAAAGGAAAGGAAAGGAAAGGAAAGGAAAGGAAAGGAAAGGAAAGGAAAGGAAAGGGAAAGGGAAAGGAAAGGAGGGAAAAGGCATATAGTGGATTCATAGGAGAAGCACTGAGCCCCAGCAATAACCCTAGTGGCAATAATATATATATATTACAACTTTAAGCAAAACTGCTGGTAACAAAAGCAGATCCTCTGATAACATGGAAATGACTTTAAACAATAACCTCATTAGATACTTTCAAAATTGTAAATGCACACAGCTTTTGTCCTCTCAAATCTATTTTAGGAACTGATTTTATAGATACACTCCCTCATGTATAGCTATAGAAACAAATGTTGACTGTGGTAAATATATATATATATATATATATATATATATATATATATATATATATATAATAGATAAATGGAGCTCACCCTAAAAAAACAGACTTAGCTGGATCCACTTATAAGCAATAATTTTCCAAAGCAAATTATTATGAAAAAAATTTAAAATAAGAGTATAGAATGCTGTTGGGGTGGGAAAGCAGTGGGTTAAGTACGCACAGTACGAAGTGTAGGCACTGGTGGTGGAGCAGTTTTACAGGCTCCTTCTCTATCTTCCTTCTCTATCTTCCCTTCCCTCTCAGTTTCTCTCTGCCCTATCCAACAACAACAACAATAGCAAGAACAACAAGAACAAAAAAAAAGGAGAAGAAAAAGGAAAAGTGGCCACCAGGAACAGTGGATTCATAAAGCAGGCACATAGCCCCAGAGATAACACTGCAGGCAAATAATAATAAAAATAATAGCATTATGATATAATTGGGGGGGATGAATACACACATACCATTTTACTTAAATCTAAGAAAGTTCTGAAGAACATCAGCAAAACTAGCAATGGTGATTTCTTTCTAGAAAAATAGCCAAGGGCCTGGGGGATATTGAAGGGACATCGAGTTTTCACTGCCTATCTTTTTTATACTGTTTTGAGTATGTTATTTTTCATGCCTTAATCATATTTAAAAGAGTGAGAAAAATCAGACCTGTGTGTGCTTGCTCATATGAAATGGCTCCGTAAATATACTATTAAACACAGGTGTGCCACCCCAGAGTGAGGTGTCAGGCAAGATTCCAAACCCACTCTCATCAAAAATAATGAGTTGTGTAATCATCACTTAATGCCTAACAACAGGTTGATTCTTGACGCTATCTTATTACAGAGAGTTTTAACATCTGTTTTTAACTTCCAAGTATTTCTTCATTGACTTTTATGTTTATGTAAGGGTTGCAGGTAGTTGTTAAATATTGTTAGTGAATCAGTTTTGGAATAAATTTCTCCATGACCCCTTCCAAGATCTTAAATCAGGTTTCAGTAATGAAGGCGGCAGGGGCTCACTCAGTTCTCCTCAGGCATTTCTTCATGCAACATGCCTGGACCCCTTATCCTGAGAGTCAATTCCAGTGCCTTGAGGTAGCTCCTAAGCATGTGTGTTCTCAGCAAGGTCCTCTGAGAAGGCTGTGATGCTGCACAGCTAAGAATTACCAGCAGTCACAGCCTGAGAGGTGGTGCAGTGAAGAAAGCATTGGAATTGAAAGTATAAGGTCCCGAGTTTGATCCCTGGCATTGCAGTGCCAGAATGATGCTTTGGTTCTTTCTCTCTCTTTAAAAAAATCAAAGCTGATGCCAACTGGAGCTCCCTGGCAGATGACCCCACCAATGTGTCCTGGAACACCGCCTCCCCAGATCCTTGCCCCACCAGGAAAAGAGAGAGACAGTCTGGGAGTATGGATCAACCTGCCAATGCTCATGTTCAACAGGGAAGCAGAAACCAGACCTTCCACCTTCAGCACCCCATAATGACCCTGGGTCCATGATCCCAGAGGGTTAAAGAATAGGCAAGTTCTCAAGGGAGGGGATGGGATACAGAGTTCTGGGTGTGGGAATGGTGTGGAATTGTACCCCTCTTATCCTATGGTCTTGTCAGTGTTTCTGTTTTATAAATAAAAATTACAAAAATAAAAATAAAAAATAAAATCTTTAAGAATTGCCTTCAGTGGCATATCTGGTAGAGCACATTATAAGTAATAATGTGCAAGGGCAAGGGTTCAAGCCCTGGAGGAAGCTTATTATTTTTAAATTTCTTTATTGGGGGATTAATATTTTACATTCGACAGCAAATACAATAGATTGTACATAATATTTCTCAGTTTTCCACATAACAATACAACCCCCACTAGGTCCTCTGTCATCCTTTTTGGACCTAAACTCCCCCCACACCCACCCACCCCTGAGCCTTTTACTTTGGGACAATACCCCAACTCCATTCAGGTTCTACTTATGTTTTCTCTTCTGATCTTATTTTTCATGGAGGAAGCTTTTGTACTGTGGGCTGTCTTTCCCTCTCTGTTTCTATCTGAAGAAAAGAAAAAGAGAGAAAAGGAAAGGAAAGGAAAGGAAAGGAAAGGAAAGGAAAGGAAAGGAAAGGAAAGGAAAGGAAAGGAAAGGAAAGAATAGAAAAAACAAAACATAATACTCAGCAGCCACAGGTCTTGACTGCAAGAGGCCCAGGTTTGATTCTTGGCACCATCAGTAGCCAAAACTGAGTGATGCTCCAGTAAAAAAATAAATAAATAAATAAAATAGAGGGGCTTGATGGTGGCACGTGCAATAGATCATACACATTACCACGCATGAGGACCAGGATTCAAACACACATTCCTCATTCAGGGAGTGGGAGAGTTTCATGAATGGTGGAGAAGTGCTGCTAGTTCCTCTCTTTCTCTTTGTCTCCCTCCTCACTACCTATCTTTCTGTGTGTGTCTTTTACCTCTATTAAAAAAAAAAATGAACCATACCACAGCAATAATCCTGCTGCCAAAAAAATAAATCAGGAAAAAGAATAAAAATAACAGGCGCAATGGAGCCATACAGGTACCAAGTCCCAGTGATAACCTTGGTGGCTAAAGAGAGATAGAGAGAAAGAGAGAGAGAGAGAGAGAGAGAGAGAGAGAGAGAGAGACCTTCCTCAGATATTCATCTAGAATCACCTCTTATTGAGAAAATGGCCTAAAGGAAAAAGAAAAGAAAAAGCCTTTTTTGAATGGTGGTGTAACAATCTATCTCGGCAGCTCTGTTTAGGATGGCTAGCAAGGATAATGTGTTTATATGAGCCAGTAAAAAGTGTTACTTTGGTTTATTATTCATAATAAATAAAAAAATTAACAGCATCCTGTAACATAATTAAATATATCATGATGCAAGACCATAACGAAATATTGTGCAACAATTCAAATTAATGGCGGGGAGTAGAGGTGTGCAAGCACTGAGCTCATCTGCATAATCTACAGAACTTGTCAAATGCACAGAGGCCCAGGTCTCACATCAGTCCTTCAGAACAGTTTTTTTTTATTAACATTTTTTTCTTTTTTATTTTATTTATTCCCTTTTGTTGCCCTTGTTGTTTTATTGTTGTAGTTATTATTGTTGTTGTCGTTGTTGGATAGGACAGAGAGAAATGAAGAGAGGAGGAGAGAAAGACAGACACCTGCAGACCTGCTTCACCGCCTGTGAAGCGACTCCCCTGCAGGTGGGGAGCCGGGGTTCGAACCGGGATCCTTATGCTGGTCCTTGTGCTTTGCGCCACCTGCGCTTAACCCGCTGAGCTACAGCCCAACTCCCCAGAACAGTTTTTAGAGTATGGCTGTGGTATATTTTAACAACTTCCTAGATGATTCCAGTGCACTTATCAATTTCTGACATCTTCAAGATCAAAGCCAAATATGAGATAGTACACATACTAATTTGTGAGATTAAAATTTAGTTTAGTTGCATGAGAGTCACACACATACACACATGCATACATACATACATGTGATGGTAGCTTAAAAAGATAACAATATATTTTTGTGTGAAGTACACAAAAGTAAAAAAAAAAAAACATCAGACAATTCAACAAAGAAATGGTACCTCTGACTGCTTTCTTTTAAAAAGATTTTATTAGTGATTTAATAATGATTAACAAGATTGTAAGATAACATGGGTACAATTCCATACAATTTCTACCACTAGAGTTCTGTGTCCCATCCCCTCCACTGGGAAGTTCCCTATTCTTTATCCTTCTGGGAGTATGGACCAAAGATCTTTATGGGGTGCAGAAGATGGGAGGTCTGGCTTCTATAATTGCTTCTGTGATGGACATGGATGTTGACAGGTGAATCCATACCTCCAGCCTGTTTCTTTCTTCCTCTAGTGGGATAGGGCTCTATAGAAAGGTAAGGTTCCAAGATACATTGGTGAGGCTATCTGTCCAGGGAAGTCAGGATGGTGTCATAGTAGTGTCTGCAACTCGGTGGCTGAAAGGCGGGTAAGATATAAAGCAGGCAAATTATTTCATAAGCAGGGACCCAAAGGTAGGAAAAAAAATAGATGAAATTAGAGGTCTTCGGGTGGGAATAAGCTAGGAAATCTATTTTAGGTATGTGCCAAGGGGCCCATGACTTTAGTAATTTTTGCCTGAGCCCAATAGCTAACATGCAGGTGGACTAAAGGTATTTTCCAGGTGTCTAAATTGAGAATAGGTCTAGAAATCTGGATTAGGGCAGAGAGTAGCTCCCAAATATGAGGAAAGTATATAAATACCATTAACAGTTTACCCTATCGATCTGACCCAGAGCCCATATATATTCCTATTTAGTACAGGAGCCTGTGTAACCACTGCGTCCCTATCAGTCTGGGTTTGCAGTCCATGGTCATGCCTTGACTACTTTCAACTTACCATACCAGCATGCAAAAACTCAGTCTCATGGTTCACAACAGCAGCTCCCGCTCCAGTCACCACCTCTTATCCAAAGCACCATCTCTTATCTCTCATAAACAAACAACTCACTCAGTCTTTAAAAATAATCACCACAGGGCTGAGTGGTGGTGCACCAGGTACAGTACACACATTATCATCTCAAGGACTTGGATTCAAGCCACTGATCTTCACCTGCAGCAGGGAAGCTTCAAAAGTGGTAGAGAAGTACTGCAGGTATCATTCTTTTTCCCTTCTTCTCAACTTCTCAACTACTATTTCTACCAAAAATAAGAAGGATGTGTTATAGCATAAAATAGGCTTAGTCTATGCTTGCTAGAGTTTACAATCTTCTGCAGAAACATAAAAGCCAAGTGCAAACTTAAAAACAATGGTACTGCTCAGCGGGGAAGCAATTACAGAAGGCAGACCTTCCACCTTCTGCATCCCACAATGACCTTGGGTCCATACTCCCAGAGGGTTAAAGAATAGGAAAGCTATCAGGGGAGGGGATGGGATACCGAGTTCTGGTGGTGGGAATCGTGTGAAGTTCTCTTATCCTATGGTTTAGTCAATGTTTCCTTTTTACAAATAAAAAAATAATAATAATGGTAAAAATAATAATATCTAGAATTTACCAGCCAGGTACATGAATCTAGCACTATTCCAAACACTTTATATGTGTTGACTAGTTTCCCCTGATAAACAATAGCTTCATAGAGGGCTGGGGACATTGCATACTGGTTATACAAAAGATTTTCACAAATGAGGCTCCAAAGTTCCAGGTTCAGTCCCCAGAACTACCATAAGTCAAAGTTGAGCAATAATTTGGAGCCTCTCCCCCAACCTCTCATTAAAATAAAACTTTTTAAAGATTTTAAATAGTTTATAGCTGTATATTCTAGTATTTCCAAAGAACTGAGGCACAGAGCAATGGAACCTCTTGCCTAACTAGTAACAACATCACAATTGCAGAACCTGTGCAGCTGTAAACTTAACTGGCTGACTCCAGAACCTATTCACCTAACCACCAACTAACTGGTCATAAGATCAGATCATAAGAAGTACCGAAGGCATCTGCGAATAGATGCAACTCTAGTTTTAGCCTGGCAAATTATAATGCAGAATGCTCTAGATAAGGACTCAAGGATTTTCTCTTCAGCAAACCCTGCAGGCAATTCTCTCAGGCAAATATGAAAATACTATTCTCTTTGGAGTATGGCACCAAAGTAAAAATCTCTAGGTAGAGGGTGAAGAAGGTAGATGTTCAGCTTCATGGGGGGGGGCAGACCTTTGGTTGTGGGAATGGTGTTAATATACACTCCAATCAACTTATAGTCTCACAAATCACTATTCAATTTATGAGAGGGGAAAAATGGATCAAATGTCTCAAACTTTTTGATGCATAAACCATAGCTCTGAGTATATGTTCCTTCAGTCTAAGTACTTAAGAATTCAAATTTGTAATCAGATTCGATTTTTTTATTTTAATTTTTTATTTATAAAAAAGGGAACATAGGATAAGAGGGGTACAACTCCACACAATTCCCACCACCAGAACTCGGTATCCCATCCCCTCCCCTGATAGCTTCCCTATTCTTTTTTAAAAAAATTTTTTTTATAAAAAGGAAACATTGACAAAACCATAGGATAAGAGGGGTACAGCTTCACATAATTCCCACCACCAGAACTCTGTATCCCATCCCATCCCCTGATAGCTTTCTTATTCTTTATGCCTCTGGGAGTATGGACCTAGGGTCATTATGGGGTGCAGAAGGTAGAAGGTCTGGCTCCTGTAATTGCTTCCCCACTGAACATGGGCATTGACAGGTCACTCCATACTCCCAGCCCTCTCTCTTTCCTTAGTGGGGAAGGGCTCTGAGGAAGCAGAGCTCCAGGACACATTGGTAGCGGTGTCTGTCCAGGGAATTCTGGTTGGCATCATGCTAGCATCTGGAACCTGGTGGTTGACAAGAGAGTTAACATACAAAGCCAAACATACAAAGCCAAATTGTTGACCAGTCATGGACTTAAGGGCTGGAATAGTGCAGATGAAGAGTTGGGGGGGTCCTCCATTTTATAGATAGCTAGTAGGCATATTTTAGTTATATACTAAAAGGCCTGTGGCTAGACTAGGTTTTTTTTTTCTTTTTCTTTTTTCCCCTGAGCCTGAAATCTGATATGCAGGAGGATCCAAGTTATTGTCTGGGGAGATGATGTCATGCTGGAAAAAGGCCAGAAAACTGGATCAGGGAAGAGAGTAGCTCCCTAATATGGGAAAGGTGTACAAATATTGTTGACTGTAAACCCCATCAATTTGATGTGATCTGGGGCCCATAATTAGCTTAGGAGCCTATGTGACCTGCAGAGTCCCTGTAGATCTGAGCTCACATTCTGTGGTCATGAGTAGGAACATTCCAGGCTGCCCCAATATCGACCCATCTTCCTCAGGTGTAGCACAGAGTATGTTGTCCAGCCTTCGAAGGATGGAACATTCTCTACCATTGTTGATCCAGGTTGAGGGGAAGGTCCTATGGGGGCCCACAAAGGTGGCTATTTTGTTGTTCCTGATAGAAATGACCGGTAACAATAGCTTCTCTATTCTTTATCCCTCTGGGAGTATGGACCCAAGGTCACTATGGGGTGCAGAAGGTGGAAGGTCTGGCTTCTATAATTGCTTCCCGGCTGAACATGGGTATTGACAGGTCGATCCATACTCCCAGCCTGTCTTTCTCTTTCCCTAGTGGGGTGGTGGGATTGTCTGTCCAGGGAAGTCTGGTTGGCATCATGTTAGCATCTGGAACCTGGTGGCTGAAAAGAGAGTTAAGATATAAAACCAAACAAATTTTTCACTAATCATGAAACTAAAGGCTGCAATAGTGTAGATGAAGAGTTGGGGGGGGGTCTTCATTTTGTAGATAATTAGTAGTCCTATTTTAGTTATATTCCAAAGAGCCCATGACTATACTAGTTTTTTTTCCCCTGAGCCTGACATCTGATATGCAGGTGGATCCCAGTTATTATCCGAGGAGATGATGTCATGGCTGGAAAAAGGACCAGAAAGCTGGATCAGGGAAGAGAGTAGCTCCCAAATATGGGAAAGGTGTATAAATATTGTTGATTGTAAACCCCATCGATTTGATCTGATTAGATCAGATTGAATTTTAACAGTGGGCTCAAATTGTTAATACATATCTAACAGTGACTTGTTCTTTGAAATATTAAATCTCCTAAAAGCTCAGACAAGGGAAAACAGAAGCAACTAGTAGTGTTCCATTATAAGATACAGCTATATGTAAATAGCATAAAAGACATAAATAATGGTGAGGTCTTATACACTACAGCAAATCCTAACAATGGGATTTTCAAAGTTAACCCTATTGCCAAATGATTTGGTTATAACTATAACTCTTTATTGCCTTCTTAAACCCTAAGACAGGAACCTCACCCTTTCTCCATATTTCTCCCAGTCCTGAAACCTGTAGGGTGGGGCTCACTTTCCTGCATGCTTCTCTCAGTTCATACCAACTGATACTACATCTGCTGATGCCAACCCAATCAATGCAACCAGTACCACCTCAGTATGCCTCATTTGGACTGCATCCAGAGACATCAAGTGTGGAATGTCAACCCTTCAGCTTCATTACTCTGGTGAGACCTTTCCTAGCTCATAGGACTCCTTAATTCCATTTCAGGTGGTACAATTCTTAACAAACCTCAAAACCTAGATATAGTCCAGGGTACATAATATAGGGCACATATACATGTATCCAGAAGTGGGGGGGAAAACATATACCTTAAAGCAAAAGTGCAAAGTAGTTTGCAGTGACTCAATAAATGTAGCAAACAAGCAGAAAGACCTAAAAAGACACCATAAAGTGCCTGATCAAATAGTTTCTACTTAGACCTAGATACCCTCCTCACCTACTTCCTATTGCAGGTTCTTCAATCACTCCAAAGCTAACATTGTCAAAAAAAGGTAAGGACTACAAAAGCTGAAAAAGGGCAAGAGACCGACATACTTTAATGATGACTCTTTAGTCACTACCAGGCCACTCCAACACCTGGGGCCCTAGTCAGGGAGCCCTGGGATTCCCACACAGACATGATGGACCTAGACTTCTATCAGATCGCTCTCAACACTGTCACATCAAGAACAACATAATGGACCCCTCTGTCAGCCCCTATGGAACCTGGCCCTCATCACCTGGGTCCTGAAATTGGTGCAGCCTGCAATTTTCCTAGCTGTGAACACAGATTGTGAGCTAAGACCTACAGAGGTTACACAGGCTCCTGTGCTGACTATGGGCCCCAGATCAAATCGATGGGCTATACAGTTAACAAGATTTAAATACTTTTCCCATATGTGAGAGCTACTCTCTTCCCTGATCCAGCTTTCTGGTCCTTTTTCTAACTATGACACCATCCCCCCAAGACAATAACTTAGGTCACATGTATATTAGTTGTATTATATGTATATTAGGTATATTAGATAGATAGATGTATATTAGGTATATTATATGTATATTAAGTATATTAGGTATATTACATGTATATTAGAGTCATGGCCCCTGGGAATATACCTAAAATAGACCTACTAGCTTTTACTAAAATGGAGACCTCAAATCTTCATCTGCAATATTCCAGCCTTTAGGTTCATAATTAGTCAACAATTTGTTCTGTTTTATATCTTAACTCTTTTTCAGTCACCAGATTCCAGATATTATCATGATGCCAACCTGACCTCACTGGCAAATGACCCCTAATGTGTCCTGGAGCCCTACCTCCCCAGATTCCTACCCTATTAGAGAGAAAGGCTGGGAGTATGAATCAGTCTGTCATCACCCATGTTCAGTGGGGAAGCAATTACAGAAGCCAGACCTCCTACCTTCTACACCCCGCAATGATCCTGGGTCCATACTCCCAGAGGGATAAAGAATAGGGAAGCTATCAGGGGAGGGGATAGGATATGAAGTTCTAGTGGTGGGAACTGTGTGGCATTGTGCCCCTCTTATCCCATGGTCTTTTCAATATTTCCATTTTATAAATAAAAATTAAAAAAAGAAAATACTATTCTCCACAAAAGAAATTGGAGGCAGAAAGGATTATTGTTCTGGATACAGGTAGCTGGAATAGTATTAGCTGGAAGAAGGCATGGGACTGGAAATGTGGGTGTTACTCAGGAATATGAATATGTAAGCATTTATCAAGTATTTAAGAAAATATGGGGGTGCTGGGAGATGGCTCACCTGGTAGAGTGTATATTTTATTATTTGAGATGACACAGATTTGAATTCCTGGTCACCACACTGGTGCACATGCTCTGGGAAGCTTCATATACAATGGTGTGGTGGTGGTGGGTGTGTGTGTGTGTGTGTGTGTGTGTGTGTGTGTGTGTGTGTGCGCGCGCGCGCGCGCATGTATATCTCCCTCTCTGCTTTTCAACCTCTATTTAGGGGGAGAAAAGGAGCTTGGTGGGAGTAGTGGAATGGTGCAGATCAAAATCATAGCTCTAGTGATAACTCTGACAGAGAAAGAAAATTGCCTTAAGGGGCAGTGTCTATTATGGTAGCTAGATATAATGAAGATGACCTAGCAAACATATATCAAGAAGGCTAGATGCTTTAGATAAGAGACAGGAAGTCTCCCTGGGAATGTGACATTTCATTTAATTCTGGGTGACAGAAAGAAGCCAGTCCAACAAAGACCATGGAAAAGTAATTCCAGTGGCAGAGGAAGGAGCAGCTACAGATCCCCTAGGGCAGTGAGAGAGCTGGATGACACTGAGCAATATAAAGTCTGGTGTAGCGGTCCTGGACAGCCTGTGGGAAGGGAGTGGTAGGTCACCCAATGAAGCTATCAGCCAATGCCCAGGCCTTACCCCTTCTCTTTTCCACATCAGGGCTCTTGCTCCTGACAATTCTTAGGGATAGAATTTCTCTCTCTCAGGAGTCAGGCAGTAGCACAGCAGGTTAAGTGCAGGTGGCTCAAAGGACTGGAGTAAGGATCCCAGTTAGAGACCCTGGCTCCCCACCTCCAAGGGAGTCGTTTCACAAACCATGAAGCAGGTCTGCAGGTGTCTATCTTTCTCTCCCCCTCTCTGTCTTCCCCTCCTCTCTCCATTTCTCTCTGTCCTATCCAACAACAACAACATCAATAATAACTACAACAACAATAAAAACAATAAGGGCAACAAAAGGGAAAATAAATAAATTCTCTCTCTCTCTCTCTCTAGTATTACCTGCCCTCTGTGCACTTATTAGGGCCTTACAGAAGGGCCTTCATTCTTCACTGACCATTCCTGTATATAATGTCACAACTTGGCCTTATCACTATTAAGAAATCACACTGCTGATCTTATTAATCTGACAAATTAGCATAGACAGGCTCTTTAATCACTAGTCAAATTCTATCAGGACAGGCACCCTAATTTTGTTTCACTTCTGTTCCTCTGGATACAAGCACTGTGGCTAGCACATTTCAACTACTTAGCAATAAATAATTGTTAGAGGAATCCGTAAAACTTTTAAGGAAGCAGCAGGGGAATTCCTAAAACAAGCAACATCTACTGAGTTTAATATAATAAGAGACTAAGGCACATCTCTGGGGACAGGGAAACACAAGATATAACACACACACACACACTCACACACACACATTCTTGGGGACCTATGGAATGTAAAAGGAGGCATAGGTAATACACAAATCATTATTAAAAATAGACATGGAATGTGTACACCTATGTTCATAGCAGCACAACTTGTAATAGCTAAAATCTGGAAGCAACCCAGATGTCCAACAACAGATGAGTGGCTGAGAAAGCTGTGGTATATATACAATAGAATACTATGCAGCTATTAAGAACAGTGAACGTACCTTCTCTGACCCATCTTGGATGGAGCTAGAAGGAATTATGTTAAGTGAGCTAAATCAGAAAGACAAACTCAGAAACAGAAGTTGAGAAAGAAGAACAGAAAGGGAAACTCAAAACAGGATCTGACTGAGTTTGGAGTAGGACACCAAAGTAAAAATCTCTGGGAGAAGGGTGAGGGTAGATGGTCAGCTTCACTGGGGGGAGGGAGGGAAGGATGGGATGGGACAGTCTTTTGGTGGTGGGAATGGTGTTAATATACACTCCTATAAACTTGTAGTCATATAAATCACTATTTAATTAATATGAGGGGGGGAAAATTGATTGAATGTCTCAAACTTTTTAATGCACAGACCATAGGCTGAGTCTGAAATGTTGACTCTCCTAAAAGCTTAGACCAGGAGAGCAGAAGCAACTGGTGATATATATATATATATATATATATATATATGTATTTTATCTTTATAAAATATAGATATTTATAAATAACATCAAAGGACAAATTATGGTGAGGTCATCTATGATACAGCAAATCCTAACAATGGGATTTTCAAAGTTAACCCAATTGCCAAATAATTTGATTATAGTAATAACTATCTGTTGCCTTCTTAAACCCTAATACAGCAGGAACCCCCCACTTCCTCTATAAAGCCCAAATTTCCCCCAGTCCTGGAACTTCTAGGTTGGGGCTCACTTTCCAACATGCTTCTCTCAATTCATACCAACTGATACTGCATCTATTGATCCAAACCTATTCAAAGCAATGCGTTCCACCTCGGCATGATTCACTTCGGACTGTGTCCAGAGAAATCAGAAGTGAATGTCAACCCTTCAGCATCATTACTCGGGTGAGACCTTTCATTTCTCATAGGACTCATTAATTCTATTTCGGGTGGTCTACATCCTAACAAAGCTTCAAAACCTAGATATAGCTCAGGTCCCATGAGATAGGGCAGATGTATACATATATCCATAAATTAGGGCGAAATATAAACCTGAAAGCAAAAGTGCACAATAGTCTGCAGTGAGTCAATGAATAAAGCAAGCAAGTAGAAAGACACCTTAAAGTACCTAATGAAATAGTTCCTACTTAGACCTAGATACCCTCCTCACCTACTTCCTATTACACTTCCTTCACTCACTCCAAAGCTAACCTTATCAGAGTAAGGACTGCAAAAGCTGAATAACGGCAAGAGACTGGCATACTTTAATGATGACTCTTTAGTCACTATCAGGCTACCCCATAATCTGGGACCCTAGTCGGGGAGTCTTGGGATTCCCACACAAACATGATGAGCCTAGATCTTGAATATATCCCTCTCTCCATTATCACTGGTCGTCTCCGTCAGGAACAACATAATGGACTCCTTTGGGGGCCCCCATAGGACCCTGCCCTCAACTTGGATCAAAAATGTTAGAGAATGTTCCATCCTCCGAATGGTGGGTTGGATTAACATACTCTATCTACCACCTGAAGAAGATGGGTCCTGAAATTGGTGCAACTTGGAATGTTCCTACTAATGACCACAGAATGCAAATTTGGACATACAGGTATGGAGAGGTTACATAGGCTCCTACACTGAATATGGGCCCCAGATAAGATCAGATTGATGGGGTTTACAGTCAACAATATTTATATACTTTTCCCATATTTGGGAGCTACTCTCTTCCCTGATACAGCTTTCTAGCCCCCTTTCCAGCCATGACATCATCTCCCCAGACAATAACATGGGCCCATCTGCATATCAGATGTCAGGCTCAGGCAAAAACTAGTAAAGTCACGCATGGGTTCTTTGGAATATATCTAAAATAGACCTACTAGCTATTTCCAAAACAGAGACCCCCAAATTTTCGTCTGCACACTCGTCAACCTAGCACTCATATGTCTGTCTCTCTCTCTCTCTCTCTCTCTCTCTCTCACACACACACACACACACACACACACACACACACACACACACACTTTCCAGGGCAGCAGGTGCAAAGGTGCCTGAGCCAGAGAGGAAAAGACAGCAGGGGATGATGCAGGCGAGGGTGCCGGGAGGCAGGGCTGGGGAGAAAGAGCTTAGAGCTTATTCCTGATGGCCAGAGATGGTTCAACCCGCCCGCCCGGATGCGTGTGCACCCGTCCAGACCCGCAAGAGACTCCGCGGGTCCCGCCACGCGGCGCGGGCTCGGAGATTGGCGCGAAGCTTCCCCCGGGAGCGATTGATGCAAAGCCAGGCTGAGGCGCGGGGAGGGCAGCGCCCTCTAGGCAGCGGAAGTGGAGTTTGCTTTACATCCGTCTCCCCGCCTCGCAGAGTTGGGAGAAGGAAGGCTGGGGGGTGTGGAAAAATAAAAAGGAAAAGTCCTTGCACCATGTAGACCAACGTCCCCCTCCCCTGGCACCAAGCTGGCCGGGGACCTCCCAACCTGCGACCATGAATGCGAGCGGCGAGGGCGAGAGCTTCCCCGGCTCGGTGCAAAGTAAGTGCTTTTCCGGGCGCAGTGCGCGCTCCGGGGCCCCGGCCCAAGCACGTCTGCGACGCAGGGAGCAGGCCCGGGGCCCCGAAATCTGGGTGACGACAGCGAGCTAGGCGTCTCGGGGACCGCTGCAGGCAGGCGCGCGGTGCTGGGGGCGCCCGAATGACTGAGGGTGGGGGCACTCCACCAGACAAGAGGCGGGGGCGCTCTTCCACCTTTGCAGACCACCGCCACCCCAGTAAGGGTTCGGTGGGGAAGGGCATAGAGTTCATACAGTCACCACCCCCTCGGGGCATTCCCCGCCTAAGCTGGCGGAGTTGCCCGGGATGTGTGTGTGTGTGGGGGGGGGGGGGGTGGATTTCTAGTAACCGCGGCAACACTGATGGGAAAACTTATGTCCGGGTGGTTCAAAATCCTTCAAGTCTGGGGATCTGAAGGTTTCAGGAGATGTGGCGCGCTGGTGTGGCTGGCTCACTGCAGAGCACTACCCACCTCCCCCCATCCCCATATTAAAGGTGGAGATTGAATGAGCCATGGGGCTGTGGTCGTTTGCTTTGAGTTTGGAATTCATTTTAATTTTTCTGATGTGGAGAGTAGCTTTTCTCAAATCGCCGCTTTGGGCCAATGCATTGTTTCCCAAAGTGTGGTCCAGGATCTGAGCGCAGCCACCTGGGAGTGTGAGAGCTTATTTAAAAAAGAAGGGAGGAAAGAAAGAAAAAAAGAAAGAAAGCTAGCTTTCTGGGTCCCACCCATCAAAGGGGCGAAGTGGGTGTGGAATTCCCTTGTACAGAGAGGCATGCTTAATGCTCTGCATGTAGTAAGCATTTAGCCTTTAAGAGTTCTAGAGACCCTAAACCCTCAAGTTGGCAGGATATTCCTTGCATAACTTGAAACAAGCAGAGATGTCCCAACTCCCCTCAGCCCTCCTTTGTAGTTCAATATCTCCGAAATGGGGCTCTATGTGTCCATATCTAACAGCCTTCCCTTCCTCCTTTTTTTCTGATGCTGAGACAGGTTTGGAGAACTTTGCAAATAAAGGACTTTTTTGTCATTGCTGAGCACGCTTGTGTTTTGTATTTGCTCTCGGTTTCTTTTCACTGCAAGCCTCAGAAGGTACATATCATTTATCATTCCCAACTACTTAAAGGGAATGCTTTCAAATGCAAACTGAGTACCTCACCAGCCCCCATCACCACCACCACCAAGTAGTATTCTGGGGTGATGGGGCCCAGTATAGGCCTTTCACTAGCACCATCTCTTAATCCTCACAACAATCCTATGGAATAGACATATGGGGCGGGGTGGTGGAGCACCTGATTGAGTGTACACATTACCATACTCAAGGACCTGGGTTCAAACCCTGAGTTTCCACCTGCAGGGAGGGAAGCTTCACAAGAGGTGAATCAGTGCTGCAAGTGTCTCTCTCTCACTCTCTTCCTCTATATCTCCCCTTTCTCTCTCAATTTCTTTCTGTCTTTATCCAAAGTAAATATTTTTAAAAAGTAGAAATGTCTTCTGAATTTACAAATGAGGAAACTTAAATCCAACTTAGCATATATAAGCTACAATGGCAGGAATGTAAAGAAGTCTAGGTCACTTGTCTTACATCAGAGACTTTGTGATTTGACTTTTTTATCCTGGATATCAGTCCTGTTTGGTCATTAAAGAATTCTGAGTGGTGCAAGTACTTTCAACTCTCAGTTGCTCTTGGTCTCTGGGTATATTAATGTTTCTAGGAGTTGGCAGTGTTCCAATGGAGAAGAATTGGATTTAAGTGTGAAGCCACTCTGTATGTTAACTTATAAAATACTACATCCTACTGCCCAGACTAGAACTCTATTTAATGAGTAGAATTTATATTCCCACACAGATTTCTCTACTTAGATTTGGAAAAAATTGGACATCTCAATATTTTATAACTTTCAGAAAATTATGATGTATAAATACTAATCATATATCCACAAAGTTCTGATATTGTTTAGATGAGATGAAACAGTAATCAAATGGCTTTATAGTTTTAGAAGACTGTAATGCATAGATTATATGGAATAGTGTGTTGTCATTGAAGTTATTATATTTACACAGCGATTTTAGTGATCTAGCATGGTGCTTATCTGATATTGTGTGAAAAATGATACTAGACAGAACATTGTGATCTTACACAACTATAAGAAAATAAACGGAAGAGCCTATTTTGTCATAGTACACATAGATGGAGAGACTGAATGATTTCTCCCCTGCTTCTTCCAAATTTTGTTAAAAATTTGCTGTCTTGAAATGAAGCAAAGAAATAACTAACAAAAATCTAAGGTAGTCCTAATACATAGAGACTTATTAATTGTATTTATTTATAAAATATTTATATATGGCTTCTCTAGTACAGATACTGTGGGAAATGCTTTGCAAACATGCTAACATTATAACTCCTGAGAAATAATGCTATATTGCTTAGAAATGAATGTTGGCCGCAAGTAACAATACTGAACTATGCTGGCCTAATAAGATGCCCGGAATTGGTTTATTCCAGTGTATTATTCAGGGGATTCAGTGAAGTGACGGTTAGCATACATAAAGAGCTTAACATTTTCTTTATAGTTGCAACTGGACTACAAAGTCACTATCATCACATCTGTATTCAAGGCCAAAGGAGACAGGGCCAGGGCCAAAACCATGTCTTTTTATTATGAAAGTCAAACTTCTCCTACAAGCCTCAGCATCTGCTGGAAGAATTTCTGAGTATGTAAGGGACCAGATTATTTAGGTGATTGGTTCTCATGGTTGGGTCGGGAGGATGTTGGGATTGTTTGTCATAATAACTGAGAAGTACAATTAATCTTGTAATTGGAGTAAGAGATGGCTGATGGTTCTTTGAAATACAGAGCAGCCCAGTACCTTAAAGAACTTGTGTGTCAAATGCCACTAGTGTGACTGTGGGCCACAGTGAATCCTGAACCACCAGCAGTTCCCAGGTACATTGCTGCTGGGACAGAAATGGGGTCCTATCTTCAAAGAAGAAAGGAATGGCATAAATCTTGAACCAATAACTAGCCGTCTCTGCCACCCTGCCCTTCCCTTCCTCCTCCATCATGAACCAGATTTGTATGACTTCAGACTGCTTGGGATTAATCTGTGGCTTTCCCTTCGTCCCATGGAGTTCCAGGTGGCACAACGGTGCTGGTTGAGCTGACTCCTGACATCCATATCTGCGGCATCTGCAAGCAGCAGTTTAACAACCTGGATGCTTTTGTGGCTCATAAGCAGAGTGGCTGCCAGCTGACCAGCACATCTGGGGCGGCCCCCAGTACGGTCCAGTTTGTTTCAGAGGAAACAGTGCCTGCCACCCAGACCCAGACCACCACCAGAACCATCACCTCAGAGACCCAGACCATCACAGGTACAGTAGGGTGGCAGAGGAGTCCAAGCTGGCCTGGTGGGTTCTTAAACCCATCCATGGAACTTGTTAAAAATATAGATTTCCCAGGACCCACCCCCCTAGGGTAGCTGATTCATTATTTTTAACAAGCTCCTCTGGGAAACCAGCTGCAGGGCCAGGTTAGAGAACTGCTAGGTTCAAACAAAAAGTATTAGCAGTTATAAATGCTGTCACATATTTAAAAAAAAAAAAAAAAAGATGAAAAATAGGTGTCTAAGACAAAAACCTGTGTACTAACAAGTGTTTGAAGGAAAAAGCACTGTAATTTCTAAAAGATTATTATTTTTGGATGGTAGGAGTACATGTGTGATCTCTGGATTTGCAATATTTATGTGATTTTTTTAAAACCTATAAACAGTCATTGATACCTTCCTTTCCCCTGAGCTGCCAGCCAAGAGCACAGAAAAAAGCACATGTCATTTCTGGATTGTATCTACTCACTGTGCCAACAGTAAATTGCAGATATATCCAACATTTAAATGTTCATGATGAATGATGGAAATTCTAAAGTAAATATTATACACACAACGGTATATTCACTTTTACATACATACACATTCACATGTGCATACACAATCACATACGCACACATGCATTCACATGTACCTATACTTATACCAATCTAATCATCTTTTTAAATGTTTTATTTATTTATTTTGGGTAGAGACAAGAGAAAGTGAGAGAGAAAAGGGAAACAGGGAGAGAGGAAAAGAGATACCTACTTCACTACCTCTAAAGCTTCTTCCCTACAGGTGGAAACCGGGGACTTGAACCAGGGTCCTTGAACATGGACACGTGTACTTTACCAGATGTGCCACCTCCTAGCCCCCAATCTAATCTGTCTTAAAAGATCAGACAGATAACTTTCAAATCTGAAGTAACCCATTTGTGAGAAAGTACAGACAATGCTACATCCAAAGAGGAAATGGAGAAAATATTCCTTAACTAAAGACATTCAAATTTTTTAATTAAAAATTATATGTGTATGATTTTGATATAGTAAGATATATATACCATAGTAAAGAAGAAATCAGGTTGTGGGGCTTCTTCCCCAAAAAAGAAAGAGAATCTTGCTTGTGATTACAAATGAAGTCACAGTTTTTCCCAAGTAAAAAGTTAAGATAAATAACAGGGAGGAATTAGAGTATGTATACCAAAGATGTAATGTCTCTCTCTTTCTCTCATTTATATAAAGAAAAAGAAAAAAAAAAAACCTTTTAGAGTCAGTAAAAGTAAAGGGAAAAGTACCAAGTAGAAAAATCAACAGGGGGCAGATGTTCTAAAAGAGGGCTCTAAACATGGAAGTTCAAACTAAAGGATACCTTACCACCTTAGTAATTGAAGAAATGCAAGTCAAACAAAGGCTTAGGGCAAGGAGATCACTTTGTTTTCTGGGGAAATACATTCAGATAACTCAGGCAATTAAATGTGTGATCTATTTTCTGTTAGCAGCTTAATTGGGGGCAGTATTTATTTATTTCATGTACTTGATAGGTTTGAGAAAAATTGAGAGGGAGAGGGGAGAAAGGAGGAGGGGGAAGAGAAACACTAGCTTCATTGCTTCACTGCTCATGAAGCTTCCCCGCATGTGTTAACAACTGAAACGTAAACTCCTTTAGTGAACCAAGGAGGTGGCTCAGCAGAAGAACATTTTCCTTTCATGCATGAAGCTCTGAGTTCAGTCCTCTCTCTTAAAATAAATAAAGATTTTTTTAAAAAATTAAAGGTTTTTTTTCAAAATTTAATATACATTTAAACACTTTTACCCAATAAGTCTATTTCTAGATATTTGTTTTATAAAGCTGCATAAACAAATATACAATGGTGTCTGTTTATCGTATGTGTTATAGAGATACTAAATCATTTGAATGGATACATCAGGAAGAAGTTCAGTTAATGCCAGGGATTCAAACAGTGGACTGTGACTTAGCCTGGGAAGGGGCAGCCAGGTCTGTATTACAGATAGAGACTTAAAACGCAGACATAAGCATGTATGTGTCGTATTACATTCAAGAGAAACAGGAAGGAGATAATGGAAATAGAAGAATAACTTTGTGTGAGGAATTAGGGAATGGTGGAGACTGTGGAGAAGTGGGAAAAGCCTGCATTACTCATCCAAAACTATAGCTGTTCTTGGGTCCAGATATGTAAATACTTGGATTTTTGTCAGAGAAAGAGAAAAATATGAAATATACCAAATTTGACAAGTGTATTGGTCAAGCAGAATAGACCTGTGAGCCTGGTTGTGTTCACAAGCATCTTTCAGTGTATTCTTAGGCAGTGTTCACCAAATAGCATATCTGCAGCTGAAGAGGAGAGAACTTCTGATGTCATGGTACTGACTTTTTAGAGTTTTATATTTGTGTGATCTTTGAATTTTTGTGACAACAAGCAAACTGTGGTTATTTCCTTAGTGTATCCCAAATAATGTTGGGACTTCATTTTTAAGAACATCTTAACAGTCGAGTTAATTTCTCAATGCACACGCCTTATTAAAAGTATCTGGGGCTTATCCCACTTTTACTTGAGCTTATCTTAATTTTTAAAGGGAATTACCAAGGTAATGACAAAATTTAAAATCATCTTAGAGACAGGCCTGGTATAGCCATCTTATTTTGTAGCTGGGCCAAGTGAACCTGAAATGAGAGTGAGATTTGGGTAGTCCCTCAAGTTCTGAACAGTTCTAGAATATAGGTTTTTCTGGATTCTTGCCCTGTTAGTCTTTTCCCTTAGGGTTTGCTTCAGTCCCAATCCTCACAAACAAATGCCTACTCATTTCTGTGACTGGATGTGAAGCCTATAAAACAACACCCCAGTGAGACACGGCTCAGGACCCACTTGAGGCCGTTACATCTTTCTAAATTGTTCCCTTTGTCTGAAATGCCTTTCACACCTTGCATGACTGGCATCAACTCAACTTTAAGATTTTACAGTTCTTGACATTGTATTCACTAAGAGATGCTTCATCTCAAGACTCAGACCTTCCTTCTGTATTGTGGCAACCATGATGGTCTCCTTTGTGTTTTTCAAGTGAATGTTTCCTCTAGTCTCAGAGACTTTGTATGTGTTGTCCCCTCTATCTGGAACTCAGATAATCTTATGCATACACCAGAGAAGCTTATAAGTAGTTTACAAAAGGACTTTTCTTACACACACACACACACACACACACACACACACACACACACCTAGACCATATCAGATATCCATAAATAAATGAATTTTCACAGAACAAATGTAAAGTCTTTGTCTTCATGAGCCATCAGCACCACAAGGTTGGGAGCTCCATTCTCATGGTTAGTACTGGGTCCCTCAGTCTCTAAAATGGCATCAGACACAAAGTCTCTGTGTGTGTGTTGAGTAAATGAGTAACTACCCAATCTCACATCCTCAGTGAAGGTGACCTCACATCCAAATAACTACTTCTTCCATTCTCCTGGTTATTTGCTGCAAGACATTGATTTTCCTCTTAACAGACACTGTGCTGCCATTACTCACTGTTGTGAAGCTTGGATTTTGCTGTTTGTCATGTGTTTTCAGGCCAGACCTAGTGAACTCTCTGTAGTGGGGAGCTCCAAGCTCCAGAGACAGGTTGTTGGTCTTGGCTCCCAAGATTCTACCCACTAACCCTGCGTTGTGGTCAAGTCACTGACTCTCTCTCTCTTTAATATTCCTCATCTATAAAAGGGGGGGGGGGCACACTGTTACTATTATGATGGTTGCTATTTCTACCATGTAATACTCTTAGGTAGTAGAATCAGGTGCCTAATAGCTAATGATCACTGAGTTACTTTGAGGGCTCTGGGATAATTCACATAAAAGACCTGAGACAACAGAATTGAGCTCAGTTTTATTAACATAGAGATGAATGAACTGGTGGTGAATGGATGGCGAGGATTGTGGGTGCTTCACTCTGACTTGAACTGCTCTTCCTGATTATTCCTGCATTTATGCCAGCAAAGCAAGTAAAAGCCTGCATGTCCTCTCCACCTCCCCCTCCCTTTCTTCTAGACTTCTTAGTTTTGTTTTCTGGTCCCAACTCCTCCCAAGTTTGGGCAGCTATTTGAGACCTGCCCATGGACCAGAAGCCCCTAGGGAGCTTGTTAGAGACCCTGGTGCTTGGGCTACAGCTCTGGACCCCTGCTCTCTAGGGTTAAGACTCAGGCATCTGTATTTTTAACAAGCTCCCAAGGGATTTTGGTTCTTGGCTGTGTTGAGGAGTCACTCACTGCTCAAGAACACACTCTACCCTCTTGCCCACTGGCAGCTTTCTCCAGATGCCCTCACGCAGACAGAGTCCAGACTTGCTTGGTGCTCTCAGTTCTTGATTAAGCCATCAGCTCATAAGTCTCCTCTCTGTCCAGTGCTATTGATAATTGGATATAATGTACAATTTATTCTCCACCTGCTTTGAAATCTGCCTGTTACGTAGCATTTGATTTCAGAATTTAATTATAAGAACAGTAAAAATTGCTACTTGTGGCAGGGTTGGGGAATGGACCATCAGCATCCCACATGCATTTTCTGTGTTCAAAGCTTAAAATCATGGTACTCTGGAGCAAGGGGTCTCTGAACTGGGGTCATCAGGACTATTTAGGATCCTTTGGTCACTGTGTGACCGTGGCAAATTACAAGAGGGTTTGGTGTCTTGTGTTTAAAATTAGGGTAAGGATAATATATATATATATTAAAGCCATGAGAGTGGACATTCAGAGTCTAGGGTCCTGGGCTTGATTACTTGGCTTTAGAACTCAACTGTAACTCTTGTTAACCAGATAACAGGCAGATGATTTAGGCTGTCAGTGTGTCACCTGCAAAGTGAAAGTACTGATAGCGCTTTCCTCAGAAGGTTCTAGCTAGGCCTCAGTGGGCCTTCTACATGGAAGACCTTCAGAGCTTCAGTGTAAGTATGAAAATTAAACAATACACAAAAAGGTGACACAGAGCTTGGCTTATGGTCAGTCCTCAGCCGACTGTAGTTGAATTCAATCTTTGACTTAGGATCTTTCCTACCTCTTCTGGTTAATTCATATTCTCAAGATCCAAGATTAAAAACCTCCTCTACCTCTGTAGTCTTGGATATGTAGCAGTGAATAAAGTGTTGAATCCTCGAGCATGAGGTTTAGGGTCCAATCCTGGCATTACATGTGCCAGAACAATGCTCTGGTTTCTCTCTCTCTCTCTCTGTCTCTCTCCACCATCCCACTTAGCATTGACCACAGTTGTGATTAATTGGTAATTTGGTGACAAGTTGTCATTGATTAGCAGAGATGAGAATTCAGATGCTCACTGTGGGGATGAATACAGCACAAATGAGCAGGATGGACAGCGAAGGAGCCTTGGGGCAGTCAGCTGGCAAAGGAGAGCAGCCAGGCAGGCCAGGCTTTCTGTTGAACAGCATCACAGAGCGTCAGCTTGAGACAGGGTCAGACTGTGACCATGGCAGAATAGGACAACCCTCCATCACTGTGTCTTGAGTCATAGAATACTAAACAGTCATAGAATACCTTCCTTCTAATCTGCCAGATGACTGCTTATAGCTTTAGCCTTCTCTATTTCTCCATAGTATTTAAGATACTAAGTAAGACTTTGTTCTGATCCTTACTGTTAAAGTAAGAGTATTTATAACATTTATCAGAGCTATATATGTTTATAAAGGTATCAGACATTATTAAGATATTTCTTTTTTTGTCAATAAACTTTGTTCATTTACTTGATTTTTGGAACTAGGGTTATCACTGGGGCTCAGTGCCTGCAAAAGTACTGGTTTTTTTCTTTTTCTGTTCTGACAGAGAGAGAGCAGGGGAGAGGGAGAAAGAGATAGACAGAGAGATACCTGCTATACAGTTCTAATGCTCATGAAGCTTCCCCCCTGCAAGTGAGGACCATGGATTTAAATGCAGGTCTTTATCATGGTAACATGTGTGCTTTACTAGGTGAGCCACCTCCTGACCCCAAGATATTTCTTAAGAAACCAGATATGAATTAAAATATCAAAGTGCCCCCAAGACACATACACACACACACACACACACACACACACACACACACACACACACACACACACACACACCCATACACGCACCACTTCCTGATAATCTCCAGTGCCGGCTTCCTTGAGCCTTCCCCTTCCCAGGAATTATCTGCCAGGAACTACAAATCTTTCTAGTCAGTTCTTTTTAGACCCTCTTCTACAGGTGCTCCAAGGTGCCCGTGGAGTGGGGGACTACAATGAGCAGTAGAATTACTTAACTGCAGGTGTGTCCCTGGTTCCCCTGGCAAGGAGGAACAGGGAAGATGAAACCTACCTACTTCATTTTGAAAACCTTAAAAAGAATCTAAAGGCTCAAGTTGGCCAATATCCCCTACATTTATGGTTTAATTTCTAGTTTGCTGGACGGTAAAGTTTCTTGGAAATAGAGAGCCCACTCTCCTGTCCCTACTCTCCTGTCCCCCAACCCTTCACCAGGTCTGGTACACTACAGACAATGACTAGACAGTTTTCAGGTGCATACAGTGAAGAGCAGCTGTGAGGACTAAATTTATGTTTCACATAAAGCTCATGTCTGGCATCTGTCCCACCATGAGGTCCAGTGAAGGCAGCTTTGGAACTGTCATGTGCAGATATTAGGGCTGGGGTAATGGTGATGCTAGCTAGCCTTTGGGGAATTCCAAGCCCACTAGAGAGGAGTGGAGAATTTTTTTTTAATTGTTTTATTAAGTAAATACTGATTTCCAAGATGGCTGTTACATTTTGTACACAAATGTGTACAGTTTCCTTCCGTTCTGAGATCATCAGTACCTACTCACCACTGCTGCACTGTATTACACCCCCACCACTGCTGCACTGTATTACAAAGACACTGGTTGTTAGGAAAGTCAGGACATATTTCTTTTTTTTTTTTTTTATCTTTTCAAATCATTTATTTCAAAGCTTATTTAGAAATCAGGCATTTTAAACACAATTTTGCAGCATCAGGACTTCCTGAAGTAATTGCATTTTTTTTTTTTTTTAGTGGAGAATTTTAAGTGGAGTCAGTTGTATACTGGCTTCAATGACTCATCAACATTGGGGATGATGTGAGTGGAAAAGAAAACATTTCCTAGATAGAGAAGCTCAAGGCAAGAGCTGGTTACGGTGTCTAGCAGTGACACAAAGAGTATGTGGGAGTGGTGTGGGAGGTGGCACAATGGATAAAACATTGGACTCTCAAGTATGAGGTTCTAAATTCAATCCCCAGCAGCACATGTACCAGAGTGATGCCTGGTTCTTTCTTTCCTTCTGCCTTGCTCATTAATAAATAAACAAAATTGGTATATATCCTAAGGAACTAAACACACCCATCCAAAAATATTTGTGTATACCTGTGTTCGTAGCAACACAATTTTTAATAGCCAAAACCTGGAAACAACCCAAGTGCCTAACAGCAGATGAGTGGCTGAGAAAGTTGTGGTCTATCTACACAATGGAATACTACTCAGCTATTAAAAGTGGTGATTTCACCGTTCTCAGCTCATCTTGGATGGAGCTTGAAGGAATCATGTTAAGTGAGATAAGTCAGAAACAGGAGGATGAATATGGTATGGTCTCACTCATAGGCAGAAGTTGAAAAACAGGATCATAAGAGAAAACACTAAGCAGAACTTAGATGGGAGTTGGTGTATAGCACCAAAGTGTAAGACTCTGGGGTGGGTTCAGGTCCTGGAACATGATGGCAGCGGACCTCGTGGGGGTTATATTGTTATGTGGAAAACTAGGAAATGTTATGCATGTACAAACTATTGTATTTACTGATGACTGTAAAAAAATTAATTCCTCAATAAAGAAATTAAAATAAATAAATAGAATCTTTAAAGCAAACAAACAGAAGAGTATATGGGAAGAGCTGTGCTTCCACTTCTTCTTCTTCTAGCATTTGCCCTTCTTCCGTAGCCAGTCAACAGCGTCAGGTTGAGCCTGATGTAAAGTTTCGAGACCTTCTTTGAATCTGGAGAGGTGGCAGTCGTTGACTATGTGGGTCATAGTCTGTCTGTAGCCACAGGGGCAGTTCGGGTTCCACTTAGTCAGAAGGAACTGGGAAGGCATTGCAAGTTATTTAACATGAGAGTGACTTAGTGAAACAGACTATGTAATGATCTACCAGAATGATCCAACAATAACAATACTAGCTCATTCTTTTGTAGTGCTGATGTGTCATGCACTTTTCTGTTTGTTTGTTTTATTGGCGAGAGACAGATAGAAATTGAGAGGAAATGGGAGATAGGGAGAGAGAGAGAGCAAAAGAGACACCCTCAGTACAATTTAACCACTCTGGAAGCTTTCTTCCTGTAGTTGGGAACTGGGGCCTTGAACCCAGGTCTTTGTGCACTGTAATGTGTACACTTAACTGGGCAAACCACCATCTGACCCCATACACTTTTCTAAGTCCTCTCTATGAAGTAGTTTTTCACAACCATAAATCAGGTATTATTTTTTAAATATGTTTGTGTCTTTTTTTTATTATCGTTATTTATTTATTGGATAGAGACAACCAGAAATTGAGAGGGAAGGGTGTGATAGAGAAGGAGAGAGACGGAGAGACACCTGTAGCCCTGCTTCACCACTCGTGAAGCTTTCCCCTACAGGTGGGGAATGAGGGCTCGAACCTGGGTCCTTGTGCACTGTAACATGTGCACCCAACCAGGTACACCACCACCCAGCCCTGTATTTCTAATTATTATCCCCATTTTATCAATAACCATCTAAGGCACCGAAGAGGCTCTATAATTTGCTCAGTAAGACAAAATCTGAACTGTACAGAATTCAGTTCCAAATCCAGGCTACTTGACTGCAGAAACCATGTTCTTGACCACTTGATGTCACTACTTGTTAATATCCTTGTTGTAGTGTTTCTCTAAAGAGACCCACCTGAAGTTTAGGGGTGAAGTTCAGACACCCAGACCAATCCCTAGGCCTTGGGGATAACATTTCAGTAGGTTAGAGCAGTGTGCTAGGACTCTGAACCCATCAGTGAAAACTCAGTTCAGTTTATATGCTTTCTTGTGCTCCTAACAGCACCTGAGACAACTGGATTGGACTGAAAAATACCGGTTGTCTCTCAGGACAATAGACAGGGGAGCTCAGGGTCACTTTCAAAGCTTGCAAGTAGCAAGTTCTTTGACATTCTTTGTTTTTTAATTTACTTTTATTTTATTTATTTTATTGCCACTAAGCTTATAGCTGGGGCTCTGTTCCTGCCCTATGAATTGACTTCGTCTGACATCCATTTTTCTTTCTTTCTATTTTATTTTGATAGGACAGAGAGAAATTGAGAGGAGAGGGGAAGACAGAGAAGGGGAGTGAAAGATAGACACCTGCAGATCTGCTTCACTGTTTGTGAAATGCCCTCCCTTCTTTAGGTGGGGAGGGAGGACTCAAACCTAGGTCCTTGTGCTTGGTAACATGTACCTTCTCATTGTCCATCTCCACAGTGGGCTTTGGTCCTTTTTTCTTGTCCTTCTGTTTATAGGATGCCTGCTTCAGACTTCAAGTTTACAGATGGAGCCAGGGGCAGGCTTTATTAAAGGCAGTACATGCTCAGGGACTCCAGATCCCAGTGGCTAAGACTAGGACAAGCACCAGGAAAAACAGGAGGAAACACTTGGCAGTTAAATCTAATCCCAGGGGCCCCTTTGCAGAACTATATTCTGGATACCACCCTAGTAGAGAACAGGAGTTCTCAAAGAGGATGTGCAAAAAAGTTAAATGGAAAATAGCTCTAAGGGGAGGTTTGAATTGCTCACCCAGTAGAGTACAGGCCATGCCAAGTAAGAGGACCTGAGTTCCAGCCCCAGCACCAAATGGGAGCACCAGAGGAAGCTCCATTAGAGGAGCAATGCTGGGAGATGGGGGGAATCCTCCCCCCTTCTTTCTTCTTCTCACTTTCTCTTTTAAATTTACTTATTTATGGGTAGAGACAGAGAAACTGAGAGGGAAGGAGCAGATAGGGAGAGAGAGATCTGCAGTACTGCTTCACCACTCGTGAAGCTGCCCCCCGCCCTCGCAGGTAGGCCCTTAGACACTGCATAAAAGGTGTGTTCTACCAGGTGCACCACCAGCTGGCCCTTCAGTCTCTCTTTTTATCTGAAATAAAGAGAAAAGGGATCATGTATATGCTGGGTCACACACAGAGACACACACACACTAAATGGTAAGGAAGCCAAGGGAAGAGGAAGAGAGGGTAAAAATCTATTTGCAAAAGGGTGTGCGCATAGTAGTGCTCAAACATCCAAATTAATAAATGAGCAGAGCACTGGGAACAAGAAGAACAGATACTGGAAGAATCCTTGATGTGTTCTATGATCATTCCTGTACTCTGTGACTTCCTTTTTTAAAAGGAAAGTTAATACCTAAGTCAGTGTCTTAATTATAGCTCCTAATTCCAGAGAAAGCTGGTCTGATTGATCCATCAACTGTCTAATGTCTGTGTACAACAAGTAACTGTAACAGAGAGAAGGTAAAGGGCAAGGCTGCCACTTGGTGGGGCTCTCCAATATGGGGGGGGAGAGAGAGAGAGAGTGGAGGGGACCTGTCAGTCCACTGTGATTGAGTAGATTCTTATTATAGATGTGAAACCATCTGGAAGAACATGAGAGGCCTTTGTACTGTAGAGGGGAGAAAGGAGGTGAATCCCAAATTTGCAATCAGATCAAGAACTATACATGTGAAACATGGACAACATTGGAAGAGAACAGGCAGAGCAATAGGTTTGGCTTGATGGCATTGTGGTAGTATCCCAAATCTGTAGAGATCAATTCCAGGTCAATGAGAGTGACTCAGGAGATGGAGCACTGGAAAAAGTGTTGGACTCTCAAGCATGAGGTTCCAAGTTCAATACCTAGCAACACATGTCCCAGAGTGATGCGCTGGTCATCTCTTTCTCTCTCCCCCCCCTACACATACACACACAAATAAATATTTTTTAAAGCCAATGGAAAAAATCGCAGTTCAGTTTTTTTAAAATGAGCTAGTGGCATAGACATAGTTCACAAGAGAAGTATTATGAATGGGTAATAAACATTGAAAATGGTTTCAACCACACCAATTAAAAGAAATGAAAATGATTTTATTTTGTCCTGTCAGACTGCTAGCCAAGGAAATAGGGAAAATGTAAATTGGTTTAGATCTTCTGGGGCAAAAAATTATGTATTGCCAGGGACTATAATGACCATGCTATTTTGACCTGGTTTCTCAACTTAGAGAAATGCTGGTAAAGAAACTAGAGATACATTATATATATATATATATATATATATATATATATATATATATATATATATTAGCATTTGTAAATACCTAGAAATGTCTTCATTATCCAAGAAAGAGGGAATAGCTGAAATACTTGCAATAACCAAAATGTGTGTGGTATTATTATGCTATATTTTGTAGCTGTTAGAAAATGTGTTCCGAACATCCTCCGTGCAGTCATTTGATGACACATGATGGCTTTCTGGACTCCTTAGGTTTCCTTCTTCTTCTTTTTTTTTCTTTATCTTCTGTGTTTTATTTATTCATGTACTAGGATAGAGACAGAGAAACTGAGATGGAAGGACTCAGACATACAGGGAGAGAAAAAGACAGACACCAGTAGCACTGCTTCACTACTTGTGAGACTTCTCCCCTGCAGGTGGCAACCAAAGTCTTGAACACTGGCCCTTGCACATGGTACTATGTGCACTCAACCACTCAGTGTGCTTCCTTATATTTTCTACAATTATGTCTTCTTTTAATTTTATTTATGTATGTATTTATTTATTTGACCAGAGCACTGTTCACTCTAGCTTATGGTGGTGTGGGAGATTGAACCAGGGACTTCGGAGCATCAACACGAGAGTTTGTGTAACCATTATGCTATCGCCCCTCACCCTATAATTTCCTCTTATTTTGAAAAAGTTATAAAGTCTTTTATTTAAAAAAGGAAGTTGATTTTTTAATGAAGCTTTTTGTTTGTTTGTTTTTTATATAGTATCTGGGATTGAGCCCAGGGCTATTACACAGGTAAGACACCAGCTCTACCTGTGAGCTACGTCCCTGGCCCTGGAATTGAAGTCTTTAAATTGAAGAAGATAGAGGTGAAGTTTATTGGGCTGGGAGATGTGAGCACAGCCTTCCGATATGTGAAGGACAGTTTTGTGGAAAAGGAGCTACTGCCAGTCCACATGACTCCAGCAGTTTCATCAAACCCATAGGTTTTGGCCTCAGAGAGTTTTTGGTTTTTTTTTGGCATGCTCTGAATTTTTTTATAAAAATCTTACATCTTGGGCTGGAGAAAGAGCTCACAGGGTCTTGGACCTGCAGTACCATGCTCATAACCTAGGTTTAAGCCCCAGCACCACCAGAGAAATCTCCTGTGCTGTGGTATCTCTCCCTCTTGTGTCTCTGTCTCTATATGAATGAAAAAGCAATTCAGAGTGGTGAGGTCACATATGCCCTGGCTCCACAACGGTAAATCAGTGAATAAAAGGTAGATTTTTATTGTATTTATTTTTATTTTATTGGGTTGAGAAAGAGAGAAATCAGGAGGGGAAAGTGGAGATAGAGAGTATGAAATATAGTGATCCCTGTGACAAAGCCCCCCCCCTGCCGTGGACCACCACAGCAGATGAGCAGCAGGAAAATCCGGGGTCTCGGAAGATGACCTCCCGGTGGGTCAGGAGTTGGCGCAAGGGAGAACAGATAGACACCACACTCTATTGGAGGGTGAATCTGGATTCATTTTAATAGTGAAACTGCATTAGCTTTTATACTTTTTCAGGTTACATTCAGGTTGCCTAAACAACCAGCTCATAAGGAAGTAGCAATAAGCATCATAGTCTTGTGGCTTTGGCAGGCTACATGTTACTCCCCTATTACTGTAAAGAATGGTACAATACTTAATATCACCCTGTTCTCAGGGGAGGTCATACTCAGAATTATTTTTGACTTTTGCTTAGGGCTCTTTCTATCATTAATCTTCTATGGGGGGCATACAGAGCTTTGCCTAGTCGTGGACCACTGCTCATCTAGGTCTGATAAAGTTTAACTATTAATCTTTCTTTGTTTCAATACGTCAACTTGTACCTGGGAGGCCTCAATCTCTGCATTCTTTCTTTGAGGGGCAGGTCATAACATGACTTCTTTTGTCCGTCTATGCTGACCCACCTTCCCCACTTACATAATGTAACTTTCAAATATACCCCTGTGTAAGGGAGAGGGGGTGCTTCTGACTCTCCATTCCCACCAGGCACTGCCAAAGTGTTATTAATCAATTGTGACAGTATAATTATTTGTAACAATAACGGGGAGAGAATGCATCGTCCCATTCTCGTCCTTTCTGCCAGCTTCTTTGAAGTCTGAATGCAGGTCCAGAGGAGATGACCCTGTCAGGCTCCCTGGCGTTCTTGATGGGACGCCGCACCCCCCCCCCCATAGGTGGGAACTGGGAGCTTGAACCTGGGTCTTTGCACATGGTAAAGTGTGCGCTTAACCAGTTATACCACCACCCAACTCCATAATATTTTTTTTTTAAGTGAGGGGCCAGGAGGTGGTGCACCTGGTTAAGCAGACACATTACAGTGCACAAGGACCAGGGTTCAAGCCCCTGTTCCCCACCTGCAGGGGGAAAGCTTCATGAGTGGTGAAGCAGGACTGCAGGTATCTCTCTGTCCCTCTCCCTCTCTTCTCAGTTTCTCTCTGTTTCTATCCAATAATAAAGGAATAAATTTTAAAAAATTATTTTAATTCTTACTTCTTAAGAAACATCAGATCAAATTACTGAACACTCAAAATTCTTCTGGTGTAAACCAAGACTGGATACAAGAAGCTACCTGAACCCTGGGAAAGCTGGGAAATTCCCACTAGTGAAAACAGCCAAAAGCCCTTGGCAAGTGTGTGAGACTGTGAACTGAAGGGCGTGTGAAGGAGAGAAATGGAAATTCTGATATAGCTAAACATGGGCATGATTTCAACAGCCATATCCAGAGAGAAGACACTGGGTTCTTGGGGAGAAAAAAAAATAGAAATGAACCCTGATGAGACCAGGTGGTCACTTGCGCACTGGGTTAAACATACACAGTACAGTGCACACAGATCCAGGTTCAAGTCTCTGGTCCCCACTTCTCAAGTGGTGAAATAGAGCTGCAGGTGTCTCAATGGCTCTCTCCCTCTCTCCCTCCCCCTCTTCTCTCAATTTCTGTTTATGTCTAATAATAAATAAATAAAATGAATTTTAAAATAATTAAAAATGATATTATTTAAAGAAAAAAACAAAGAAAGAAAGAAAGAAAAAGAAAAATGAGCCCTCAGTATTATCTGAGGCCTTTGCTCCACTCTCTCTGGAAAGAGGGACCAAAAAGAGATTCTTCCATCAGATAATGTCCTGAGGCTAAGCTGCCCCAATCAGCAGATACAGGGTGCTTGGGAGAGTCCTTGCTATCTTCATTTCTTCTGGGCACCCTGAAATTCCCCAAGGCCAGTCACTCATTATTCCAAATCTGAATACACACAAATGAATAATAACTGGCAGTTGTGTATAATTATGGTAACCTCAGTTGCTAATTACCCAGTACTTGTAGTGTGCTCAGCTTAGAGTCTTTATCTCCGTGAATCTTTACTAGGAAAATAATGTGAGGGGAACCTGGAGCTGGCGTCTTATATTTAGGATGTGGCCTGTTGGAGGAGAAGGCAAAAGCCACCAACCTGGGAGTGGCCAGTGTCTCCCTTAGACTCTGGGCTCCCACTCTGGGGAAGTGACACCCTTCAGGATGGATTGGTTGAGTACCTTTTCACAAATGGAGTAAAGTAACAAGATGTGTTACTTAGGGCTCCCTGAGCATCCTCTGTCCCATGTCACGTTCATGGCTATTAGGGGCAAAGATGTTTCTCAGACTCACTCCAAAGTGAATGTTTGAGGGTTTTGTTTTTTTTCCTGTCTTTTTAAATACTTTATTTATTGGATAGAGACAGAAAGAAATCAAGGAGGAAACAGAGAGGGAGGAAGACACCTACAGCACTGCTTTACCACTGCAGAAGCTTCCCCATAGGTGGGGACCGAGGGTTGAACCCCGATCCTTGCATTCAACTGAGTGAACTACTGTCCTGTCCTACCAAAGTGCATGTTTTTTTTTAAGTATTTTTTTATTTATTAATGAGAAAGATAGGAAGAGAGAGAAAGAACCAGACATCACTCTGGCACATGTGCTGCCGGGGATCAAACTCGCAACCTCATGCTTGAGGGTCCAAAGCTTTACCACTGCATCACCTCCCGGACCACACCAAAGTGCATGTTTTAACAGAAAACCCCTGGAAAGGTAGAACAGGAGCTTGTGACAAGGAGCTTAAACACAGGTCTGGGCAACATTACCATGATCTAATATTCCTGGATAGCAGCTCAGACTAACTGTCTTCTTGTCACAAAGATCTAAGCTGTCCGGTCACTGCTAGCATTTGCATTTTCCTAGCCAAAGAGGAAAAACCCAGAGAGCAGAGATGTGGCCTGGTCAAAGATCCCACAGCTAGTGAGCACAGGAGACAGATCAGTCCAAACACACATACACACACCTGGGGACAGTGACCTCTCTAAAGTCAAATCACACGTAAACAGCCAGACTAGCTAGAGCAGCCCTCGGTGATTGAGGCCACTGAAAACTTATCTGGGAACATCTGTAGGGCCTGAAGAGTATTGGAGGAAAAAACAGGAGGGGATGATAGGAAAAAAACAGCTGGGAGACTTGGTGACTGGATGCCCAGTACTCCCATTGCTACTGAATTCCAGGTACCTGAAGTGGATTACCATTGATATAATGAATATTTGCCTCCATGTTCTGTATGTTCAAATGTCACCTCATCACTGCAGCCTTCCTAGATTGCCCTATTTAAAGTTGCTTGCTGCCTCCAACACTCTATACTAACTAATCCTTCCCTGCTTTATTTTTCTCCGTGACACTAGTGCTACCTAACAGTGTGTGTGTGTGTGTGTGTGTGTGTGTGTGTGTGTGTGTGTGTGTGTGTAATCATCTAATGCTTGAGACTGAACCCAGTATCTTTATCTCTGTGCCACCTGCCCAACTTCATTTGTATTATTATTATTTTTTAAGTATTTATTTATTTCCTTTTGTTGCCCTTGTTGTAGTTATTATTATTGTTGTTGTTATTGATGCCATCATTGTTGGATAGAACACAGAGAAATGGAGAGAAGAGGGGAAGACAGAGAGGGGGAGAGAAAGATAAACACCTGCAGACCTGCTTCACCACTTGTGAATCTATTCCCCTGCAGGTGGCCTGGAACTGGGATCCTTACTCTGGTCCTTGTGCTTCATGTCACATGCACTTAACCTGCTGTGCTAACACCCCATTTTTATTATTTGTTTGTGTGTGTGAGAGAGAGTAGGAGCAGGAAACATCCAATGCCGTGCCATCCATGGAGTTCTAATCTTCTTTTTTCTTTTCCTCTTTTGTTGCCGCGGACCACCACAGTGGATAAGCAGCAGGAGGGTCAGGGGTCTCGAAGGCAACCTCCCCGGTGGGTCAGGAGTCGACGTGAGGGAGAACAGATAGACACCACACTCTATTGGAGGGTGAATCTGGACTCATTTTAATAGTGAAACTGCATTAGCTTTTATGCTTTTTTCAGGTTGCCTAAACAACCAGCTCATAAGGAAGTAGCAGTAAGCATCATAGTCTTGTGGCTTTGGCAGGCTACATGTTACTCCCCTTTTATTGTAAAGAATGGTACAATACTTAGTAGCACCCCGTTCTCAGGGGAGGTCATACCCAGAATTGTTTTTGACTTTTGTGGAGGGCTATTTCTATCATTAATCTTCTATGGGGGGCATACGGATCTTTGCCTAGTCGTGGACCACTGCTCATCTAGGTCTGATAAAGTTTAACTATTAATCTTTCTTTGTTTCAATACGTCAACTTGTACCAGGGAGGCCTCAATCTCTGCATTCTTTCTTTGAGGGGTAAGTCATAACATGACTTCTTTTGTCCGTCTATGCTGACCCACCTTCCCCACTTACATAATGTAACTTTCAAATATGCCCCTGTGTAAGGGAGAGGGGGTGCTTCTGACTCTCCATTCCCACCAGGCACTGCCAAAGCACTATTAATCAATTGTGACAGTATAATTATTTGTAGCAATAACGGGGGGAGAATGTGTCAACCCATTCTCGTCCTCCTGCCCAGCTTCCTTGAAGTCTGAATGCAGGTCCAGAGGAAATGACCCTGTCATGCTCCCTGGCGATCGTGATGGGGTGGTGCACTTTGTTGCTAGGAATGAACCCTTCACCTTACACCTACAAGGCAGGTGTTATATTGCTAAACCACCTCCCTGGCCCCAAGCATAACATATATCTAATTTATTTACTGTCTGAACCACTCCCCATTAGACTGTCAATGAAAACAAAAATGGGTGTCCCTCTAACTCACTGCCATTGCCGTGTGTGTGTGTGTGTGTGTGTGTGTAGAACAGTACCTGTCACACAGTAGGCACTTTATAAATGTGTGCTGTATAAGTTAGTAAATAATGACAACAGCTGTGGTGGTTTTGCATGTCTCACCTCTTAATTTTCACAATAGTCCCAGCAGGCAGGAATGGAAATTGTTCAATTCTCCAAGTGAGGAAGCTGAGGCTCAAAGAAATAAAACAAGAGAAAAGCACTTCTAGTCTAGTAGCTATCTAGTTTAGGGCTGCTCACATTATAGGTGATTAATTCCACTCCAAATTGATCCCACAATTGGGTGTCTGGCTCCCTTTGTTTCCCACCCCCCCACCCCGCCCAGGAAAACAGAAGTGCAGGTATCAAGGGCAGAATTGACAAATGGGACTGCATGCCACTCCTGCACGTCAGAAGAAACAGTCAACATAATGAAAAGGTGACCTATGAAGTGGGAGGAAGTATCTACAGAGCCTCTAGCTGAGAAGGGATTGGTATTTAGAGCTTTAGAGCACATTCATGCCCTCCCCATCTGCTGTGATTTGTCACCAAAGGGATACTGATGTTCATGGGTGGGCAAGTGGACAGTTAGAAGTTGAGTCCAGCCGGTTTCCTGGGATGGTGTTGAAGACATTGAGCTAAACTGTAGGGAGGACCTGGCCACTCTCATCCTTGCTCTCAGTGCCTTCCAGCTTCCTTTTAGTTCAAGAGATTATAGAACAGAAAGTTGGAAAGTCACGACAACATGACTAGCCATCCTGATTTTAGCCATAAGTCCTATGCCCTGGCTAACCTCTCACTCCCAGACAAAAAGGAAGATTTGCTCCCAAATCTTAAGCATTCCAAGTGAGTGTTCAGTGCTTATGTCTAAGTCTCGTTCTACTCAATTGTAGTGCTAATCTTTATGAATACTTGATCATTGCTACATGCTTTGTTACTCATGCTTCCATTAAACTTTACAACAACCCTATGAAATAGACAGTTGATTATCTGCATTCACAGGGAAGAAAATTGAAGTACAGAGAATGTAGCAGGCTGACCTACAGAATTAAGACTGAATCTTAATTCAAAGCTACATTATAACATATCTGAAGTGGAAGTTCATCTTAGAATCTATGCGGTTGCTGTCAGCCCCCACACAGTTGTAAAACCAAAAGTTATTGTGAACACAGAGACAGACTTGATCCTAGTTGATAACATTTTTATTCACTTCAGCAGAGGTACGTGCATGATTTGGAACTATGTGCATTGGGTTTAATTGCTGTTCTAAAACATCCCCCAAAGGTATGCAGTGATTCATATTGAATGTAAAGAAGTAACTCTGTACCCCCAAAACACCTGGAAACAGTAGCAGGGGTTCTTTTGATGTCTTTGAAACAAATGTTTGCTGTTGGAAAAACATCTATAGTTCTTGCCAGCAGCAACCAAGAAAATGAATTTCCTTAGTTTGGCAATGGTGAGTTAAGTTTCCCACTGAGATGTATAGAATAGAGTTGTCTGCACTCATGATTTTCAAACGTGTGTATATCAGAATCATCTGGGTGGCATACTAGAACATAGATTGCTGGTCTGTCCCAGAATTCACAATTCAGTAGCTCTGGAGTGGGGCCCTGGAATTTGTCTTTGTAATAAGTTCGCAGGTAGGTTCAGTGCTGCTGGCTGGGGATCATACTTTGAGAACCAAGCTGAACAGTGAAAACAGAAGCAATAGCCAGATTTCACAGTTTCAACAAGATTAATATATCAAAGAGACTTGATATGAACACCAAACATCAGTCTGTTAAATTCTTTTAGTGAACTTTAAAAAGAAGCTATGATGGGGGGAGGGGGGGTCTGTAGCAGAGTCGGTTAAGCACACATGGTGCAAAGCGCAAGGATCAGTGTAAGGGTCCCAGTTCGAGCCCATACTCGCCACCTGCAAAGGGGTTGCCTCACAAGTGGTGAAGCAAGTCTGCTGGTGTCTATCTTTCTTAACCCCTCTCTGTCTTACCCCCCCCCCTCCATTTCTCTCTGTCCCATCCAACAAGGGCAACAAAGTGGGAAGCATGGCCCCAGGAGCAGTGGATTTGTAGTACAGGCAATCTTGAAGAGAATCTATGAATAAAGTTAACTGTTCAAAAAAACATATTTTTTTAAAAAACAAGCTATGAGACATAATATTCTGCATATTTTTTACTTGAGAAAATTGAAACCATGAGTTTCTCAAACACCAAAATGCTGATTAAGATCTTCTTTATTTGGAGAGAGGTAGGGAGCAGGACAAGTGCAGGCCATTGAACCAAAGACCTCATACAAGTGAATCATGTGTTATTCCTCTGAACTACACCTCATGCCCAGAGCTTGGGTGTTCCTTGACATATGTCAGAATCATGCTGTCAATGCCAAAGGAGCCAGAGAAGTGCAGGCCTGCTTCCTAATAAATGTGCAAAGACATCTAAAATAGCTGCTTCAATAAATATAAAATAAAATTTCTAAAAAGTATTATAGGAGGCCAGGCAGTGGTATACCTGGTTAAGTGCACACATTACAATGCTTCAAGTCCCTGGTCCCTACCTGCAGGGGGAAAACTTCATGGGTGGTGAAGCAGGGTGCCAGTATCTCTTTTTCTTCCTCTCTATCTCCCCTCCCCCTCTCAATTTCTCTCTGTCTATCCAGTAATAAATAATATTTTTAAAAGTTATGAAAAAGTATTATATATAAAATACCTAAGAGAGGACTGGCCGAAGAGGTAGCTTACCAGTATTTTCATGCCAATGGCACAGGTTTGAGCCCAGACACTACTTGGGAAGTGCTATGACAACAGAGGAAGCTTTAATGATGTGGTGTCTCTACTCTATGCTCTCTGTATCTCTGTGTCTAAATGGAAAGAATGGCTTGGAACAGTGAGGTCACATATGTGTGTGGCTCCAGTTCCACAAAACATAAATAAATATATACATATATAGAGATATGGGATCATTGCATCAAAATGTATTTAATTGGCAGCCTTTTAGGTTTCTTGTATATAAAATAATGATGTAGGTTACAATCTATAACATCTTAGATTTTAAAATATTCAGAGGAAGTAATTGGTTGTAGGTGTGACTTGAAAAGGCCATGGGAAAAAATGGCCAAATATATAGAAATATAGATATATATAGTTATAGAAATAATAGTCAACTCATTATCTGCAACCTTGGGAGAACTACTGTAGCTTCCAATGGAGGGGATAGGGATACAGAACTCTGGTGGTGGGACTGGTGTAGAATTATCCCCCTGTTATCTTAGAATTTTGTAAATCAATATTAAGTCACTAATAAAATTAATAATTAAGCCACTAATAAATAAAAATAATTAAGTCACTAGTAAAATTAATTAATAAAATTGGGAAAGGATCAAGTGAGCAGTCCCAAGCAGCAATGGAGTCTGGTAAAGCTCCCTAGCATGTTCATTCTCTATAAAGGAAAGGGGATCAGTATTGAGCATTTGTATTATGAAAGTTAATAAATCATCATCTTTTAGTTTCAGCTCCAGAATTTGTTTTTGAACATGGCTACCAAACATACCTGCCCACAGAAAGCAATGAAAACCAAACAGCCACTGTCATCTCTCTGCCCACCAAGTCACGTGCCAAAAGGCCCGCAGCCTCACCTGCTCAGAAAAGGCTTAACTGTTGCTATCCAGGTAAAGACTGACTTGTGTCCTACTTGTACAGAGAAGCTGACACTTAACAGGTTCCAGGGCTAATTCATGAATTCCTGACACCTTGACATTGAGGTGCTCCAAACTACCTGGTTTAAAAATCAGTCCCATGGCATTCTGTCATCCTATTAAGAAATAAAGTAGCTGGGGGTTGGGAGGGTGGCAGTTGGTGGCACAGCTGGTTGAGTACACACACTACAGTGCACAAGGATGCAGGTTCAGTCTTCTGGTCCCCACCTGCAGAGGGGAAAACTTCATGAGTGGAGAAGCAGGGCTGCAGTTGTCTCTCTGTCTCTCTCCCTCTCTATCTCCCCCTCCCCTTTCAGTTTCTCTCTGTCTTTATCCAATAAAAAAAGGGAGGAAGAATAAAATTATTTTGCTATTCTTTTTAATATTTATTTATTCCCTTTTGTTTCCCTTGTTTTTTATTATTGTAGTTGTTGTTATTGATGCCATCATTGTTGGATAGGACAGAGAGAATGGAGAGAGGAGGGGAAGACAGAGAGGGGGAGAGAAAGCCAGACACCAGCAGACCTGCTTCACTGCCTGTGAAGCAACTCCCCTGCAGGTGGAGAGCTGGGGACTCGAACTGGGATCCTTATGCTGGTCCTTGTGCTTTGCGCCACCTGTGCTTAACCCACTGCGCTACTGCCCAACTCCCTATTTTGCTATTCTAAAAGAAAAAGAAAGACCAACCAACCTCTCTTCATTCTTGATCACCATACATGGGAACTCTAAGGCCTTTGTAATCTTCACACCGTTGAAATGGAACTCAGGAGAATTTCTGGTTGCTGGAAATTTTTCTTTTCATGCTCTAGCTTATGAAGACATCTAGAAAGATGTTTTCCTTCCTCGAAAACAGAACCTTTTTATTTCAAAGTCATTCCATACTAACTGAAAAGTTACAAAAATAGTATAAAAGTTTCTGTGTGTCCCCCACCTAGATTTCTCAACTGTTAAGACACTGCCATTTCATCCTTTATATATGTTTGTATTTTCCTCAAGCCACTTTAGAGTCTGTTGTAGATAATAATGTCCTTTACCTCTAAGTATCTCAGTGTTTATTTCCTAAAAATGAGACAACCACCATGCACTAATCACAATCAGGAAATTAGCATCTATACAAACTATTATATAATCTACTGACTTTATTAAGATTTTACCAGCTTTCTCACTAATGTTCTGTATATCTAAAGGAAAACATTTTTCTCTCATCCGTGATACCTATTGCATTTAGTTTTCATGTGTCTGTCCTGAGTTTTCTTTAATCCTAAAATTTTGTCTTTTATCACCTTAATGTTTTTAAAAATACAGAACTTTTTTTTTGTAAATTTTATCTCAATATGGGTTTGTTTGCTGTTTCCTTATAATGAGATTTAGGGTGTGCAGTTTGGACAGGAGACATGTATCCTTTTCAGTGTGTGATTCAGGAGGTATGTGATATGTTTTTGTACCTTTTCTGTGTAGTTAACTTTCCACTTTAGAGTATGGAATTTTTCCTGGGTTTCTTCTTCAGCTTATCATGCTTCTCTTTATAATTAATCTTTTCTTGCTTTCTTAAGGTTGCCAGTTCAAGACTGCCTATGGCATGAAAGACATGGAGCGGCATTTAAAAATTCACACTGGTTAGTAACATTTCTTTGGCATATATGCCCTCATTTTAATATATATATATATATATATACATATATATATGTAATTGGGGGTTTTTTTTGCCTGAAAAAAAAACCAATTACATATATATATTAGAATGCACATATTCTCATTTTGAGGAAGTATATGTGATTGGTAAAGAGAGAAATAAGAGGAAAAACTATAACTTTTAAATATCCTTACAGTGATTCATTGACTACAATGTCTATGTTATTTTGAAGTTCTGAAGGAGGAATTTAATATGTTTTTAAAGGAGAGAAAAGCATTGATACATGAACAAAGGAAAACATTATTTATGATTATTTTAATTTTAATATATGTTTATATGTTTCCTAGATTTTCTATATGAGAATTAGTGTTGTTAAAATTCCGGATGGCTCCAGCCAGCAGGGCTAGCTTCACGGGCGGGTAACAGAGACGCGCAGACAACGGCTGGGCAGGGAAGCTGTATTTCTTTATTCAGGAACAACGATTCATAAACTAAGACAAACTAATCACCAAACAGAACTCTGCTGTCTCTTTGCGGCACAAGCACTCTCTCTTACTCTCGAACTCTGCAACTCTTCAACTCTGGAACTCTGTCACTCTGGAACTCTGGCGGGGTTCCTAGGAGCGGGGCCAAGCGGCCCGCGAAATTAGCAGGACTGATCCAATTCTCTTGGCGGGGGAGGGCTAGAACAAACCAATGTAAAGCATACGAGAGTAGGAGAGAGTGCTTGCGCCGCCGCAAAGAGACAGCAGAGTTCTGTTTGGTGATTAGTTTGTCTTAGTTTATGAATCGTTGTTCCTGAATAAAGAAATACAGCTTCCCTGCCCAGCCATTGTCTCCGCATCTCTGTTACCCGCCCGTGAAGCTAGACCCGCCCGGCAAGAGCCTTCCGAAATTTTAACAACAAATTAGTGCTATACTATTTTAGCTAAGAATTAGATCTTCAGCAAATAGTATTTTTTGATATTTGACCACTGCCCAGACTTAGTGTTGTGGCTTTCACTTGCATTTTTATCAGCCTTCCTCAATCATCAATAGTCACAGTATTTTATTCTTGCAATGATAGGTACATTATACTTGATGGAAAATGTATACCAACACTAAAAACAACATTTGAATAATGAAAATCCAAATGACATGGCATTGTGTGTCTGATTAGACACAATGGTGATCCTAGAGCCAAAAGGCAATCACTGGCCATGACCAAAGAATTTGAGAAATAATTGCTGAATATTACATTTTCCAAAAACCAGGTAACATACTTTGACTTTAGGGAATATGTGAAGCTCAAGTTCAATTTCAGTGTGTCTCTACCTCGTGCACATCTGTACTCTGACATCATACAAATCTACATGATTTGAATTATGAAAAAATACAGCGGGCTGGGCAGTGGTGCACCTGGTGGAGTGCACACTTTACCATGTGCAAGGACCCCGGTTAAAGTTCTCAGTCCCCCTCTGTAGTGGGGAAGCTTCACAAGTAGAAAAGCAAAGTTGTAGGTTTCTCTCTTTCTCTCCCTATCTATCCCCTTTCTCCACTCAATTTCTCCCTGTCCTATCCAATAAAAAGTAATTTTAGATGTCTAGTTCTGCACACCTTTGGAAAGCATCTTCAATGCATTCATTAGGCAAGCTTGAATTTGTCTAAGTAACTAGAGTATCTCTGAGAGCAGCAATTGCCAGAGTATCTTTAACTTGGTTGTTGTCAGAGAAGAGGTGGTAGCCCCATGGCAGCAATGCTAGCAGGCTCCTTACCTGCAACCAGCCAGCATCACTACCATCTTGCAAATCGTTACTATCACAGATTCATAAGACAGCAGCCACAGGAGTTATTTAGCAGCTGGCAATACTGAGACATTATTCTTTCTGGATTTTTGATATTTGACCACTAATACTTTTAATGATAGTTCAAATCCATAATAAACTTTTAGATGCACTCTTAAATCCCAGATATTTATCTCACAATGATAGTGATCAGCTTTGACTGACAGTTGATTTCAGCACTTAATTATTTAGGAATTGTCCAAAATACATACTTGATATAAAAAAGAGAAATCCTGATTTGCAAATTCACCTCCATCTTATCCTATGTCCCATAGTCATCAGTATTAGTGGTTTAATATGTCTCATTCAGAGATTTTTTTTTTTTAAGATAGTTACAGAGAGGGACTGGGTGATGATACACCTGGTTGAGTGCACGTTACAATGCGCAAGGAGCAGCGTTCAAGCCCCCAGTCCCCGCCTGCAGGAGGAAAATTTCACAAGTAGTGAAGCAGTGCTACAGGTGTCTCTCTGTCTTTCTCCTTCTCTGTCTCCCCCTTCCTCTGAATTTCTGGCTGATGTAATCCTGTAAATAAATAAATAAATAAAAGATAAAAAATCTTTAAAAAGATAGTTATAAAGAGAAAGAGAGATGCCTCAACAATGAAACTTCCTTAGATTTTAACATGCCTGCACCAGAACTAAAAACACTCACTTTAGTACTTCTCCCATCTTTTACTCGGTTAATATATTTACACTATGGGGGGGGGGGGTCAGACAATAGCACAGTAGGTTAAGTGCACATGGACTGACTTAAGGATCCCCGTTTGAGCCCCTGGCTCGAACCTGCAGAGGGGCGGGGATCGCTTCACAAACAGTGAAGCAGGTCTGCAAGTATCTGTCTTTCTTTCCCCCTCTCTGTTTTCCCATCCTCCCTCAATTTCTCTCTTTCCTATCCAACAACAATGATATCAATGACAACAATAATAATGACCACAACAATAATAAAACAAGGGGAGGAAGTGGCCTCCAGGAGCAGTGGATTCATGGTGCAGGCACCGAGCCCCAGCAATAACCCTTGAGGCAAATATATATATATTATATACACTATGACTGCTCCATCTTGCTTTTATCATTGACCATTGGGTATCTTTCCACATTAGTATGTACACATCTTCCTTCATTCTTTTCAGTGACCATGTAGGGAATCGATTCAGTAATTTATGATACATTATACAGTGAAATCTTTCAGCTTTCAACACCATGTTGTGATATTTAATGATGTGAAGAGATGATTGACATTACTTAAAGTGTCAGGAAGAAGTCAGTGGGGAAGTAATGCTGCATTTGACTAAGAAAGCAAGACAGTCCTGGGATTTAACTCCAGTTGTGGAGAAGATTTAATAAAATCATCCAAATCCATGGACCTATCCAAAAAACAAGTGTTTAAATTGGTGTCAGCCAAAAGACTATGTTAAAAAAAGAAATGTCACATGTGTTATATCTGTTCTATGTTTATCCAAAATACTTTGGGAAAATGCAGTGAAACAAATGCCTCAAGTGTCTTTCTTTCTCTATCTCCCCCACCTCTCTCAATTTCTCTCTATCCTATCAAAAAAAAAATTCTTCATGGGTGATAAGATAACATGTACATTAGTGAGTGCACAGTAAGTTTCTATAACAAAGAAACCCAAACCCCAGGTCAAACAAAGAGAAATTCATGTCTCTCTCACAGCTGTTCAAAGCAGTTGACCAAGGGCAGGTAGGCAACTCTGTATTCACACAGACTACAAGACATCTGAAAGAGATGATGAAAGGGGAGTCGGGTGGTAGTACAGCAGGTTAAGCACAGCAGGTTAAGCACAGGTGGTGCAAAGCACAAGAACCAATGTCATCTACTTCTCCTCTTCTTCCTTCTCTCTCTTCCATTCCTTCTCCCTCTCTCTCCTCCTTCTCCACTTTCTTTTTCTTAGATACATTTACATTCTCTATCAAAATTGTCAATAAAAGAATCACGGGCTCAGACCTTACTGCAATTGAGGCTGAGAAGTGTAATTTTTAACCAGTCAGACAGTTGCTCTCCTAGAATTAAGGATTCTAAGTATTCAGGTGTCTCTGTTGTGAAGGTAGTTAAGGAGACAGTGGATATAGGAAATATAGTGAATCATCTATTTAAGTTAAAGGTTAATTTTTGCTACCTTCTATTTTTAGCATGCAATTCATGGTCATTGTAGAAAAATGAAAAACACTGGTAAGTGGGCCAAAGCAAAGAAACACCCAAGATAATAACGCTTTGCCAACCATCCATCAAACTTGCTGGGGTTTTCTAAATGCTCTGGTGATGATTTTACTTTTTTTCTTAAAGAAGTAGGAAATGAGACTTTTTTTTCTCAGTCTTTTTAAAATCTTGATGTCATCTGTGTGTATGTGTGTGTGTGTTTCAAGGAGACAAACCCCACAAATGTGAAGTCTGCGGCAAGTGTTTTAGCCGCAAGGACAAGTTAAAGACCCACATGCGGTGCCACACAGGTGTGAAGCCCTACAAGTGCAAGACTTGTGACTATGCGGCGGCTGACAGCAGCAGCCTTAACAAACACCTGCGGATCCACTCAGATGAGCGACCCTTTAAATGCCAAATCTGCCCCTACGCCAGCCGCAACTCCAGCCAGCTCACTGTGCACCTCCGCTCCCACACAGGTGAGTCCCCATTCTTATTCTCACCTGGGCTCCTGACTGCCTCGTGCAGAAATCATAAGCACCTAAAAGATTTGGTCAAAACCTAAGTAAATGAACTGGGATTATTTAGGCAGTCTATGACGTTCAGTTTTGCTTTTCATCTGACCAAAAGTGCCACCTTTCTCACTAAAATAGGTAGTTTATAACTGTGTGTATGTGTGTTTATAAATAAATATTTATATATCATAATAGCCTTCACTCATGGACTGAGTAGGTGAGCTCAATGAAGTAGAGATAACAACAAATGCACTTGTGATGTATTTCTGCTGGGCTAGCTTTGCGGGCAGGAGACAGACAACCAGGGACTCATGACTGAGCTGGGAAGCAGTATCTCTTTATTCATGTGGAACGCAGCACAATCTAAGCTATCTCTAATCACAATCCTGTCCTTATATATACTCGCCAAGTAGGGTGGAGACAGGATGTGACATAGAGAGGGTGGAGTGAAAAAAGACTGGTGGAAATCAGGGTGTACTAGGAGAGGGGGGCAGAACAAAAAGACATCGTGAACCAGTGGGGATTAAACCAATGCCCTGCAGGCAGGGCGGTGCTTAGTTAACAGTGGTTATGTAAATAGAATACAGTGTTAAGCAGGGGGGATTAAACCAATGAAACAGAAGGGGTTTTAGAAGCAGAATTAGAAGCATACCAACATTTCCCCTTTCTTTTTAACTAATGGCCATACTATCAGGAGTGTGGGGTGAACAAAAACCTATATCATACAGGCATTTTCAAAAGAACTGGCACAAGACATGGAGGAACAAAATAGGAGAGCAGCAAGAACCAGTGTGATGCCAAGGGGAGACCTGAGGGGGGAGTTTCCTGTCTCAAAGGGCAAGGTCTAGCAGGCAAAAGGGCATTTCTTGCCTCTGGGGGCATCTATTGCCTCTGTTTCCTGCCTCTGTGGGCGTTTCATGCCTCAAAGGGCATTTTCTGGCTCTGTGGGCATGACCTAGTAAGGAGGGGGAGTTTCCTGCTTCTGGGGACAGGGCCTACAGGTGAGGGGGCCTGCAGAGTCCCAAAGCAGATGGCTGCAAAGTCTATGGACTGCTGCTGTCAGTCTTTGAGAAACCCAGCAGCATAAAAGGAAACTGCTGTAAAGTTGTGTAAAGTGTCCAAGAGGTGTACCAGTAAGTCCAATGGAAGTGTCAGTCTAAAGCAGATGACCACGGAAGAAATGCCAGGGGATGAAATGCTGCACGTCTGTCTCGTTGGGGAATGTCAGCCACCGGAATTCTGCTTTTCTGTAGAGAGTGAGCTTTGGAGTCTGTGAATCTGTTTCTTCAAGTCGTGCCAGGTCACATCATTGGTTTCCAGGGGTACGTTGTAGTCATGCCATCTTGTGGGCGATATCAGAGAACAGGGGTCCAAATGGATTTCCAAGGATTCTATTTGAGTAGATGCTTTTTCATGTGAAGACTTGACAGCTGTAATTCACTTACTTGTCAAACAAAACTTGTAGCAGATTAGAAGTTTACTATAATTGATAACTCCATTACAATTGGAAGTCCTTTCTAGTATGATTTTAAGGTTGTTTAAACAGTTCAAATTCAATAAAAAGAACCATGTTTAGAAGCCTTAGGCATGAGAATCATTAACATAATTATTGCACTATCTTCCCCGCCCATAATTCATACAGTTTTCAGGATTAAACATTTTAGATTTATGCCAAGACATTAAAAAAAAAAATCAAAGGAGGAAAAAACAATTTTTGGATTGTTTCCGGATGTCTCTAGAAATCATGGCTGCGCCCAACATTTTTTTTAAGTCAATGTCATACAAAGATTCAGTCATTCAAATCACTCTCTTATGAAACGCAACTGAAAGCAGACAGCAAACTTAAGATATTCAGAGAGAACAACGAGGGGGGAATCGAGAGAAAAGTGGTAGGCAGTTTTTTCTTCTTTCACCTTGAACCAGATTATCCAGATCTCACCATGTAGCATCATGAGTCCCCAGAGGGCATCCTAGTCCAAAAAGCGCATCAAAATTCCAGCTAGGATGGTTTTGACTGTTCCTGCGGAATTGCTGCAGGCACCCATTTTTAAAAATGTCTTCCCATTGAAGAAAGAATCGAATCAGGAGAGTAGAACTAACCACGTGTCTCCATTCTTGGGGACTGCCAGGGTACTGGAGAATGCTCTTCAAGTTAGAATAGTCCTTCTCCACGGGAAACATGGAAGTCCAGAAAGTCCCAGGGGAAATCTCCATGCATCTTCCAAGCTCTGCAATCACAGTCATAAGAAACCAAAGTGTGGCCCGGAGCAAAATGTAGTCCTTCTCAAGAAACATGGGAGAGGGAATCCAGAAAGTCCAAGGAGAAATCTCCGTGCATCTTCTAAGCTCTATGATCACAGTCATAAGGAACCAAAGAACCAAAGTTCCCGGTCAGGGAACCAAAGTGTGGCCCAGAGCAAAATGTTCCAGAGACACAGAAACTGTCTCATGACGAAACAGTAGAGGCTTTGGGAAACCTCTTCATAAGTAGAAAGGCAACCCATAGTGGATAGGTAGCCAGGTTTACTTATCTGGGGGATGGGCAGGTTAGGTTCCACATTGGTTGGGCGCCATATGCCAGTCCCTGTTCAGGGCGCCATTATGCCAGGCTAGCTTTGCAGGCGGGAGACAGATGACCAGGGACTCATGGCTGAGCTGGGAAGCAGTATCTCTTTATTCATGTGGAACGCAGCACAATCTAAGCTATCTCTAATCACAATCCTGTCCTTATATATACTCGCCAAGTAGGGTGGAAACAAGATGTGACATAGAGAGGGTGGAGTGAAAAAAGACTGGTGGAAATCAGGGTGTACTAGGAGAGGGGGCGGAGCAAAAAGACATCGTGAACCAGTGGGGATTAAACCAATGCCCTGCAGGCAGGGTAGTGCTTAGTTAACAGTGGTTATGTAAATAGAATACAGTGTTAAGCAGGGGGGAATTAAACCAATGAAACAGAAGGGGTTTTAGAAGCAGAATTAGAAGCATACCAACATATTTCTGTATCATGTATGGGTAGGAAGGGACAGTCACTTTTAAAATCCACTCTAATTGGTTCAGAATGGAACAGCTTGATTGAAAAAGCACAGCAGAACAGGAAACTCAATAAAATACCTATGGTTTTCCTTTGACAAGTGTATCCTAGAGCTCTCACTACAGCATAACAAGCATCACCAAACTTCAGTGGCACATTATAAAGGATGTTTATTGTTGTCATTGGTCAGGTCTGCAGGGGGTTGGTAGATAATCTGGTAGTATTGGCTGCATTTTAATCTGGTAGTCTTGGCTGGGTTTAATCACAGGGTGGGCGTGAACTGGCTGGGATAGTCTGGCTGTGCACCACAAATCTTTCAACCTCTTTTTGGGACCAGTGGCCTGTTTTTCTTGTGACACTGGCAGAAATAGAAGCAAACAGGCCTCAGTGTTCAAGCTCATTTTCAGGCTCCATTTGTAACAGATCTGCTAACACATCATTGGCTAAAGCAAATTATATGGTTCAGTCTAGTGTGAAGGGACAAGGCTGAGCTTACCCACAGTGGAAAGTTTCCAGAAGGTTACATGACAAAAACCTAGAGATGCAAGAAGGAATAAGTAACTGTGGCCATTTTAAGAGTGAGGGTGTTCATTGGAGAAGGAGTTGGTGCCACTTGCTAATTCCAACTCTTTCTCAAAGGATTAGAGTTACTTTTGTAAACAGTTGCAATCTATCTCACTGTCATTCACATTTCTCAAATGTGCAAAGTGCTTTCCTATCTTCTCAAGACTGCAACAAGTCACATCCAATCCTGGATCTGACTGGAAGACCAAGAGCTAGTGCTGCCAGTCAGTTCTGCTTATGGCTCTTTTTCTGCATTTAAGTCAAATGGAGAGTTCTGGGTGGGCAAGATAGCTCACCTGGGTAGTGTACCTGCTCTGTTCTGTACACAACCAGGATTGAATCCAGTCCCCACCTACTGGAGAAAGTTTTGGTGCTGTGCTCCCTTTCCCTCTCTCCCTCTGTCTTTGTGTCTTCATATGTCTCTTTTTATCTGAAAAAGTTGGTCCAGAGTAGTCCAGCCTCAGAGGCAAAAAAAAAAACCTCTTTGTCCCCATACTTCTAATGTACAATGGTAAAGTAGAGTCAGTGAAGATTCAATAATCCTAATCTTCAAAAGGATAATAATAGGTTGGGGGTACTTGACAGCCCCTGGTCTACAGATTTCAGCAATCCCTCTGAGTCGATTTTCTTAGCCACCCCTTATTGAAGACAGAGAATGTTTCTTAATTCATTGTTGTTAGAACTCCCTGGATCTTGACTCCGACCAATGAAATATTCTTTCCATGGCCTTCATTCCTGAGCCACTTCTGAAAAAGTTTGAAAAGTATACCTTTGAGTAACTTTCATTTTTCTGCCTGCTTGTCAAAGTTGGGGATCTTTGCAGATTTTTCTGTCATCTAGACGGATATTGTTTGGTAGAGCTATCTGAAAAACTTTGTTTCCTTGTGTATCAGTATGCCAAAATCCACACCCATAATTCTTTTGGATGCTTTACTATAAACCCATTTACAGGTACTTTAGACTTAGAATCTTCTGTGAATTTAATCTCCTGAGACTTCGGGGAATCCTGGACCAGTTGAGAAAACCTACTTGACACCAACTTAATGCTTTTGGAGGTGTTGATAAAGAATCTTCTACATTTGCAGCACTCATTTCTACTTCCCTTTGAGATTGGGTCTCTGGACATGACCTTTGCCCCCAGGTTTTTGCCTTTTTTTGAAAACCTTTTGTTGGCTGGATATGAGATTCTTTATCCAACCCAGCACATCTTTCATCTTTATAGTCTTTCTACATTCTGTTAAGAAAGTAGCTCACAGGGCTGGGGAAATAGCATAATGGTTATACAAAAAAAACTTTCATGTCAGAACCTCTGAGATCTCAGGTTCAACCCCCAGCTCCCCATAAACCAGAGATGGCCAGTGCTTTGGTTTCTGCCTTCCCCACCCCTGAATTTCATTATAAAAAGGAAATAATTAGTAAGAGAAAACAGCTCACACAGCCTAGATGGCGGTGCAGTTGATAAAGCATAAAAGTTGATAAAGACACTCTGCATGAGGTCTTGAGTTCAGTCCCCAGAGATGCAAGGAGTAATTGTGGCCATCTTAGGAGTTGGAGAAAGAACACCAGTGTCACATGTGCCGGGGTGATACTTTGGTGCTCTCTCTTCCTTCTTCTCATAAATAAATAAGGAAATAAATAGTGAATTTTTAAAAAGAAAATAGTGAACTTTTGAGTTTATTTCTTTCTTGGAGTGCTTTCTCACGTGCAATTTAGAAACTCCTTCACTCTTCTACCTAGAACTCATCTCTTTGGTCAAGTTAAAAAAATATTACTTGTGGTCCGGGAGGTGGCACAGTGGCTAAGGCACTAGACCCTCAAGTATGAGGTCCTGAGTTCAATCCCCAGCAGCACGTGTACCAGTGATATCTGGTTCTCTCTCTCTCTCTCCTTTCTCATTAATAAATAAAATCTTTAAAAAATAAACTGTTTAGGGAGTCGGGCGGTGGCGCAGTGGGTTAAGCACACATGGCACAAAGCGCAGGGACCGGCGTGAGGATCCCGGTTCAAGCCCCCGGCTCCCCACCTGCAGGGGAGTCGCTTCACGGGCGGTGAAGCAGGTCTGCAGGTGTCTATCTTTCTCTCCCCTCTCTCTGTCTTCCCCTCCTCTCTCCATTTCTCTCTGTCCTATCCAACAACAAAGCAACGTCAACAATGGCAATAATAACCGCAACAAGGCTGCAACAACTAGGGCAACAAAAAGGGGGAAAAATGGCCTCCAGGAGCGGTGGATTCATGGTGCAGGTACCGAGCCCAGCAATAACCCTGGAGGGGAAAAAAAAAAAAAAAAAAAAAAAATATATATATATATATATATATATATATATATTGTTTATATTTTCTATTTTTTCTTTTCTATTTATTTATTTATTTATAAAATGGAAGTATTGACAAGACCATAGAATAAGAGGGGTACAATTCCATATAATAGGTTACCTCAGGTAACAGTTCTTACCAACTGTTAACCATTAAATAGTGTGAATTGCTATTTTTCCAACCTTTGTCTACTTACTGCTCTATACAAATGCCAATGTAGACATCTTAGGTTTCTTGGGTTTTTTTTTTTTTGAAAGAATTTATTTATGTATTAATGAGAAAGATAGGAGGAGAGAGAAAGAACCAGATATCACTCTGGTACATGTGCTGCGAGGATTGAACTTGGGACCTCATGCATGAGAATCCAATGTTTTATCTACTGTTCCACCTCCTGGACCACATATCTTGGGGTTTCTAATAATAGAAATGTCCTATGTCTAGATACCAGTATCAGTTAACTGTTGACACAATAATGCAGCATAACTAAGATGCCATGGAATGATGGTGGCTACAACAACATACTTTTTGCTTCCGTCACTGGGGATCATCTGAGTATTATCTGGGCCACTCCGCTAAGATTGACTGGCTCACAATTCTGACCTGCTAGTAATGGGCTGGTTTTCCATTGGCATTGGCTGAAGTAATCCAGCTCTACTCCACATTATCTACCATCTTCCTTCTGGGACTAGCGGGCAAGACAAGGCTTGACCTTCTGTGGCATGAAAGGCAGGTGTATAAGTGAGCAATCCCAGTGCACAAGTCCATCTCATCTGTTTCAAGCTATCATTTGTATCAAGTCTACTTAGCATCCCGTAAGCCAATCCAAGGACATGACTGAACCTGTTATCCAAGGGTCATGGCAGGTGACCCTGCTCTTGTGTGAACAGCATGCATAATTATCTAGATGGCAGAATCCATGCTTCCAAGGAGGAATGGGAGTAAGGGAGATTTAGGGACATTTTAGTAATTTACAACCCCAAGTATAGACATTGGCAAGGCAATGCACAGCTGATTTTCTTCAGAAATTTTCCCCAGAATAAGTTAGAAGAATTCACTGATGAAAGTGACTCAGAACCATTTTGACAAATAAAGATAAACTTACCATAAAATTGGTCTGGAAAAGGTATATATCCTAAAATGTTAAAAATATGTGCCACACATGTATAACCTCCATGGAATGTTCATTTCCCTTTTATAAATCTGTGACACTTGTAAAATTTTAAATTAATAGAAATTTTCTTTTACCTGTCGCGTCCAGCGTGGCGGTGACAGTGAGACGGGAGAAGGGCGTCGGGATTGATTAACAGAACAGCAGAGTCAGTTCATGGAGCAAGCAAGCAAGCCTTTATTTTTCTCTTGTCCCAGCTACTTATACTGTTTCAGGGCATGGGAATGCGGAACTTGCGGTTGGCTCTGCCAGAAGCCGTGGGCCTCCCGAGAGGTCAGGCTGTTCTCAGCAAGCCTCTGTACTTTGTGTACTTCTTCTTGGCCTCCCACAGCAGGCAGCTCTACCTAAAGCCCCAGGGCAGGAGTGTGAGGCCAGGGACCCTTTGTCCCGACATCTCCCCCCTCTTAAAATTATGCCGAAGGGAGCTCCTGTCTTAGGTCGTCCCGGTCGGGCAGATCCTTACCCGTCTTTGGGAGGCCTCTAACCCTGTCTTAGGTGGTCCGTCCTGACCGGGAAGTTGCCCGTCTTTGGGGCACCCTCAGCGTTCCTGCAGCATATTTAGCCATACCTGAGGAACTTCTTCTCTAGGATGGCGGGCAAGGCTGAGCATTACCTGCGTGGTGACCCTCTGGTGATGCCTCTGGGAACGATACAACCTTTTGAGTCCCCAACAGGCTGTAACAGTAACTCCTGTTCCTATGATTGCCAGGGCCAGGGAGCCTGCCCATCGTTGTACCCAACCTCCCAGCAGAGCCATATTATTCCACCATGTTTCCCCACTTATGGGGGGTACTCTGGTCTCATTAATTCTCACAATCTGATTAGCAAGTTGATTGGTGAAATTTACAAATGTCACATTCCATGGACCCCTAAGGCAAGTATTCAGCACCTGGAGCTGTTTGGAGGCATTTTGCACCTGTAGGGGGGTGACACAGGTGGCACGGAAAAAATGTGAGCATGTGGCGTCGTGCATTTTCCACAGTGCATCTACCTGCTCTTGGAGCAGGGCAGTCTGTTGGTTTAAGTTCAGAATGCCCATGTGTATCTCAGCATTAAGAGTGTTCTGCATTTGCAAGCCCTCGCTGACTCGCTCAGCCAGCTGATCAATGGTGCTGGCTGCGGCAGCCAATTGAGATAGGGCGAGTCCGGCCACCGTGGCTGCTGTGGCACAGGCTGCAATGATGGCCACCACCGCTGCCGTGATTCCAAAGTCCCTTTTCTGCCTGTAGAGCACCAATTCTTCTCTGTTCTTAATGACCGTCAGCAGAATGGGCAGGAAAGCTGGGTTCCGCACTGTCATTGCGGAGTCTTCTTCTTCTCTCCAGCAATTGCTAAGGAGACAAGAGCTGGAAGAGCAATTAAGCATCCCCCCCCCCCCAAGTCACCCGTATGGTTCCACAGTATGAAAAAGAAAAGGCTCAAGAGACAGGCCCTGTTCTTTATGGGCACTTGTGTCTTATGTGTTATACTTAATGTCTTTTCAAACCCTTCGAACCGGGCCACCGCTTCCATTGTTGGAGAAGTCGCCCAATGAATAATTGGACAGGGCAAGACATGGTCCCAGGAAGGAACTATTACCATCAAGCCATGATGTGTTGGTGGTGCGAATGAAGCACAGGCTGTCCCGTAACTAAAATGTATTGTTCACCGAATGGGTTTTAGTGGGAGTATTCTGGGAGGCTGTACTAGCAATTTGGGCATATACTCCAGGGTCATATGCAGTTTGTGCCTGCAAGGTATTATAGGCACCAGTGCCCTGTAGCATATCCAAATTCCTGTGAGCTTGTCCAGCATTAGCATTAAGCAGGGCTATGTGGAGACATTCTTCATAATATTTTCCTTTTCATAATAAGTAGTCTCCCCCCGTAAGCACTGCCCAGCACAGTTGTTGCCAGTCACTGGGCGTCAAATTTAATGCCGCAAAACTTTCAAACATGGTTAGTGTGAAGGTGCCTGGGGGCCATCGGAGCACACTGCTTCCTTCATTGCCTTAATCTCCTTAAAGGGCAAGGCCTGATGTTGCCCAATAACCTGTCCAGGATTATTTGGATCTAGGACTTCCATGACTGGCATGACGAAGGGGCGAAACCTTACTCCCCCCGTTGGACCCATGCCCTCCACCGCCTCCTCCAGGGCTGGAATATGTCCTTCCCAGGCCGCATACGCCAGAGGTTGTAGCAGGGGAGCGGATGGCACCACCGGTGGGGCCGCATTCTCCGCGGTTTCCAGTTCTTTAATGTGGCAGCGGAGGTCTTTTATCTCTTGTCTCAATATGCATTCCTCGTCCTCACTCTCTTCCTCACTATCTGGAATCGGCCCTCCCCCGTCCTTCTCTCAATCCTTCTCAGGAGGTAAAGGCTCGCCTAAAGGCGATCTAAAAGTGTTCCGTAGCTCAGGGAGCGACGAGTCTCCTCCTCCTGTACCTCCTGCCACACTCCCCGGGCTGCTCCTAATTCAGCTTTTATTCTAACTTTTTCACCCCACAGTGCATCATTTACTAGCCTCCACAGAGAAAATGTCGCTATAGGGAAGGCGTCGGGGCCTTGCTTATGGAGTTGTTTTTGCAGGTCCCTCTTTACCTGGTCCCAATCGGGAATGTTCAGACCTCCTCCCGAAAGGAACCAGGGGCTAGCTGTATTAATTATGTCCAAGAACTGCTGTGCGGTGCTAGACTTAATGGCAGTGCCTTGTTGTTCAAGCAGCCACCTGAGCTGATGCTGTACTTCTTTTTTTTTTTTTTTTATTAATTAACAAAACCATAGGGTAGGAGGGGTACAACTCCACACAATTCCCACCGCCCAATCTCCATATCCCACCCCCTCCCCCGATAGCTTTCCCATTCTCTATCCCTCTGGGAGCATGGACCCAGGGTCATTGAGGGTTGCAGAAGGTAGAAGGTCTGGCTTCTGTAATTGCTTCCTCGCTGAACATGGGCGTTGACTGGTCGGTCCACACTCCCAGTCTGCCTCTCTCTTTCCCTAGTAGGATGGGTCTCTGGGGAAGCTGAGCTCCAGGACACATTGGTGGTGTCTTCAATCCAGGGAAGTCTGGCTGGCAGCTGTACTTCTGTTCTGCTTCCACTGTTACCCATTTTCGTTTTCTGTTTCTGAACTCCCAATACACCGCCCGCCGGCCAGGAGGTGACCCCGTCCGCTTACCCCTCGTTCCCGATCTCGGTGGAACCTCCACTTGTCGCGTCCAGTGCGACGGTGACGGCGAGACGGGAGAAAGGCGTTGGGATTGATTAACAGAACAGCAGAGTCAGTTCATGGAGCAAGCAAGCAAGCCTTTATTTTTCTCTTGTCCCAGCTACTTATACTGTTTCAGGGCATGGGAATGCGGAACTTGCAGTTGGCTCCGCGGAACTTGGGGTTGGCTCCGCGGGACTTGCGGTTGGCTCTGCCAGAAGGTGTGGGCCTCCCGAGAGGTCAGGCTGTTCTCAGCAAGCCTCTGTACTTTGTGTACTTCCTCTTGGCCTCCCACAGCAGGCAGCTCTACCTAAAGCCCCAGGGCGGGAGTGTGAGGCCAGGGACCCTTTGTCCCGACAATTACCCTTTCATCACTTTGATCTACATTGTCAGTTGTCTTAATAGTAATATAAAGTCAAGAGATATCTGTTAGTTTAAATATATCAACTGCTCACTCATTCAACAAGACTCGTTAACTTCTAACCATATAATGGATACTGAAGATGTTAATAGTGGACAGGAATAAGCATTGTCACTAACTTTTAAGAATTTATCGGGGGGGGGGGGGGGGGGGGGACCAAGTGGTGGTACACCTGGCTGAGTGCACAAGTTATAGTGCACAAACCCGGGTTCAAACCCCCGGCCCCCACCTGCAGGGGGAAAGCATCACGAGTGGTAAAGCAGGGCTGCAGGTGTCTCTCTCTCTCTCTCCTTCTCTCTCTCTCTCCCTCTCTATCCACCCTTCCTTCTGGATCCCTCTCTGTCTCTATCCAATAAATAAAATTAAATTAAATTAAAAATTAAAAAAAAAGAATTCATTAAGGTCAGTGGGACTATACTAGAGTACACTTCATTTAAGACATGAATATTGTTAAGGGGGGTGGGAAATGGCTCAGGGATTTAAATTATGCAGTTCAGCTGTGATATTTATCATATAACTTTCCTGGGTTTCACCTATATTGATTGAGTTTTTTAAAAGTATGAAAAGATAGTCATTAATCTGAACAGGGATATAACTGGGAAAGCTAATAAACATTCTGGAGGGAGGATTCTATTCTCATCTCCACAGGTACTTTTACCCAGGTATCCATCAATAGAATTTAGGAGGCTCAGGAACTTGGATAATTATATTTATATCTTCGTTTTTCACTAATATGTACTGAAATGTGACATATCCTTTGGTTAAAAAAAATAGACCATCAATCTGGTAACAGTGCATGTGAATTTATCACCAGTAAAAATCATAAATTTTTATATAAACTTCTATAGACAGATCAAAATATTTTTATACTCATCCCTATTAAGAAATTATTATAGTCACTAGACCCGCCGCTAGTGTCATTTAATGCACTAATAAAGCCTACATGTTATGTCATACATTTTTCTTTTCATATTTGAGTATTATAATTAGTTTTATGTTATGATTTATATTTATCTTAATTTACTTGGTGTTTTTAAATATGTATGTGTGAACTTAACCAGGTGTGCCACCACCTCCCCGTGTTTTTAAATATGGATCTAAGGGACAGGAGTGATAACATAATGGTTATGAAAAAGGCTTTTTGCCTGAGGCTCTGAAGTTCCAGGCTCAGTCCTTCACACCACCGTAAACCAGAGATGAGTAGTACTGTGGTTATAAAAGTAAGCAAATAAAATAAAGTGGTCATCCTTCTAAAAATGTACAAAAGTCTCTACTAAGACCAACATTCTGAAGTAGGAGTCATCAAACTTTCTCTGTAACAGGTAGATAGTAAATATATTAAGTCTTAGTGGCCCCTGTATTATAATAGTTGTTTTCTCTACCATTGCAGTATGAGTAACCTCATATAAGAACCAATGGATGTGGCTATATTCCAGTAAAACTTTATATGGAAAACTATGGGCCAAATTTGGCCTACTGCAGTTTATTACTATTCCTTGTTGTAAAGTGGTAGTATTAGTCATAGAAAGCATTGTTTGGATTTCAGTTTCTTTGTTTACTTGAATCTTTTCACATTTGCTTCTTTCTTGCCATCTTTAATTGCATTTATCAAATAATTTATGATTATGTTATGTACCAAACTGATGCTTAAAAAGCCAGTATGCTGGGGGAGTCGGGCTGTAGCGCAGTGGGTTAAGCGCAGGTGGCGCTAAGCTCAAGGACCGGCGTCAGGATCCCGGTTCGAGCCCCCGGCTCCCCACCTGCAGGCAGGTCCCTTCACAGGCGGTGAAGCAGGTCTGCAGGTGTCTGTCTTTCTCTCCTCCTCTCTGTCTTCCCCTCCTCTCTCCATTTCTCTCTGTCCTATCTAACAACAATGACATCAATAATAACTACAACAATAAAACAACAAGGGCAACAAAAGGGAATAAATTAATAAAATTAAAATTTTTTTTAAAAAGCCAGTATGCTATCCTATTCTTTTGAACTTGTGACATATAAATGTGAACATTGTTGTGTATATACAGAATACCTGTAGGATATCTGGAGTCAGTCAGAGCAGTCTGGGCTGAAATCCAAGCTCTGCCACATACAACTGTGTGATTATAAATACATTGTGTGGTTTTTCTAGGCTTCTGTCTGTTTCTTTGCTTTTTTTTTTTTTGAGGGGTGTTGTTTGTTTTTACTAGAACACTGCTCAGCTTTCGATTATGGTGGTGTTGGGAATTAAACCTGGAAACCTCAGAATCTCACACATGAGAGTTGTCTGCGTAACCATTATGCTGCCTCCATGGCCTTAAATGTCTCTCTCTTATGTGTACAATATTACTGTTAAGAATGTTATTGGTAATAGTTCCCACCTCCTGGGAATGCTGGCAGCAAAAAATGCAGCTATTTTCACAAGTGCTAAGGGGAGCACTGTCATTCCAGAAGCATCCAAAGACTGTTTATTCTGCTATTATTTTGCCTGCTTAAGCAGTTTCAAAAAGGGCGGGTCACCAATTTACTTTAATTATCATGGCCTTAGATCATTTGGATTTGGCATTCATTGAGGAAATAACTTTGGAATATCAGATCCATTCAGATGTTTGCATGTGCACTTGCTCTGCTTATCTTTCAGCAAATATTATTTTTTTAATCAAGCATCTGGGTTTTGTAAATTTGCAAGCAAAGAACACAGCTGGCAATGTGGGATAAATAAATTTTGTGCAATAAACACATCTTTACTAATAAAAATTCTGAATGAAAAATAAGCTGAACATTCCCATCATTCTAAAAAGAATGCAGTGAACGGGAGTGGGACGGTAGGGCAGCGGGTTAAGCACATGTGAAGCAAAGCGTAATGACCTGTGTAAGAATCCAGGTTCGAGCCCCTGGCTCTTCACCTGCAGGGGAGTCGCTTATAGGTGGTGAAGCAGGTCTGCAGGTGTCTATCTTTCTCTCCCCCTCTCTGTCTTCCCCTTCTCTCTCCATTTCTCTCTGTCCTATCCAACAACAACGACATCAGTAACAACAACAATAATAACTATAACAATAAAACAAGGGCAACAAAAGGGAATAAATAAATATTTAAAAAAAGAATGCAGTGAACATTTTTTTTTCATACCAGTAGCTGGTTTGAAAATATGCTGTTGCATCTGTTGCATTGTATAACAGAAACCCAACCAAAACCAATGGATGATTCAAAGTTACAGAACTATGAACCATTAAGAAGCAGGCTGACTGTTAACTATATGAATGATAGCTGGACTGCTTTGAAGAATATACTAGACGTATTTCCATATCTTACTTGGGACAGTTGAACAGCTCTTCCCATTTTTTTTTTCCTTTTCCTCTGGGTTTGATAATGGTGATGGTGGTGATTTGGGTTTGGGGAAAAAAGAGAAGTCCCCTATACCCTTCTGTTCTCCCCACCCGCACTTTTTTTTCCCCAGGGGCTGCTAGGAGCTGCAGTTAGAAGGTCTCCATCTGCCCGCCTTGGTATAAGCGATTTTCTGGTGTGTGCTTCGGGGGGATCCGCTGTGGTTGTTGCCTGTTCTTATGGAAACTCACCTTGTGTTGACAGGGGACGCCCCCTTCCAGTGCTGGCTCTGTAGCGCCAAGTTCAAAATCAGCTCGGACTTGAAAAGGCACATGCGCGTGCACTCGGGGGAGAAGCCTTTCAAGTGTGAGTTCTGCAATGTCCGCTGCACCATGAAGGGGAACCTCAAGTCACACATCCGCATCAAGCACAGTGGGAATAACTTCAAGTGCCCACATTGCGACTTCCTGGGTGACAGCAAAGCCACCCTCCGTAAGCACAGCCGGGTTCATCAGTCAGAGCACCCAGAGAAGTGCTCTGAGTGCAGCTACTCCTGCTCCAGCAAGGCGGCCTTGCGCATCCACGAGCGCATCCACTGCACGGAGCGCCCCTTCAAGTGCAATTACTGCAGCTTTGACACCAAGCAGCCCAGCAACCTGAGCAAGCACATGAAAAAGTTCCATGGGGACATGGTCAAGACCGAGGCCTTGGAGCGGAAAGACACAGGCCGGCAGAGCAGTCGGCAGGTGGCCAAACTGGATGCCAAGAAGACTTTCCACTGTGATATCTGCGAGGCCTCGTTCATGCGAGAGGACTCGCTCCGCAGCCACAAGAGGCAGCACAGTGAGTACAGTGAGAATAAGAACTCAGATGTCACCGTGCTGCAGTTTCAGATCGACCCCAGCAAGCAGCCCACCACACCCCTCACTGTGGGGCACCTCCAAGTACCTCTTCAGCCCAGTCAGGTTCCCCAGTTCAGTGAGGGGAGAGTCAAAATCATCGTGGGACATCAAGTGCCCCAGGCCAACAGCATGGTCCAGGCTGCTACCGCAGCAGTGAACATTGTGCCACCCGCCTTGGTGACTCAGAACCCAGAGGAGCTCCCTGGAAACAGCCGGCTGCAGATACTACGCCAGGTCAATCTGATCGCCCCTCCCCAGGCCTCAGGGTGCCCTAGCGAAACAGCCACAATGGGGCAGCCAGCAGTCCTACTGACCACTCATGACCAAGCAGACGGAGCCACCCTGCACCAAACCCTAATCCCCACGGCCTCAGGAGGCCCGCAGGAAGGCTCTGGCAACCAGACTTTCATCACCAGCTCAGGCATTACGTGCACTGACTTTGAAGGCCTTAATGCTTTGATTCAGGAAGGGACGGCTGAAGTGACAGTGGTGAGCGATGGGAGCCAGAATATCGCTGTGGCCACCACAGCTGCACCTATATTCTCCTCTTCCCAACAAGAATTACCCAAGCAGACTTCTTACTCTATCATTCAGGGAGGAGCCCACCCAGCTCTGCTCTGTCCCGCTGATTCCATCCCAGATTAGTACTTTAAAAAGAAAAAGAGAAAGCAGGGGGATGGAAGAAAAGAATAACCAAAAAAAAAAAGAAGAAGAAGAAGAAGATGATGAAGAAGAAAGGAAATGTCCCAAGTAGAATTCTCTATATGAGATTGGCTTTTAATATTTTTAAAGACTATTTATTTCAAACCATCCCTCCACCTCTACCCTGTAATAAATTGTAATTTGGTACTGCTTACTGTAATTTTTTGACTCTGAAATAATTTTGAGACCACTTTGGAATTGCTGTGTTCGGACTATTAGAGAATCTGAAATGTCATCAAGATGATTCAGATTAGGGGTTGGGAATTAAATGTGATAAGTAGTGAATACATTTGTTTGTTTCTAACTTGATTTCTCAACTCTAATAAAGGGTTTTTCCAACTCATTAAATTTGTGTAGTAGATGGTACTTCCCAGCCTCTCTTAAATTTCCAGTCTGAAATACCCGAGTTGGGGGTTTTAATACACATACAAATTCATTGGCATGAAGAACCATTTCTACATAATATTACATGGATATTTGACTGCCCTTCCAAAAACAAAACTGTTTAATGCAAACGAACAAAAAATGAATAGCTTCCTAGTAAATGTAGCATATAATTAAAGAATATTTGAAGAAACAAGTTTTTTTTTGTCCACATAAATATTATACATGTCTTACCTCCTTCACTATCAAAATAAATATGTCTGGCACCCAAAGTGTTCCAGACCATTCATTCATTCATTCATTCATTCATTCAATCATTCATCTAAAACAAACCAGTTTGGCATTTCTGTTTAGATTCAAGTGACATGCAGGTTCTGTTAACCTTTAACACAGTTTTCTAGGATGCTGTGGTTTTAGACATTTACATATGCACAGTCCTAGAGTCCAGAGATGTGGAATTGGAGCATCTAGGTTTTTCCTACTGTAGGTAATCTGATTTTCATTGTGCTTTGAATTGAAATGCTGTGTGACCGGTAGGTGGTGACAGAGAGCAGGTTAGTGTAGCCATGTTCGTATAATATAAAAAAGTATAAAGGGTGATTGTAGCCTCTTGATTTTTAATTTCCTGCATGATCTTCAGCTTATAATGGGCTCCTAATAAATGCACAATGAATGAAATATACTCTCACAAAATCTCAGCAAGGATTGATGAGGAAGTCAGCTTACTCTTGAGAAAGGCACATTTAAAATGTTGGAGGAATGCTTATATACATTTTTACAAAAACTGTTCTCACTTATATTCTTTGCTAACACAAATGGAGTTTGTCAGAACTGTTATACAGATTGATTTTTACATAAAGTTATTAATCCCCAATTTTTTGGCATTAATATTCAAAATGACAATGCTGAAAAGCTACATGTAAAGTTAGTTTTCCTTATAAATATCTAGAGTTCTATTGGAATTTTGATTTCTTTCTTTCTTTAGACCTTAATATTTTTAAATGATTTAAAAACACACCATATTTTCTTTGCCACAATGTCTTTATTTTCATATCAGCAATGATGATAGTGAACTATTAAATATAGCGTAGTAAGGAACAGAAAAAAACTTGTAGCATTTTATATTAGAGCTTGAATAATTTTATTAGAACTTGCAGGTTTTTTTTTTTTTTTTTTTACTCCATTGCTCAGTTCTAGTTTATGTTGTTATGGATGATTGAACATGAGACTTTGGAGCGTTGGGCATGAGAGTCTCTTTGCAGAATCATTATGCTGTCTACCCCCTCCCAGAACTTACCAATATTCAGGAAATTATTCAGTTGTTGAATTCTAGCTGAATATTATTGAATAGTATCATGAACCTGTTCTCTACATCTTTATTTCTCAGAATATCACTTTTTTTCCAGTTGATAAAGTATTTGCCACTAATTATAGATGCATATTCAAGGTAGAAAATACAGGAAACACATTATTAATTTTAAAAGTTACTAATAACCTTATTATCCAGATGTAGAGAAATATCATTCTGATGAACTTCCTTCTAATTATGTGTGTAGGACTTGTATATTTGTTGATGAAGGAGTAAGAGCGAGAAAGAGAGAACTTAGGCATATGGGACACTGGGAATTAAATTCAAGACCTCATACTTGAAAGCCCAGAGCTTTATCCACTGTACCGCTTCCCAGTCTTACCCTTTTCTTTTTATACCTTTACATTAACAGCAAGATATTGCCCTTGCTAATAATCAAACATAGACATATATACTTAGACATTTTTTAGCAAACTACAACAGCAAAATACTGTTCCTTGCAATAAACTATCAGTATATACCCAACTGTATAGAAAGCAAATTCATAATCTCTAGCCCCTCCACCTCATCTTACTCTACCCAAGGTGAATAATGTTTTCTGTATTCATACCACAATACATAGATTTGAAAGGTAACATAAAAAAGGTTTTTTCTTCCCTATTTTTGAAGTAATCATATACTCTGTGTACTTCCTCTTCAACTTGCTTGCATTCCACTTATCAGCAATATAATGCGTCAATTCAGCTGTCTCTAGTTTGTTTTTAAGGTGACAGAATACCTAAATCATGCTCTATTCAATCACCTCCCAGTTTGTGAATATTTAGGTTGGTTTTGCTCTTTTTGCCATCCCAAACTATAACAGCAAGCATCCTACCTAATCCTTTGCTTTCAGATTGAATTTTTTTTTTCTTGTGGGTTGGGTTTCCCAAAGTAAGACTACATCTTCAAAATGGTAGCATCATCTGAAGTGAGCCCCCAGCTGTCACAATCCTAGATATCATCAGTCTTTTGATTTCATCCATCTGATGAGTGTTAAGAGTTTTTCTGGTCTTTGTGCATTTCTCCTGGCTCTTCCTTTGATCTGCATTCCCACCACCTCTGCAGACTCGAGGATTCGAGTTTTACTCTTCCATGAAGCGTAGACTCCTTTTCTCTCACCTTGCTCTGTGAGTTGTTGGGAACATGGTGCTATGAATTCTACATCTTCCATATATTGCTGAGTTTTCTCTCCTATCCTTTGTCTTTTGACTTTTTTTTTTCTTACGGTGCCATTATCATATGAAAATATCTGTATATGAAGTTTGGTACTTCTGTTACTTCGTTTTGAATTTTCTAGAATAGTGTTTTTAGAACAGTGTTTTAGAATAGTGTTTTTCTAGAATAGTGTTTTTCTAGAATAGTGTTCTCTTCCCCTGAAATTAAATATATGTGATGTAGGAGTTTGACTCTTCACAGCTAGCAGGACTATTTTCAAATAACATATTATAGGATGGAAGAGATAGCATAATGGTTATGCAAAGAGACTCACTCACATGACTAAGGTTCCAAGGACCCAGGTTCAGTCCTCTGTACCACATTAAGCCATAGCTAAGTAGTTCTCTGGAAAAAATAAAAATAAATAAAATACTGGGGTTTTTTTCTCAGAAATGAAATGCTTTTTTTTTGCCTCCAGGGCGATTGCTGGGGCTCAGTGCCTGCACTACCAATTCACTGCTCCTGGAAGCTATTTTTTCCCTTTTGTTGCCCTTGTTTATTGTTGTTATTGTTGTCATTGTTGCTGTTGTTGTTGTTGGATAGGACAGAGAGAAATCAAGAGAGAAGGGCAAGACAGAGAGGTGGAGAGAAAGACACCTACAGACCTGCTTCACCTCGGGTGAAGCGATGCCCCCCAACCCCCACAGGTGGGGAGCCTGGGGCTGTAACTGGGATCCTCACTCCAGTCCTTGCACTTGCGCAGCTAGGTGCACTTAACCAGCCGCGCTACCGCCCCGCCCACAAAATGCATTTTCTAATTTACTTGGATCTGTTTCCAGAAACTGTCCTTTTCTATCTTGCAATGATCACATATTATATTAACATTATAGCAAGTTGAAATATCTATTTTACTTATAAGACCTCCATGTTGTTATCTTTTTCCAAAAATTTTCATAGCAATTCTTAGTCATTCTCCCAAATAATCTATCATTTTATCTAGTATTTCTTCTCATCCTCTTAAAAAAAAGTCTTCTGACAATTTTGATTAGGACTGTAGCAGTGTGATATATGAACTTATGAAAAGAGTAATTTTTAATGTTAAATATTTTACCAAAAACTTTTATTAACTTGTATTGTAAATGTTGTCTTTTAAAGTAGTCAATTTTCTTCCTATACTCTTACCATGTAAGTTCTGTGTTCTCTTTTTAGTATGTAGCTTTATGGGAACTATACATAGAATTTGATTCCATTTTAAAATATTTATCTGTGCAAGATAAGGAATAGTATATTTATATTGACATAATCCAGCTAAAATTCTTGTTTCTTGACAATGACTATTTAGTGTGTGAAAATTGTGATTTATAATGGTGATGATAGAGTTGTCTCATTTCCATGTTGCTTTGTATCTTCCCTTGCAATGCTTACACTACATGCTTTGTGTTCTTAGCCCATTACTTTTTCCAGAGCTTCTGAACAATGTTGATAACAGCTGACATCCCTGTGCCATTCCTAATTTTAACTAGGATGTCTTTAGGATTTCTCAATTTAATTTCAAATAATAGTTCCTTTATAGTACTTAGGTCATTTACTTTCACTGCAGTTTTCACTTAGATTTTTTGTATCAGGTTAGGTCACTAATTTTTCATATTTATTTATTTATTTGCCAGAGCACTGCTCATTTTTGGCTTATGGTGGGACAGATGATTGAACCTGGGACTTTGGAATCTCAGACATGAGGTTTTGTTTTTTTTTATCTACCCCCCACCCAAAATATGTATATTTAACTTATTTTTTTAATTGGGGGATTAATGTTTTACATTTGACAGTAAATACAATAGTTTGTATATGCATAACATTTCTTAATTTTCCACATAACAATACAATCCCCAGTAGGTCCTCTGTCATCCTTTTTGAACCTATACTCTCCCCCCCCACCCACCCCAGAGTCTTTTATTATTTATTTATTTTTAATGAAAGAGATGCACACAGACAGAGGGAGAGAGAGAGAGGAAAGAAGAATACTGCTTAGCTCTGGCGTAAGGTATAATGGGGATCGAACCAGGGAGCTCAGAGCCTCAGGCTTGAAAGTCTTTTTGCATAACCATTACACTATTTCCCCAGCCCTGGGCTACTAAATTTTGTCAAAAATCTCTTGACATAACTGTTTGGGTTTCACACCTAAATTTATTGATAAAGTGAATTAGTGAGGCACATAGCCTGGTATTAAACCATTTTGTATTACTAAAACTAACCTTGGTTGGTTATTATTCTTTTAATGCATTTGGGGGTTTCATTTGATAATATTTTATTTAAATTTTTATGACTATATGTATGATATGTGTTTTTTTGCTGTTTTCTTTTGATATATCTATTCATTAATGGGGAAATAAAGAAGCAAGAGCCAGACATTCCAGCATATACAGTGCTGGGGGTCAGACTTGGGAACTCATCTTTGAGGATCCAATGCCAAAATCCCTGTGCCCCCTCTTAAGCCACTCTTTGTTGTACTCTGACTTTTACTACTGTCTATGTTTTAAGTTATGTTACTTTGAAAGTAAATTGGGGCTTTTTTTTTCAATGACCAGCAATAGTTAACTATTTTTAGGTATTATTTATTTCCCGTACTGATGTCCTTTTTTATACATATTTATTTATTTATTCCCTTCTGTTGTTATCGAGGTCGTTGCTGGTTAGGACAGAGAGAATTGGAGAGAGGAGGGGAAGACACAGAGGAGGAGAGAAAAATAGACTCCTGCAGACCTGCTTCACTGTCTGTGAAGTGACTCCCCTGCGATGGGGAGCCGGGGGCTCGGACCTTACACGGGCCCTTCCGTTTTGCGCCACCTGCGCTTAACCTGCTACACTGCCGCCCCACTCCCTACTGATGTCTTTCTTTATTGTACATCTTTAACAAACTTTCCAACTTTTCTGTAGTTACTAGTCTTAGGCTTTATGTCTCATCTAGATCAATGTTTGTAATTTACCTTTTGGGAAAAAAAATCATTCACTTTGCTCTAAATTTTCAAAACTGTAGCTTTACAATTTAGCATTCCTGCCAAACTATTTTATAATCTTTGGCTTTTTTTCTCTCAGCTTTCTTATTACTTTTGAGTTTTTTAAACATTTTCTTTTCAAAAAAATTTTTATAAGCTAGAGAGAGAAATCAAGAGAGCAGATAGATAAGGACACACATTTACAGCATCGCTTTATTGCTTAGAATGCTCTTCCCTGCAGGTGGAGATCAGGGGCTTGAACACAGGTCCTTGCACATTGTAACATGCACTCAAGTGGAGACACCACCATCTGGCCCAAAGGTTTTCTTTTCAAAATATGTATTTATCAGTGAGAGAACCATTAAATCACTATGGCACATGCAATGTCAAGGATCAAACTCAGGATCTCATACCTAAGAGTCCAACACTTCATCCATTGTGTCATCTCCCAAGTCAACCTTAAATTCTCTCTCTCTCTCCCCTCTGTGTGTGTGTGTGTAATCTTTTTATTAGTGATTTAATAATGGTTTAAATATTACATAGGAATAGTTCCATATTGCACTCATCACCAAAGTTCATTGCTTCCATAACCGCTATAGTTTTCACAAAGATTTGTTGTTGTTGTTGTTGTTGTTTAACAGGGCACCTCTGGCTTATAATGGTGCAGGGTATTAAATCTGGGACTTTGGAGGCATGAGAGTCTCTTTGCATAACCTTTATGCTATCTAACCCTACCTATCTCACAAAGTTTTAGAGACAGTTTGACTGCCTTTTCTTTCTTCTCTCTCCATGTTTATGTATTTCAATTCTCTGTATTCCACATATGAATGAGACCATATAGTAGTTATTTTCACCTCACTTATTTCCCTAAGCGTAATCACCTCAATTTCCATTCATTTTGTCTTAAAGGACACACATCATGTTTTTTTTTAATTACAGAGTAGTATTCCATAGAGTGTATGTTCCATAACTTTATCTAGTTATGAGACATTAGACTGTCTACAGTCCTTGGCTATTGTGAATAACATGGTTATGAACATGGGGTGCATATGTCCGTTTCAATTTGTGTTTTTACATTCTTTGTATATATACCTTGAAGTGGTATTGTTGTATTATCATGTATCTCCATTTTAATTTGTCTGAGAACTCTCCATACTGTTCTCCAGAGGGAGTGTACCAGCTTCTATTCCCACCAACAGTGTATCAGAGTTCCTTTTTATTTACATCCTTGTCAACACTTGACATTTCTTGATTTGATAATATAAACTATTCTCCTAAGTGTGAGGAGGTGTCTCAGTGCAGTTTTAATTTGCATTTCTCTAACAAGTGGAGAATTTTTACTTATTTTTGTGGGCCATAAGAATCTCTTCTTTAGAAAACTGTTTGTTCAGATCCTTTGCCCACCTTTTTTATAGGGTTATTTAGCCTTTGTTGTTGCTACTGCTGTTGCTGTTGTTAAGCTGCATGAGTTCTTTGCAGGTGTTTGGTATCAATCCCTTGTCAGATGTGCAAATATTAGGTTGTCAGAAAAATCATTTTTCTAGATTTTTCTATGCATAAGTGCATCAAGACTTTTGTGACAACCCAGTATCTTCTCTGGTTACTGAGTTTCTTGTTTATTCCTGTAGAGTTTTCTTTCAGTATGTAGAAGGTTTTACAAATTAATGCAGTCCCATTTAGTTGAATTTGTTTTAGTTTCACTTACCCACAGGGTGAGTCTCTAAATATATGTTTGACATTAAGATCTCAAAGTGTTTCACCAATGTTTCCTTCTGTATATTTTGTCGTTTCTAGTCTAACATCCAGGTCTTTGATCCATTTTGAGTTATTTTTGATATATGATTTTAAGTAGTGGTATAGTTTCATTTCTTTTAAAAAAAATTTTTTATTATCTTTATGTATTTATTACATAGAGACAGCCAGAAATTGAGAGGTAAGGGAGAGACAGAGAGGAAGAGAGACACCTGCAGCAATGCTTCACCACTTGCAAAGCTTTCCTCCTGCAGGTGGGTCAGGGTCCTTGTACATTGTAACATTTGTGCTCAACCAGGTACTTAGCACCTGGCCCCTCTAATTTCATTTCTGTCTATATGGTTGTCCAGTTTGCCCAGGACCATTTACTGATGAAGTCTTCTTCCTCTAAATGGTTCTGGTCCTTTTACCATTTATTAGGTGGCTGTATATGTGTATTTTTATTTCTGGGCTCTCTCTTCTGTTCCATTGATCTGAGTGCCCATTTTTGTTCTAGTCCCACACTGTTTCAATTACTACGGTTTTGTATTATAAAACGAAGTTAGGGAGTCAGGCAGTAGCACAGTGGGTTAAGCGCACGTGGTGCGAAGCGCAAGGACCGGCTAAGGATCTTTCCAGCCAAGTGCCCGGCTCCCCACCTGCAGGGGAGTCACTTCACAAGCGGTGAAGTAGGTCTGCAGGTGTCTATCTTTCTCTCCCCCCTCTGTCTTTCCCCCTCTCTCCATTTCTCTCTGTCCTATCCAACAACATCAATAACAACCACCACAACAACAATAAAAACATCAATAAGGGCAACAAAAGGGAAAATAAATATATTTTAAAAATTTTAAAAATGAAGTCAAAGAGTGTAGTACCTCTATTTTCCATATTTTTTCTCAGGCTTGCTTTTCATGGTTGTGTGTGTGTGTGTCTGTGTGTGTGTGTCTGTGTGTGTGTGTCTCTGTGTGTGTGTGTGTGTGTGTGGTTTCACAGTTTTGAATAACTTGTTCAATTTTCTTGAAGAATGTCATTGAGATATATTTTTTCTTGTTTTTTCTTTTTAAAAATTTTTTATTTATAAAAAGGAAACATTGACAAAACCATAGGATAAGAGGGGTACAGCTTCGCACAGTTCCCACTACCACACCTCTGTATACCAACCCCTCCCCTGATAGCTTTCCTACTCTTTAACTCTCTGGGAGTATGGACCCAAGATCATTGTGGGATGCAGAAGGTGCAAAGTCTGGCTTCTGTAATTGCTTCCACGCTGAACATGGGCGTTGACAGGTCGATCCAGCCTGTCTCTCTCTTTCCCTAGTGGGGAAGGGCTCTGGGGAAGCAGAGCTCCAAGGCACATTGGTGGGGTTGTCTGTCCAGGGAAGTCTGGTCACATCCTGCTAGCATCTGGAACCGGGTGGCTGAAAAGAGAGTTAATATACAAAGCCAAACAAACTGTTGGACAATTATGGACCTAAAGGCTGGAATAATGCAGGTGAAGCTTGGGGGGTCCTCCATTTTGCAGATAGCTAATAGGCATATTTTAGTTATATTTCAAAGGGCCTGTAGCTATACTTGTGTTTTGTTTTGTTTTTTGTTTGTTTTGTCTGAGCCTGAAATCTGATATGCAGGTGAATCCTAATTATTGTCTGGGGAGATGAGTCATGGCTAGGAAAAGGACCAGAAAGCTGGATCAGGGAAGAGAGTAGCCCCCTAATATGGGAAAGGGGTATAAATATTACTATAAACCCCATCAATTTGATGTGATCTGGGGCCCATAATTAGCTTAGGAGCCTACATCCCTCTAGATCTGAGCTCACGTTTTTTTTAATTTATTTTTTATTTAAGAAAGGATAAATTAACAAAACCATAGAACCATAGGGTAGGAGGGGTACAACTCCACACAATTCCCACCACCCAATCTCCATATCCCATCCCCTCCCCTGATAGCTTTCCCATTCTCTAGCCCTCTGGGAGCATGGACCCAGGGTTGTTGTGGGTTGCAGAAGTTGGAAGGTCTGGCTTCTGTAATTGCTTCCCCGCTGAACATGGACATTGACTGGTCGATCCATACTCCCAGTCTGCCTTTCTCTTTCCCTAGTAGGGTGGGTCTCTGGGGAAGCGGAGCTCCAGGACACGTTGGTGGGGTCTTCAGTCCAGGGAAGCCTGGCCAGCATCCTGATGGCATCTGGAACCTGGTGGCTGAAAAGAGAGTTAACATACAAAGCCAAACAAATTGTTGAGCAATCATGGACCCAAAGGTTGGAATAGTGGAGAAGAAGTGTTAGGGGGGTACTCACTGCAAACTCTAGTGTACTTCTGCTTTCAGGTATATATTTTGCGCTAGTTTATGGATACGTGTGAACATAAGCTCTCTCGCACAGAACCTGGTCTATATCTACATTTTGGGACTTTGTTAGAAAGTGAACCACCTGGGATGGAATTAGAGAATACTGTGAAAGGAAAGGTCTCACCCGAGTAATGAAGCTGAAGGGTTGTCATTCCACACGTGAAGTCTCTGGACACAGTCTGAGCTGAAGCATGTTGAGGTGGCAATTGTTGTGTTGATTAGGTTGCAATCGGCAGATGGAATATTATTTGATATGGATTGGGAGAGGCACGTGGGAAAGTGGGCCCTATCCTAAGGTTCCAGGACTGGGGGAAATATAGGCTCTATAGTGGAGATGTGAGGTTCCTGCTGTCTTAGGGTTCAAAAAGACAATGGATAGTTAATGTTTTCATCACATTATTTGGTAATTGGGTTAACTTTGAAAAGTCCTTTTGTTAGGGTTTGCTGTATAGTACCCAGCATCTTATATATAGCTGTGCCATTGGTTGCTTCTGATCTACTTGGTCTAGGCTTTTGAGAGAGTCCGCATATCAGATACACAGCCTATATATTAAAAAGACTCAGTCTGTGTTTTAAAAACTTCGAGATATACAATTAATTTTCCCCCTCTCATATTAATTAACTAGTGACTTATATAACTACACTTTACTAGGAGTGTACAGAAACACCATTCCCACCACCAAAAGACTGTGTCCCATTCCACCCATCCACCCCCACCCCCCACCGGCCCAGGAAGCTGCATGTCTACCCCTCACCACAGGGTTTTTACTTTGGTGCCCTACTTTCAATTTAGTCAGATCCTGCTTTTAGTTTCCCTTTCATATCTTCTTTCTCAACTTCTGTTGATGAGTGGTATCATCCCATACTCATCTTTATCTTTCTGACTTGGCTCACTTAACATAATTCCTTCTAGCTCTGTCCAAGATGGGTCAGAGAAGGTGGGTTCATTGTTCTTGATAGCTGTATAGTATTCCACTGTGTATATATACCACAGCTTTCTCAGCCACTCATCTGTTGTTGGGCACCTGGGTTGCTTCCAGGTTTTATCTATTATGAATTGTGCTGCTATGAACATAGGAGTACACACCTCTTTTTGGTTGGGTGTTATGGAGTCCTTGAGGTATAACCCCAGGAGAGGAATTACTGGATCATATGGAAAGTCCATGTCTAGCCTTGTGAGAGTTTTCCAGACTGCTCTCCACAGAGGCTGGACCAATTTACATTCCCACCAGCAATGCAAAAGGGTTCCTCTGTCCCCACAGCCTCTCCAGCATTTGTTGCTGCTGTCCTTTTTGTTGTATGCCATTCTAATAGGAATGAGGTGGTATCTCAATGTTGTCTTAATTTGCATTTCTCTGACAATCAGTGACCTAGAGCAGTTTTTCATATGTTTGTTAGCCTTTTGGATCTCCTCTGAGGTGAATGTTTTGTTCATATCCTCAGCCCATTTTTGGATGGGGTCATTTGCTTTTTTTGGTGCTAAGTTTGCTGAGCTCTTTATATATTTTGGTGATTAGTTTCTTGTCTGATGTATGGCATGTGAAGATATTCTCCCATTCTGTGAGGGGTCTCTTTGTTTGTTTAATAGTTTCTTTGGATGTGCAGAAGCTTTTCAATTTGATGTAGTCCCATTGGTTTGTTTCTGCTTTAGTCTTTCTTACAATTGGGTTTATTTCATCAAAGATGTCCTTGAGGTATAGGTGGGAAAGTGTTTTACCAATGTTTTCCTCTAAGTATTTGATTGTTTCTAACATCCAGGTCTAACATCCAGGTCTTTGATCCATTTGGAGTTGATTTTTGTTTCTGGTGAGATAAAGTGGTTCAATTTCACTCTTCTGCATGTTTTCCCAGCACCATTTATTGAAGAGAGCCTCCTTCTTCCATTTAATGCTTTGGCCCCCCTTATCAAAGATTAGATGTCCATAGGTGTGGGGTGAGCTCACATTTTGTGTTCATGAGTAGGAACATTCCATGCTGCCCCAGTATCAACCCATCTTCCTCAGATGTATCATAGAGTATGTTGTCTATCCTCCCTTCAGAGGATGGAACATTCTCTACCATTGTTGATCCAGGTTGAGGGCAAGGTCCTAGGGGGGCCCACAAAGGAGTCTATTTTGTTGTTCCTGATAGAGATGACCAGAAACCATGGAGAAAGGGATTTATTTGAGGTCTAGGCCCATCAAGTCTGTTTGGGAGACTTAGGACTCCCCGAATAGGGCCCCAGCTGGTGGAATGGCCTGATAGTGACATCACTGAGATTTTAATAGGGATTGACTTGAATCTATAAATTGCTTTTGGGAGGATGACCATTTTGGTAATATTTATTATTCCAATCTGAACAAGTGATATTCTTCCATTTCTTTGTGTCACACTCTCTTTTAACAATGTCCTGTAGTTTTCATCATAAAGATCCTTGACCTCTTTTGTTAGATTCACTCCAAAGCATTTCATCTTTGGGGGTTCAGTTGTAAATGGGATTGCTTCCTTCATTTCCCTTTCTTAGACTCTTCATTTGTATATAGGAACAACACAGATTTATGTGCATTGCTTTTGTATCCTGATACTTTATTGAACTTATAGATGATTTCTAGCAGTTTTGGAGTGGAATCTTTAGGATTCGCTAAGTATATTATCATGTCATCTGCAAATAGGATTAGTTTAACTTCTTCCTTTCCAATATGGATTCCTTTGATGTCTCTTCTGACCCATAATCCATTATTACTAGGAAGAACTTCTAGGACAATATTGAATAGAACTGGTGAGAGTTGGCATCCTTGTCAAAGTCTCAATTTTAGAAAAAGAGCTTTCCATTTTTACAATAATGGATGACGTTAGCCAAGGGTTTGCTATATCTGACCTTTACTATGTCAAGGAACTTTCCTTCTTTTCCCAGTGTCATAAGGGTATTTATCACAAATTGAGTGTTGGATCTTGTCACATGTCTTTACAGCACCAACTGACGTAGCCATGTGATTTTTATCTTTCTTTTCATTGATATGGTGTGTTACACTGATAGATCAGTATATGTTGAACAATCCTTCTTTCCCAGGGATGAATCTGACTTGGTCTGGTAGAATGTTCTCATAATATGTTGTTCTGTTTGACTTGTCAAAATTTTGCTGAGGATCTTTATATCTATATTCATTAGATCTATTTAGGTATATTTTTCTACTTCAGGGTTTTTGGAAGTTTGAGGAGGATACGTAATAGTTCTTTGCATTATGGGGTGCAGAAGGTGGTAGGTCTGGCTTCTGTAATTGCTTTTATACTGGATATGGGCATTGGTGGGTCAATCCATACTCTCAGCCTTTTTCTGTCTTTCCATAGTGAGGCAGGGATCTGGAGAGTTGGGATTCAAGCTGCCCCAATTTCAGGACCCATCTTCCTCAAGTGTAACAGAGTATTTTGTCTATCCTCCCTTCAGAGAATGGAACATTTTCTACCGTTGTTGATCCAGGTTGAGGGCAAGGTCCTATGGGGGCCCACAAAGGAGTCTATTGTATTGTTGCTGATAGAGAAGACCAGTAACAATAGAGAGAGGGATTTATTTGAAGTTTAGGCCCATCATGTCTGTTTGGGAATCTCAGGACTCCCTGACTAGGGCCCCAGTGGATGGGGTGACCTGATAGTGACTAAAATGTCATCATTAAAATATGCCCGTCTCTTGCCCTTATTCAACTTTTGCAGTTCTTGCTTTGATAAGGTTAGCTTTGGAGTGAGTGAGGGAAGTGTAATAGGAAGTAGGTGAGGAGGATATTTAAGTCTAAGTAAGAACTATTTCATTATGAACTTTTATACTGACTCACTGCAGACTATTGTGTACTTTTGCTTTCAGGTATATATTTTGCCCCAATTTATGGATACATGTGAACATATGCCATATCTCATGGGACTTGGTCTGTATCTCGGTTTGGGGACTTTTTTAGGAAATGAACCACCTGGAATGGAGTTAGAGAATTCTATGAGAAAGGAAAGTTCTCACCTAAGTAATGAGGCTGAAGGATTGACATTCCATGCCTGATTCTCTGGACACAGTCTGATGTGAAGCATGCTGAGGTGGTACTCATTGTGTTGATTAGGTTGGGATCAGCAGATGCAATATCAATTGGTATGAATTGAGAGAAGCATGCAGGAAAGTGAGCCCCACCCTAGAGGTTCCAGGACTTGGGGAAATACAGGCTCTATAGAGGAAGCGGGAGGTTCCTATTGTCTTGGGGTTTAAGAAGGCAATAGATAGTTATTGCAGAAAGTTACTTTTTATGAGGCTGTCTTTGTGTTCAAACATGTAGTCAGTCCTTGGGAATGTTCCATATGTACTTGAGAAGAATGTGTATTCATTTCATTTGGGATGGAATATCCTGTGTGAATCTGTTGAGTCCATTTCAATATAGTTTCATTTAAAGTCTCTATCTCCTTGTTAATTTATTATTGTGATGACCAGCCTCTTGCTGTGTATGTGTCACAGCAATATCTTCTACTGTCCTTCTGTTGCTATTATTGTCTCCTTTGAGGTCAGATAAAACTTGTTTCACATAAGTGAACAAATATATTGATAATGGTGATACCTTCTTGTTGGATTGATCTGTTAAACACTATATAGGGTTCACCTGTGTCTCTTAGTAACTTCTTTGCCTGAAAGTCTATCTTATTTGAAATCAGAATAGCTTTTCTTGTTTTTTGTTTGTTTGTTTGTTTGTTTTCTTTATTGTTGGCCTGGAACTTCTACCTCCAGTTTGTCACTTTGAGCCTCTATTTGTCTTTCCTTTGTATGTTTGTTATCTGAGACATAGAATAGATGGATCATGTATTTTATTTCACTGAGATATTCTGTGTCTTTCTATTGAAAATTCAATTCACAGTTAGGGTGATCATTATCATATGTGATACTTACTCAGTGATATTTTTTACTTTGTTTTCTGGTTTTACTTTTGTTTTCTGCTTCCTGTTTTACTTGTTTTTTTCCAAAATTCTTGTATGTGTCACATGGTAGTTTTCATATTTTTTATTTCACTTTTATGTGGCTCTGCACCATTTTATTTTGTGGTTAAATATGTGTTACATTCAATTTATATAAGAATCTTCTTGAAACTGTCTTCATCTTACCATTCTTTACTTGAACAGCTTCTTTCGTACTTTTTAAAGTTGTCTCATTTCTTTTTTTAGATTTATTTACTTATTTATTTATTTATTTATTTTGGAAGTGACAGTGAAAGTTTAATAAATGAAGGGGATATAGAGAGGAAGAGAGAAAGAGAGATACCTACAGCACTGCTTCACCACTGTAGGTGAAAGCCAGTGACTTGAACCTAGGTCCTTGCACATGGTAGCATGTGCACTTAACCAGGTGCACCACCATTGCCCAGCCCCAAGTTATATCATTTTTTAATTATTTAATTATTTTTATTTATTGGATAGAGACAGCCAGAAACTGAGAGAATGGGGAGATAGAGAGAGAGAGAGAGAGACACCTGCAGCCCTGCTTCACCACTTGCAAAGCTTTCCCCCTGCAGGTGGGGACCAGGGGCTTGAACCCAGGTCCTTGTGCACCGTAACATGTGCATTCAACCAGGTGTGCCACCACCCAGCCCCAAGTTATATCATTTCTATGGCATGTGTTTCTGTGTCTTTTTTACTATATACCACCTTGTCTAGAGTTAAATGTTCCTTGTTTCTTTATTTGTAACTCTTGTAAGGAAGATCGAGTAATGGCAAACTTCTTCAGTTGTTGTATATATGACACAGTTTTTACTGCTCCTTCATATTTGAATAATAGTATTGCAGAGTAAAGTATGTGTAGTTGCATTTAATGTCTTTAGAACCTTGAATATTTCATTTCACTTTATTCTGCCCTTCAGGTTCCTACAAAAATGTCTGATGAGAGTCTGACTGTGTTGCTTTTATTAGTAACTTACTTATTTTCCTTGGTAGTCTATTTGAGTTTAGGAATTTAAGAGTTTGCTTTCTGAATATCTACATCCTGACATACCACAAATTTGGAAATTTTTTCACTATTATTATTATTTCTGCTCCCTTCTCTCCTCTCCTAGATTCGATGCAAGCCTGATATTTCCCTTTCTAATAGAGTCTTCAGTTTCTCCAACAGTTGCTTCAGTTTTCCTAAACATTTTTTCTACTTTGAAGTTAAAAAAAAAGATGTAACCATTTTTGTACTCTATTCCTGATATTCTCTCTTCTACATAGGTGAACCTATTTCTTTAACTTCCCATTTGAGATTGGAATGCATCAAAGTGAGCTTCACATCCTGTAGCTCTGTTTTTATGTCAAGTTAAGACTGTGGATTTCTTTTTTAATCTATTTCTTCATGTTGAGAGCTTTATATTTCTTCAGATTTCCTGACAATGTATTTCCTAAATTCTTTCTCTGATAACTTCTCTAGATCTGCATTATTATGTGTTGATCATCTGGAACAGGCTTTTTTCTTTTGCCCACCTACTTGGCTTCTTGTTTTATTAGGTGAGTTGTGAGTTGCAGGGGAGGGTGATGACACCTGATGCCCCTTAAACAGAGCCCTAGTCTGGGATTAGGGCGGGGATATTTAAAGCAATTACCAATGTGTTGCTAATAGCAATGTAGTGTCACATCTCTACTTAAGTCTTACTCTCCCTCCCATCATGTTCTCTCTCCACATGTAGTCATCCACCTTCAGACAGTGATTTTTTTTTCCTTTACTGATGAAGTCTGTTGTATTTCATTTTAATACTTTTTTTTGAAGGAGAAAAATATATCTGCATTGCTGTACCACTGCTCTGTCTGAGAGAGACAGAGAGACACCTGTAGCCTTCCTTCACCACTCGCAAAGCTACAGGTGGGGACCAGGGGCTTGAACCTGGATCCTTGCACATTGTAACATGTGTGCTCAACCAGGTACGCCACCAGCCGGCCCCTTGGTTCTTCTTATAATGGCCAATCAAACACTAACAGCAGGCAGATTAACAGGAGAAAAATTAAAGTTTTAATTATATAAATATGGAAATCTTACATGGTTATAAATTCTAAAGTAAATGAGACAGACTGAGGATTTATATTCTAAATGATGGAGTAAGATCTGGGTCTGAGACTCTAAGGAGAGGTGAGGAAGCCTCATATGATGAGGAAGGGATGTATTCTTGTGACAAAACCATATTCTGAACATCTTAGAAAATGCCCATTAAACATTTTTAAGGATATTAATCCTTCATGTTAAAGTACAAGTAAACTTTTTTCTTTGAGTAATTATTTCTTTAGCTCTCCATCATCTAACTTATTTCAACTTTAATTTCTATTATTTCTTCTGCTTTCTTTTTTTCAGTTCATTTTGTTATTCTGATTTCTTGCTTCAAGTTATCTCATTTCAGTTTTTAATAATAAGAGTATTTACAGTCAGGTGAAGTAGCACAGCAGTTTATACAATAACCTTTAGTTCCTAAGGTACCAGAGGTCCCAGGTTAAACCCCAGGTACCACCATCAACCAGTGCTGAACAGTTCTGGTAATAAAAATTTCTTTTAATTAAAAAAAAAAAAAGGAAAGAGAGAGGAACTTAAAACTATTTTCCATGATGACTTTACCTTTTAAGTGATAATTTTAAATTAAAATCACAACTACACACAAATATAAGTATGTATGTCTTTGAGTTTTAAGTTCAGTAATTAATGAGGGAGAGCTTGGGACAATGAACTTGGAAGCATTAGGTTTCAAATTCAGTCCCCAGTATCCCATGTGCCAAAGTGATGTTCTGGTTCTCTCCCTATCTTCAGTTCATGAATAAATGAAATCTTAGAAAATAATAAAGAAACTCATTAATGGGTGAGATGTTGCAACAGCTTCAAAGGAGACTTCTATGAGTGTGTACTTAACAGAGGCAACAAGGAATGTTGTAATGAATCTACAGATAGATGCAAAGACTAGTGGGTAGCTTCAGGGCAATAATCACCTGCATTCCACCAGACAAAGTCTGTTTACACTCTTGTGGGCTTATTATTTTCATTATTAAGTGCTTCTATAACCTACAAAGTTGTAAAATATCTCAAAGACAGTGAAAGTCAGTAACTTCTATGAAATCAGATCAGCCATAGTTGGGGAATAGCAAGACAGCAATATTTCTAACCTTTTTTCATAGGTTTTCAAAAATTGACATGACATCCAGATCCTATTTTAACATGAAATAGTTTGTTTTCTTAAGTTTCTATTTGCCTTATTCAGCTTTAGAGTTAGCTGGTTTGTCTCTTTGGATCAAGGGGACAGAATCAAGGTATATTTCTTGTTATATTATTCAAGTGGTTACAATTTTGGAAATTTTATTTTGGTGTTTGGTTTCTGATATCTATGAATTTTGGTCTGAAAATATTTAACACCAGCAAATTGTGTGCTAGTTACAACTTAGTAGTTTTCTTTGTGGCCATATACTTAACCAATTATTATAAGTGTTTGGTGGCTATCTATAAATTAAACTTAATGACTTTGTTGCCCAGTTTTTCTAATGCTCTTGGGTTTTATCTATTTGATCAACTCCAAAAGAACTATATCAAAACCTCCCCCTCTGGACAAATAAGTTTTACTTTTAATATCAAGGTTTGTTTTTTCCTTATACTGATAGGGCATTCTGATTTAAACATTTTGCTGTAGTATGTTATTTGATGCATATAAGTTTATAGCTATAATGTTTATAGTTATTATTATATTTCCTTTGTCAATGTTACCTTTTATTTTTATTGTATATGTTTTTCCATTTAATAATTTTAAATTTACATTACAATTTATCTCATAAAATATTTTAGATCCTTTTTTATATTTTACTTCATTCTCCTGGTTTTTCCTTACATATTGTTTAATATATTTACCAACTCCTCTTAGACTGTGATAGGAGTCAAATAGCTTGCATTTATCAGAGTATCATAGTAACATACTTAGTATTATTCATTTTCATCTTATTTTAAATTGTCCCCCTTTTGGTAGGGAATAGCATAAAAGGTTTTTAACACCTGAGGCTCTAAAATCACAGGTTCAATGCCCTGTCTTACCATAAGCAAGAGTTGAGCAGTGCTCTGGAAGAAAAAATTTCTTTTTCTCTTAGAAGTTCTTTGTTTTAAAATATTTTTATTTTTATTTTTTTATATATAAGAAGGAAACACTGACAAAAAACATAGGATAAGATATTTTTTAATTGATTTATTCAATACAGACAGAGAGCTAAAGAGAGGAATGGGAAGACGGAGATGAGGAGAGAGAAGGAGATACCTACAGCACTGCTTTGACACTCAGTAAGCTTCTCCCCTGCAGATGTAGACCAGGGGCTTGATCCCAGATCCTTGAGCATGGTAGCATGTGCACTCAACCAGGTACTCCACTGCCCAGCCACAATAGCTCTTATATGTGTCTTCATTCTGCCCATTTTGTCTCTCCCTATACTTTGGCAATTATTTTTCAATTTATAATTCTCTATTGCTATATACTGATGTCTGGGTCATTCTTTATAAAGTCTCCTCCCTCATGATGGGATACCACTGAGGATAACTCTTTCTATCACCTGTCCACTAACCCATAGTTTTACTTAAATAGTACTTGAGTTTATTTCCAGGCTTTTGTTGGGTTTTTTTTTCTATAGTATATGTCTCTTTCTTCAATTCTCAAATTACCATTAATCATTTAGATTTAATCTAAATCCATTTAAATTTACATGTAATGAAATATTGAGACATTCATTGTTCACTGTAATTTCTTATATGTTTCTTCCCCTTAATTTACATATGTACTCTGATTTTGTCTTTGGTCAGAGTACTTTCTTTAGCATTAGAGTACTTTCTTGAGCATTTTCCTCAGAAAGAGCACATTTGTGGTATTTCTCCTCAGTTGTTTTTAACATTTGTTTTAGTGAAAATGAAAGATTGATAACCAATCTGATCCATTCTCAGATGTCCCACATTCAGTGACCAGTCATGTTGGGATAAAGTGACAATATCATGGGGCAGAGAGGTGTGAAATACTTTTCACCTCAAACAAGCAGATTAAGAAAGCCAGCCTCTCCTCTGAAACTTCCAGAATAAAGTGGTTTGAAAGTGAGAAACAGGAAGTCTGGTGGTGGTGCAGTGGGTTAAGCGCACATGGTGCGAAGCGTAAGGACCAGCATAAGGATCCTGGTTTGAGCTCCTGGCTCCCCAGCTGCAAGGGAGTCGCTTCACAAGCGGTGAAGCAGGTCTGCAGGTGTCAGTCTTTCTCTACCCCTCCTCTCTCCATTTCTCTCTGTGCTATCCAACAACAACGACATCAATAACAGCAGTAATAACTACAACAACAATAAAAAGGGCAACAAAAGGGAAAATAAATAAATATTAAAAAATTTTAAAAAAAGAAAGTGAGAAATAGTATTTGTCTTGAAAATGTTGTTCATTTTATCCTACTGCTCAGTAACAAAATCAGGGATATATAAATTAAAATTTATATTTTTATTCCCTATGACCACAAGACTCCAAGCTTCACACATTGCTTTTCCATTCACTTATCATTAGAAATTCTTAGACTAGGGAGCTAGCACAGTGATTATGCAAAAATCTTTCATGCCTGAGGTACCAAGTTCAATCCTTGACACCACCATAAGCTAGAGTTGGGCAGTGCTGCTTTAGTTTAAAATATATTTTTATATAATATTACACATATTGACATTTATATCACAACATACCTTACACATTTTGATAATAATTAAAAATTTCCTTGTGAGACCTTGGTGAAGTAGTCTTTTATTTTTTTGCCTCCAGTGTTATTGCTGGAGCTCGGTGCCTATACTATTAATCCACTGCTCCTACAAGCCACTTTTTCCCACTTTTGTTGCCCTTATTGTCCTTGTTGTTATTGTTATTGTTGTTATCACTGTTGTTGGATAGGACAGAGAGAAATCGAGAGAGGAGGGGAAGACAGAGAGGAAGAGAAAGATAGACTCTTGCAGACCTGCGTATGAAATTATTCCACTGCAGATGGGGAGCTGAGGCTCAAACTGGGATCCTTGTGCTTTGGGCCATGTGTGCTTAATTCACTGCACTACCACTCTGCCCCCAAAATAATCGTTTTTAATTGGCTTATACTTGTTGGTGGTGAAGTGTGTGTGTGTTTTAACTCTGTGCTGTGCTGAGCTTAGTTCATTTTCAGTTATAATCCCATTCAATCTTTTTTTTTTAATTAACTAGTCAATTTTTAAATTTTTATTTATAAAAAGGAAACACTGACAAAACCATAGGATAAGAGGGGTACAACTCCACATAATTCCTACCACCAGAATTCCATATCCCATCCCCTCCCCTGACAGCTTTCCTATTCTTTATCCCTCTGGGAGTATGGACCCAGGATCATTATGGGGTGTAGAAGGTGGAAGGTCTGGCTTCTGTAATTGCTTCCCCACTGAACATGGGCACTGGCAGGTCGAGCCATACACCCAGCCTGTCTCTCTCTTTTCCTAGTGGGGCGGGATCCCACCAATCTTTATTTTTAATGGTATTGACTCTGAGATGTCTCACTCACACTAACATGGAAACAGAAACTGCATTGTTTTACTACTGTGTGTGTGTGTGTGGGGGGGGGTCTTGTGCATGCACAATACCATAGCTCCAAAGCCAACTTTTTCATTCTTTCTGTTCCAGAGAGAGAGTGGTACTCCCATGTGGTACCAGAGCTTAAACCTGGGCCATGCCCATAGTAAAGTATGTGCCAGTGCCCAAAATAGTATTACTGCCTTAATAAAGCCTCTCAATTATTTTACCACATCCTGAATTGTATGCCTCCCCAAACTGCATAATTACCCACCATAAATAATTGAGTTGGTTAAAAGCAAAGAACTGAACAGCTCCCGCCCACCACCAAACACACACACACACACACACACACACACCAGCCCACCTGGGATTTTTCTCTGTCATTCAGCACTTTCTTCCTTAACAGTGATAACATAATTTCTAACAGCTTATGGCTCTATGCACTGATTCATTGTGGACTGGCCAAGGTAGGTGTGTTCTTCAATGATTGGTTTTAGGAAAAGCTACACACCAATTTTGAACTGGGAATTAATTTCCTTAGTCATGTTCATAAACCGCTTGAAAAGTCATTGTTTATTTCCAATGTACAAGAATCCCAATTAAGAATCCAGTCTCTGGGGGCCAGGCAGTGGCTCACCTGATTAAGCACACACATTATAGTGCACAAGGAACTGGGTTCAAGCCCCTGGTCCCCACCTGCAGGTGGAAAGCTTCACAAGTGGTGAAACAGGGCTGCAGGTCTCTCTGTCTCTCTCCCTCTCTATCCTCCACTCCCCTCTCAGTTTCTCTGTATCTAATAAAAAAAAATAAAAAAATAAAAAATAAAGAATCCAGTCTCTGGAGCAGGATTTAGCTAAGTTTCTGTGGGAAAGATGGGTAGTATATAGATATTTCCAGGTCTGTAGGCCACAAGGCCTCTGACACAACTCTTCAACTCTGTTATTGTAGCAATGAAAGTAGCCCTGGCCACTATATAAAGTGCAGCGGACCACCACAGCGGATGAGCAGCAGGAGAGTCAGGGGTCTCGGAAGGTGACCGCCCCGGTGGGTCAGGAGTCGGCGCAAGGGAGAACAGAAAACACCACACTCATATGGAGGGTGAATCTGGACTCATTTTAATAGTGAAACTGCATTAGCTTTTATACTTTTTCAGGTTACATTCAGGTTACATAAACATCTAGCTCATAAGGAAGTAGCAATAAGCATCACAGTCTTGTGGCTTTGGCTGGCTACATGTTACTCCCCTTTTTACTGTAAAGAATGGTACAATACTTAATATCGCCCTGTTCTCAGGGGAGGTCATACTCAGAATTGTTTTTGACTTTTGCGGAGGGCTCTTTCTATCATTAATCTTCTATGGGGGGCATACGGATCTTTGCCTAGTCGTGGGCCACTGCTCATCTAGATCTGGTAAAGTTTAACTATTAATCTTTCTTTGTTTCGATATGTCAACTTGCACCAGGGAGGCCTTAATCTCTGCATTCTTTCTTTGAGGGGCAGGTCATAACATGACTTCTTTTGTCTGTCTATGTTGACCCACCTTCCCCACTTTCATAATGTAACTTTCAAATATGCCCCTGTGTAAGGGAGAGGGGGTACTTCTGACTCTCCATTCCCACCAGGTACTGCCAAAGCACTATTAATTAATTGTGACAGTATAATTATTTGTAACAATAACGGGGGGAGAATGCGTCGTCCCATTCTCGTCCTTCCTGCCCAGCTTCCTTGAAGTCTAAATGTATGTCCAGAGGAGATGACACTGTCAGGCTCCTTAGCGTTCTTGATGGGGCACCACAATAAAGGAGTAGGTATGGCTGCATCCCAATAAAACTTTATTTATGAACATTGAGGCCTCAACTTCATGTAATTTTCACATGTGACAAAATATTTTTCTCCTCCTTCCCCACCCACCATTTAAAAAAAATTGGAAAAACCATTCTTAGCTCACAAAACCATACATAGGCAGGTGGTGGGAAATAGTTTGATAGCCATTGCTTGCCCTGGACTCTACACACAGTAAGTGCATCATAAACATTTTTTAATAAATAGCAATAGTGATTCCTAATGGTGTAAACTAACAGTGATTGGCTCAATATGCCAGCTCTGTGCTAAATCTTATACATAATCATCTCATTTAACCCTCCCTGCTTTGGCTGGGGAGATAAAGGAGTGTTAAGAGTGTAGGACTTGGGAGTTGGGCTGTAATGCAGCGGGTTAAGTGAACATGGCACAAAGTGCAAGGACTGGCATAAAGATACCGGTTGGAGCCCCGGCTTCCCACCTGCAGGGGGAGTCGCTTCACAGGCAGTGAAGCAGGTCTGCATATGTCTATCTTTCTCTTCCCCTCTCTGTTTTCCCCTCCTCTCTCCATTTCTCTCTGTTCTATCCAACAACAATGACAACAATAATAACTACAACAATAAAACAACAAGGGCAACAAAAGGGAATAAATAAATAAATTTTTAAGTTTAAAAATTTAAAAAAAATTTTTAAAAAGAGTGTAGGATTTGCTTGCAGACCGTCCTGAATTTGATCCCTAGCACCACATGTGCTAGAGCAGTGCTCAGATTCTCTCTTTTTCTCTCCATGTCTGTTTCTGTTTCTGTCTCTGTCTCTGCCTCTCCCTCTCTCTCATTTATGAACAAATTGTAAGAAACATAAAGAAAAACAAGTACTTATTAAAAATAATAATGATGATCCTTACAGTGCATTAGGGAAATCCAGTGATCAACCACATTGTACAGAGAAGGATCCTTCCCAACTTGTCTGGCACCAGACTCACCTGGAAAGCATGCCCAACATGCCCACAGCCACAACTAATTCCTTTACAGTACTTTTGGGTGGGGACCCTGAAATGCCGTATTTGAAGTCTAACTCCTTGCAAGATTTTTCCAAGCCAGACAATATGAAAATTACAAAGTGAAGATCCAGAGTCTTGGGGAAAGTAGGAGACATGCCCAAGGTCACATAGCTATTAGTTGTAAGAGGCAGGCTTAAGCCTAGAGCCAGCAAACAAGTCCCCTGCATGTTTGCATATTTTTGTTAGTCATGACCTTCATCCAGCTTTTCAAATGAAAGCTTGCCTGCAAGGTTTTGCTTCTCCTTTCTCTGACCCACCTATAAATCTCCATGGAATACTAAACAGGACAGGACAGGCCTTCTTGGTGTGCCCACAGGGCTGACCCCCCCCCACCACCACCACCACTTTTGAATGTCATGTTTATTTTGTTCCTTCTTGGATGACTGTCACTATAGTTTTGGATTTCCAAGTTTTGGAATGAGGAACTCATATCTTTGCTGTGAGTTTCTCATACAGATATGCTTCTGTTTTGTGTTAAGCATTAGTCTGTTGTGCTGGATACAAGGGAGCCAGTACAAGCCTGCTGGCATCTAGTTTTAGTGAGCTTTCTTGGGGAGATAAGAATTCAAGGGTTGTATCCTGGGTTGTGAACACCATATGGATCCTAGCTACTTCTGTTTTTTGTTTTTGGAGTGACACTACACCCTGCCATTGCATCAGTTTAAGGTATATACACAATGAATTTATATACTACATTAAGTTTACTAATAATCTGAATCTACCCTTCACCATACAGTTAACCCCTTTACACCCTTCTTTTCTCCCTTTCATTCTGGTAGCTACTAATTTGAGCTTACAGTCTAGAAGGTTACCTTTTTTTTTGCTACTATAAATGACTAAAATCATACAGCGTTTATCTTTCTCCATCTGACTTATTTGAATTAACATAATAGCCGTACTACTTTCTTTTTTTAAATGTTTTATTTTATTTATTTATTCCCTTTTGTTGCCCTTGTTGTTTTATTGTTGTAGTTATTATTGTTGTTGTCGTCATTGTTGGATAGGACAGAGAGAAATGGAGAGAGGAGGGGAAGACAGAGAGGAGGAGAGAAAGATAGACACCTGCAGACCTGCTTCACCGCCTGTGAAGCAACTCCCCTGCAGGTAGGGACCCGGGGTTCGAACTGGGATCCTTATGCCGGTCCTTGTGCTTTGCGCCACCTGCGCTTAACCCGCTGCGCTACAGCCCGACTCCCCCCGTACTACTTTCTTATTTAACCTTTTTTATATTGCTGTCAGAGGAATTTCTCAACAATAAAGACTGGGGACCAGGTGGTGGCACACCTGGTTGAGCACACGTGCATGTTACAATGGGCAAGGACCCAGGTTCAAGCCCCTGGTCCCCACCTGCAGAGGGAAAGCATTGCAAGTGGTGAAGCAGTGTTGCAAGAGTCTCTCTGTCTCTCTCCCTCCCTATATCCCCCTTCCCTCTTGATTTTTGGCTATCTCTATCCAAAAAATATAACTAAAATTAAAAAATAATAAGAATAAAGACTGAATGCTTACAACTGGAATTTCTCTTTGATTCATTAGCCAAAATTGGATATTGTGAAAGATTTCAAGTGAGAATCTGGAATAAAAGCCATAATAGCTCTTCTTTCTCTCTTCCTTTTTTTTTTCTTTTCTTTTTTTTTCCTTTTCTCTTTTCTTTCTCTGCTATGATACTGTTCTTCTTTAGATCAGAGGTTGAGATTGTCTAAGGGTCTAAGGAACTGGATTCAATCCTTTGGGGCTTTTTAAGACAGGGTTTTTTAATGTCAGGCATGAATGATGGGTTGAGTGGATATAACCTGGATAAACCATGAACGTGTGCTTAAAACAACCCTTCATCCTTAAAATTATCTTTTATTGAACTTTTCCTGCACTTGTAATGAAAGAGCAAACATAGTCAAGAGATGGTGTTCATAGGATTTTCCCAGGACCACTGTACTGGTCACTGACCTAATGGCATTTGAGTCCAGGTTCACCATCCATTCACTCCTCCTTCCCACAGTTGCTGGGTAGCAAACAGAGCAAGGGAGTATTTCTCATTTTATTTGGATTACTTGTCTAATTCCATTTGATGCCTCAAACTTCATTCTGACGTCCTAGAGAAGGAAAGAGGGCCCCCCATACGTCCCCAAACCAGAGAATACATGGTCCAAGAAAGATTAGTTTATACACATGTACTACTTTGTAGTGAACCAAAGTAAGAGACTCTGGGGTTGGGGGCAGGAGGGTTCAGGTCCTGGAACATGATGGCAGAGAAGGACCTAGTGGGGTTTGGAAATGTTATGCATGTATAGACTATTGTATTTTACTGTTGACTGTAAACCATTAACTCCCAATAAAGAAATTTTAAAAAATAATAAGTAAAAGTGGAACCAGGTATCAGTCATTAGAAAATAAAAGGGATTCTGCAATTGAAACCGGTGAGAGAATTATCAAAGAAACATATTCACATGAGGTGACAGATAGAAGCAATGGAGAATCAACAAAAATATAAAACCATTTCAAAACCTAATCAGCATGGCTGTAAATAAGCTACATTATTAGTAATCACTCTGTGTGTGAATTGTCTGAATTCACCTATAAAAACACGCAAAGTGGGGGTCGGGTGGTAGCGCAGTGGGTTAAGTGCATGTGGCGCAAAGCGCAAGGACTGGCATAAGGATCCCGGTTTGAGCCCCCGGCTCCCCACCTGCAGGGGGGGGTCACTTCACAAGTGATGAAGCCGGAAAAACACACACACACAAAGTAGCTAAATGAGTTACCAAAAAAATCCATATAATATGTCTTTAGGAAATATACATTCAAAGAAAATATGTACAGAAACTCAAAGTGGTAGGCTGGAGCAAAATATTCCAAACCAATAATGTGGGGAGTGGGGAGGACAGAAACAGCTATTCTGCTATAAAATAAAATAGGCTTTCAGACAAAGAAGATAATAAAAACCAGATATGGACATTACAAAATGGCCAAAAAAAAAATCAATCCCAAAAGAAGACATAACCATGATATATACATACGCACAACATGGGCACACTCAGATATAAAAAACAAGTACCTATTTACCTCAAGGGAGACATCAACTACTTGCATCTGTACCAGATCACTGTGTTAAAAAACTCAACCAGGAGACGGTGGCCTTACATGAAGCAATAGAAGAGATGGACCTAAGAGATTTATGCAGAACACTCCATCGCAAAAAGAAGTTAATGCACATTCTTCTCAAGTGCACATGGACCATTCATAAGGATTGACCGCATACTGAGACATAAAGAAAGCCTTAGCAAATTTGTAAATATTGACATTATGAAGAGTATCTCTATGGACCATGACAGCATGAGGTTAAAAATCAACAACAAACAAACATAAAACCCAGAATGTGGAGACTAAGCAACATACTTCTGAGTAACACCTGAGTCATCAAGAAATTTAAAAAAAAAAAAAGCTACCAGACCTTGTGGGACATGGTGAGAACAATCCTAAGAGTGAAGTTCATAGCAAAATAGGCCCACATTAATGAAAGTGAGAGAGAGAGAGAAAGATCCCAAATGAGCGAACATCACAACTGACACAAGAAGAGCTGCAACAAAGAGACCCAGAAATCTGCAGGAGGAAGAAAATAGTCGAAATTAGAGCAGCTATTAATGAAATGAAAAGCCAAAAGATGGTTAAAAAGATAAATGAGGAAGTCGGGCTGTAGCTCAGCAGGTTAAGCACAGGTGGCACAAAGCGCAAGGATCAGCGTAAGGATCCCGGTTCGGGTCCCCGGCTCCCCACCTGCAGGGGAGTCATTTCACAGGCGGTGATGCAGGTCTGCAGGTGTCTGTCTTTCCCCCTCTCAGTCTTCCCCTCCTCTCTCCATTTCTCTCTGTCCTATCCAACAATGACAACATCAATAACCACAACAATATTAACTACAACAATAAAAAACAAGGGTAACAAAAGGGAATAAATAAATAAATATAAAAAATATTAAATTAAAAAAGATAAGTGAAACCGAAGGCTGGTTCTCTGAAAAGTTAAATAAAGTAGATAAAACACTGAATAGACTCACCAAGAAAGAAAAAAATAATGGGCTAGGTAGCGGTACATATTACAGTGTGCAAGGACCTGGGTTCAAGCCCCTAGTCTCCATCTGCAGTGAGAGAAGCTTCACAAGTGGTGAAGTAGTGCTGCAGGTCTCTCCCTGTCTCTCTCTGTATTTCTTTTCCCCCTCATTTTCTCTGTGTCTCTATCCAATAAATAAAATTTTAAAGTATATTTTAAAAAATGACAGGTGAAATTACAAGGAAAAGGGGGTCTGTCAGATGAATGTTCTAGGAACAATAAAGTGTTATAATATCGTACATTCCATGGCAGAGTCCTTCTGGCCTTGTGTATGAAACTTAAAGAGGATTCATAGAGCTACAAGGACTAGTTTCCACCCTACAATTTATCCATTTAACCTAATTTCCCCATTCCACCTTCCCGCTTCCTTTCTGATGAAAAACTATCTTACTTTTATAGTCTGAGAATTTGTTTCTATTCTGTTTTGTTTGTTCATTGGTTCTGTTTTCCTCTCTCCCTCACATATGGTAAAATCATCCAGTGTTTATCTTTCTCTGTATTATCTATTTAATTTTTCAAAATATACTCTAGGCCCAAAAATGTTACATATGAGGAAGTTTTATTCTTTTTCATAGCTGAGTAGTATTTCATTGAGTATCTGTACCACGTCTTGCTTATCGTATGGTCTGCTGGTGGGACTACTAATTGTGGCACTAAGTATGCTGGAAAAGCTAATGTAAATCATCTTTCAGTATGCCATTATAGACGGAAGGTCAAGCCAAGCACTGGAAAATAATGACTACCATGTTTTCTCTAACAGTGCAACAGAGCAAGGCACCAATTAGCATTTCACATCCCACCAGTAACTTTTACAAGAAAAATACTATTTGTTGTGTGTTACACAACAGAAAATGGCATACATGAAAGATTCTTGGTGAGAGGGCCAGGCAGTTGCACCCAATTAAGCGCACACTGTACTTAGCACAAAGACTCACACAAGGATGCTGGTTTGAGTCTGCAGGTGTCTTATCTTTCTCTCTTCCTCTCTATCTACCTCTCCTCTCTCAGTTTCTCTCCGTCCTATCCAAAATAAATAAATAAATAAAAATGGCTGCAGGAGCAGTGGATTCATAGTGCAGGCACCAAGCCCCAGTGATAACCCTGCAGGCGAAGAAGAAGAAGAAGAAGAAGAAGAAGAAGAAGAAGAAGAAGAAGAAGAAGAAGAAGAAGAAGAAGAAGAAGAAGAAGAAGAAGAAGAAGAAGAAGAAGAAGAAGAAGAAGAAGAAGAAGAAGAAGAAGAAGAAGAAAGAAAGAAAGAAAAGAAAAAAAGACTATTGGTGAGATTCTCCACATGCTGAATTGCCACCTTTCAGTATTTGATATTTATCTGAGTAAAGGAAAACATGTTTTCCTACATGAAATTATTTCTTACCTGAGGGTTTCTGACCAGTTTTCTTTTGTGAGAAAGAGCAAAAAGAAGCCTGCCTATGGAACTCTCCACCCTACCTGCTCAGGCCCCGTTAGTCTTTGTCTAGATGGGCCTCTTCTGCTTAAAACAGTATTTTCCCAGCTGAGTTTTAGTGTCTTCCAGGAGAAGATACAGGAAAGAAATGAAGTACTGGAGATGCCTCCACTTAGAAGAGACTTATACCTTCCTAAAAAAGATTTCAGGGGTCCAGGCAGTGGTGCAACCAGCTAAGCCAACATAATTTACTAAGCACATGGAACCAGGTATGAGCCCTCACTCCCCACCTGCAGGGGGTTCGATTCACTAGTGGTAAAGCAGTTCTACATGTCTTCTCCCCCTCTTTTTATCTCCCCGTCCTCTCAGTTTCTCTCTGTACTATCTAACAAAAATTAGAAGGAAAAAAATGGCCGCCGAGAGCAGTGAATTTGTAGTGCAGGCTTTCTGAGATAAAATTACATTACCATGTGTCTTCAGAAAGATAAGCAGAGAAACAGAGTTCAGGTCAACTTCAAAACTTTCTATATGAAAAACTTAATGAAAACCTAGTTTTTAAGTACTAAAACTTCTTATAAGTTAGCAAACCATCAGTCTTTCAGCATGGTCCAGTGATGATAACATAGACACACCCAAATTATCTTTAACTAAAGGAGCAAGTACCATTAGTGAAAGGCTTTTCAAGCTTGGGTTGTCCAGCAAGCCCATGAAGGATATAATTGGCAGCAGAGGCTAGCGCTTAGTAGCAAAGAGTCTGAGCAAACTGTGTTCAAATCCTAGTTCTACATCCCAGATATATGACCCACCCCAGTAAACTGACCTCTCTCCTTCCATAGACCTGAAATAATAAGACCTACCTTAGAGAGTTATAAAGAAGATGTGGATAAAATATTACATGTTAAGTACCTGGTACACCGTAGGCACTTAGTTAATATGGCCCGTATAGTAACAGCACTAATCATCTGCTTTCTCAGTGTGAATGTGTGTTTTTTCAGCCATCAGTAGCTCCCCTTCGTCCTCTTAGGGCTGATCCACTGCTTCCTGTGCAGAGGCCACCAGCTGTTGTATTCACCTAGGTGGAAGGTCGTGTCCTCACCACCTCCCCCCCACACACACACCACCTCTTTTGTACAAATTAGTTAACATCCAGAGCTGGAGAGGCCATTCAAATAATATAGTATAGGATTTGCATGCATAAGGTCCTGGGTTTCAGCCCTAGCAGCCAGATAGTCTGTTATGGTGGTTTGGTATGCTCTCTCCTCTCTTCTCTCTCTTCTCTTTCTCCTCTCTCTCCTCTCTCTCTCTCTCTCTCTCTCTCTCTCTCTCTCTCTCTCCTCTCTCACCTCTCCTCTCTCTCTCCTCTCACCTCTCTCCTCTCCCTCCTCTCTCACCTCTCCTCTCTCTCCTCTCACCTCTCTCCTCTCTCTCCTCTCACCTTTCTCCTCTCTCTCTCTCCTCTCCTCTCTCTCTCCTCTCTCTCTCTCTCCTTTCTCTCTCCTCTCTCTCCTTTCTCTCTCCTCTCTCTCCTTTCTCTCTCCTTTCTCTCTCCTCTCTCTCTCTCCTCTCTCTCTCCTCTCTCCTCTCTCTCTCCCTCCTCTCTCTCACCTCTTTCCTCTCTTTCTCTCCTCTCTCACCTCTCTCCTCTCTCTCTCCTCTCTCTCACCTCTCTTCTCTCTCTCCTCTCCCCTCTCCTCCTCTCTCCTCTCTCACCTCTCTCTCCTCTCCCCTCTCCTCCTCTCTCCTCTCTCACCTCTCTCTCTCCTCTCTCCTCTCTCCCCTCTCCTCCTCTCTCCTCTCTCACCTCTCTCTCTCTCCTCTCTCCTCTCTCTCCTCCTCTCTCCTCTCTTCTCTCCTCTCTCCTCTCTTCCTCCCCTCCCCTCCCCTATCCTCTTCCCTCTCTCTCTCCTCTCTTCTCTCTCTCTCTTTCTCCTCTCTCCTCTCTTCTCTCTCCTCTCTTCTCTCTCTCCTCATTAATTGAATCTAAGAAAAATCAGGTTGATGAGCATCACAACTCTCTTTATCTCCTTGATGCCAGAAGACAAGCATTTGACCTAAGTTTGGTCAGTCAAGTGTCACTCCCAAGACCAAGCAAGTAGAATAAGCCACAATAAGGAGGGATGAAAAGCCACAATAGCACCATTTCGGCAGAAGTTTAAACAGTGTGTGAGGGCTGCGTAGGGGTTTCTGACGACACTGGAGTCCAGTTCAGTGGCTTCCAGTGTCAGGACCAGAAATGTTCCCCCCTGCAGCATCCCAGATAGTTCCAGCATGTTCCTCGGTCTTGATTAGTCCTAATTAATCCACCTTACTTTCTTTTCTTTTCCTTTCATTTATTTTGACGACATATGAGAGAGGGAGTTTCATCTGAGACAGAAAAAGAATGAAGTCAGAGCATACACAGTGCTGGGGATGAACGGAACTGCCTCCAAGCCCAATGCCCTCTACCAGTTGAGCCAGTTATGACCCACCTCACTTTCAATCCATCACCTACTCCCAGCTCTCACTCCTCCTATTCATGTTTTCAGCTTCCTCCTTTGCTGCCAAGAAACATCTGTTCTGTTTTGATTGGCCAGAGTCAGTGTCTTTTCATTGTGATCAGTTAGCTCTGATGTTACTTGCTTAAAGAGAGAAGCTAGGATTGGACCCACTGTCACCTACCAAATACTGAAGACTCCAATTGGGCAGAATTGGGGGCCATAGCAACACAGAATCACTACTTTAGACTCAACCTTTGTGCTAGTCTAGCAAAGCACCTTGGAATGTTTCATTCTAACTTTGCCAGCCTTGGAGTCTCTCTGCAGAGGATGCCCCTCCCACATCACTGGGACTTTCCTTCCTTCCTTCCTTTCTTCTGCCAGCCAGAGATTCAGGGCCTTTGATTTCATCACAGAGGACAGCCCTTTCCAGTTAAAGTATCTACAGGCTGGGCAATAGCTCATCTTGTAAGGCTCACAGTTTTGCATGCACTGGACTCTGGGAGCAACATGGCATCTGGAAGAAGCTCCGTGGGTGCTGGAGCAGTGCTCCATCATTCTCTTGTACTCTCTCCCTCACTCACTCTTTGTGTCTTTTCTCTCTCTCTCTCTCTCCCTCTCTGTCTGAATTTTAAAAAGAAACAAATAAATAAATATCACCCTGATAACAGAGGGATTACATGTACAAGGTGACTTTGGTGCTGAGATGAGTAAATCAATAAATATCAGATTAAATGGAATAAAAATGTATGAAATCTAAACGGTGACTCAGTAGATGGAGCACATGCATCGCCACATGTCAGGACCTGCGTTTAATACCTCACACCACATGGAAGTACCAAGGACACACAAAGAGACCTCCATGGATGATGAACAGTGATCTGGCATCTTTTTCTCTAAAAAGGTATCCACAATAAGGGGCTGGACAGTGGCACACTTGGTTGAGTGCAGACATTACCATGTACAAAGATCTGGGTTCAAGCCCCCAGTCCCTTCCTGCAGAAGGGAAACTTCACTATTGGTGAAGCAGTGCTCCAGGTGTGTTTCTTTCTCTCCCCCCTGTCTGTCTCCCCTTGCCTCTCAATTTCTCTCTGTCCTGTCAAATAAATAAATAAAATAATAATAATTTTTTGAAGAGACAATATTCTCTCTAAAAAAAAACAAACAAAGGTAGTCAGAATAAAAATTGAACCAGGGAGGCAACTCTGAACACAAGGTTCTGGGTTCATTCCTTACATTCATACATAAAAGTCCCAATAATTTATGTAAAAGATTTTAAACATACAGCAAAGTTGAAAGGCAATATCAGGATGGACTGTCAAATGCTGCTTCCCCAGTCCTTATGCAACTGGGACATGCACCACTCACAGATCAGAGAGAGGATATTTGGGGTGGTGGGTAGGAGGGGTGGTCGTGTTTACAGTATGACCTGACACCAAGTAATGAAGCAGAAACGAACATAACAGGAGTGAGGTAGTGTGGGAGGAACACCAACAAGAGTATGTGCTGCTGTGTGTAGCCTTCTCTTATTTACATATTTACTTATTTATTTATTTATTTATTTATCTAACAAGAAAGAGGGAGACCAGAGCACTCTCAGACCTCCTGCATGCAAATTCTGTGCTCAGTCCACTGATGTCTGGGCTCATTTGTGTAAAATATTCCTTCACTGTTTTCAGAACTTTCAGCCTTGTAGGAGCCAACGGATGAATTGAAGGGTATTTTATCTATAAATAAAGCCCCTCTTCTTCCCCAGTCTACAGTGTTCCCTGCTTTTTCCTCCCTGCAATCATTTCACTTATTCATTGCAGATTCTGATTCTTGAAGAGAAGAACTGGGGTGTAGGATCAGAAATGAAAGAGATGGAAGAAACTTCCTCTAAAAAAAGTATCCACAAATAGAGGGCTGAACAGTGGCCTTTGTGTGATAGTTATTTCTATTTTCAAATGCCCTACTGATCTTTCAGCTGGTTGCTGTTTTTGTTGCTTTGGTCTTAAGCTTAAAAGGTTTGCATACTGATGGCAATGTAAAATGATGTAGTCACACTGGAAACTAGTTTGTTGTTTCTTAGGAAAGTTGAATGTGAGCATAAGCTGTGAACCAGCTGCACTGCCCTTCTCTAACTTGCTGGGCGGAAGAATCACCTGGGATCTTATTAAAACGCTGGTTTTTAGTCTAGAGTGTCTCAGAGTTTAACATGGATACAAAACTTGTAACGAAACAGATTCTATCAGTAACTTCAACGCTCCTCAAGCTGTAATGCACAGAACAACCTGGGATCTGGTTAAGCATAGATTCTGGGTGTAGAAACCTCACACATGTTCTTAACTGCATTGCTTGTAATTACCAAATTGGAAACCACCCGTTGGCGGTGAAGCTATAGATAAAGTATGGTATATTCACACAATGGAAGTTATGGGAGAGTGAAAATGAATGAACTGTAGCTGCCTGCAGCAACATGTTGAATCTCATAAACTTAAAGAAGCAAGTAAAGGAAAATTACAGTGGCCACACAGTGGGTAGGGTGTGGAATTTGCATGCACGAAGATCTCAAGTTTGATCCCTGGTACTGCATTCTGCCAGAGTGGTGCACTAACCTAACATTATCCCATAAAATAAGTATATCTCTACAAAATAAAATTATTCATATGGTGCAACAGTGGCAAAACAAAGCAACATATCCATTAAACAAAACTAACATGATCACCATGCTCCAAGACCTGGGTTCAAGTCCATGGTTTCCACCTATAGCAGGGGGATGATACTTCATGAGCAGTGTAGTTCTGCAGGCGTCTCTCATTCTCTCCTCTCTTTTCCTTTTTCTTCCTCTCTATTTCTCTCTGTATCTATCAAAAAAGAAAGGAAGGAAGGAGGGAAAGAAGGAAGGAAGGAAGGAATAAAAAAAGGAGGGAGGGAAAGAAGAAAGAAGGAAAGGAAAGAGGGTGGGTCCAAGGAGACTACTAGGAGGAGGCAGAGGACAAGCTAATGGATAGACTATGTAAAGGGCTTCTTTAGTACTACAGACATGCTATATCATAGCTGTATGGGTGTTTGTTGAATTTAATTGCATATGTTTTACACATTTTTATACGAGTTCTAACTTTTGTGATTAAAAAAATTAGACATGAGGGCCATTTGGTAGCGCACCGGGTTAAGTGCACATAGTATGAAGCGCAAGGACCCACGCAAGGATCCCAGTTTGAGTCCCTGGCTCCCCATCTGCAGGGGAGTCACTTTGCAAGTGGTAAAGCAGGTCTGCAGGTGTTTATCTTTCATTCTCCTTCTCTGTCTTCCCCTCCTCTCTCAGTTTCTCTCTGTCCTATCCAAAAAAATCAAAAGAAAAAAAAAAAAGCTCACAGGAGCAGTGGATTCATAGTGCAGGCGATGAGCCTCAGCAATAGCCTTGGAGGCAAAATATATAAAGATTTAAAATATTTAGAAAGGTGTTTAGCAAGATGTCAGATACGCTATATTACAAATATTCCTGTTCTATTTCCAGGAACAGTTTGTGTTACCAGTTCCCTGGTCTCTTCTGCATTTTCCAAGTGTGGATGTGTGGGGGGGGGGGAGGTTAGGGTGAGGGAGATATGTATGTTGTCAGTATAGAACCTCTCTGGGTTCTCCTCTGGCACAAGTAAGCAAATATAGCATCAGACAGATTAACAGAAGCAGATCAAATTTAATTATATACAGACAGAAACTTTGCATGACTAAACATTCTGTGTTTATTTTATTTTTAGAAGAGAGAGAAGAGAGAGATACCAGTGCTCAGCTGTGGCTTATAGTGCTGGGGATTGAACCTAGGACTTCTGGCATCTCAGGCATAGAAATCCTGTGATTTAACGTGTGGAGTCAAGCTATCTCCCTGGCATGGCTATAAGTTCTAAATAAACAAACAAACAAAAAATAGGGATTTATATCCTGAGCTGAGGAATGGGATGGGACCTGGGGCTTCAAGGAAAGAGGAGAGAAGAGTCTCACATAACAAGGAGGAGATGACTTCATAAGAAAAAACCTTGCCTCTAGATGTTTGCCCTGCCTTTTCTTGGGGGGAGGAGGTTACTTCTGGAGCTGTCCTTGAGTCTGGGTAATCAGCATTCTTTAAGTTTTTGATAACAGTTTCTCCTCAGGCCCACAGGAGCTCTGCAGACCTTAGCTCCAGTTGCCAAGGTGAAAAAAGCCTGCTCCAGATATCATGGACATTTTGGGGAAGGGTAATTCTACAGAATTTATTTCATTATATGCCACTACCACAATTTAACTATTAACTTTAATTATGCTTTGCCTATAGTGTAATATGTGGATACATTCCCCCCTTTTTTATTGGCTTAATGATGATCGACAAGATCGTAGGAAAAGAGTGGTACAATTCCACACAATTCCCAACGCCAGAGTTCTGTATCCCTTCCCCTCCATTGGAAGCTTTCCTATTCTTTATCCTTCTGTAATGTGGACCAAAATTCTTTATGAGGTGCAGAAAGTGGAAAGTCTGGCTTCTATAATTGCTTTTCTGCTGGACATGGGCATTGACAGGTAGATCCATACCCCCAGCCTGTTTCTGTATTTCTCTAGTTGGGCAGAGCTCTGGAAAGGTGAGACTTCACAACACATTGGTGGGATCATCTGCCCAGGGAAGTCAGGTTGGCATCATGGTAGCATCTGCCACTTGGTGGCTGAAAATCATTAAGCTATAAAGCAGAACAAATAGTTTAATAATGAGGAACCTAACGGTAAGAGTATAGAAAATAAGATTTGGGTCTTCATGTTGGAAGGAACAAAGAAGTCTATTTTAAGTATATTCCAAGGGGCCCATGACTTTACTAATTTTTGCCTGCACTGACAGCTAGCATGCAGGTGGGCTAAAGGTGTTGTTTGGACACCCCCTATTTTTTAAAGAACACTTTAAAGGGCACTGTCCTCTACCCCTACTTTGTTGAACCCAAAACTAATATTACTGGATTTGACTTATGTATTGGGCTCTGTAGCTGTGTGGGACTTGCTTTTTTTCTTCAGTCAAGTATACCTGGAGTTCTGTCCATTCTTGTATAGATAAATCTGCCCAATCATTTCTGTTTGCTGACTGATATTCCATGGTATCACTAAACCTCAGATAATCTAATCATTCCCCTATTGCTGGGCATTTGGGTTACTTCTCAGTTTTTCTGTTTAGAACAATGATGTTGCCACAAACATACTTGGATATATGCACCCTTCTTCACACATGCAGAGGTTTCACTGGAGGAGAATAAATGGAAACCAGAATTGATAGGTCATTATCAAATGCATTTAATTATAGCTTTTTTTGCCAACTAGCCCTCCACAATGGCTCTACAAATTCACCCTCCCACTAGCAATGCATTAGAAGACCAAATTGCCTACACTCTTATTAGCAGTAGATGTTATTGATGTTCAAATTTTTATTGATCTGATAGGTTTTAAAAAAAGGGGAGAGGAAATGCATGGTTATTTAAATATTAGTTTCACATAGGTTGGTGAGTCTGAACAGGTCTTATACATTCATTGCCCAGAAACTACATTTAACAAGATCCTATTCTACACATTAATGGTTGAGAAGCACTGAAATCAGAATCTGATTTTTTTTCTTTTAAGTAGTAACAGGAGATGAATTGAGAATCATGTGTTCATCCAATGCCCAAAGTGATTTTCTTGTTCTGCATTTTTTAAGTGAGAGAGAAAAAGGTAGGAGAGAGGGAGAGACACAAACCACTGTTCTACTATCCATGAAGTTCCCCTAGTACTATTCATGATGCTCCTATTTTGTGCCAGGTATGGGACCCTGGGCCTCACATATAGTAAAGCATTTGCTCTACCCACTGAGTCAACTCCTTGGCCCCAGAATCTGCTTCTTAACAAGATTTCTAAGTGATTTGTGTCCCTGTTAAATTATGAGAAATCTGGGAATCAGAGTCTGTATTTTTGCTTGTTTTGTTTTTTTGTTATCATTGCTGAGGCTTCAGTGCTGTGGGCCAACTTCTTCAGATAGAAACAAAGAGAGGGAGAGAGAAAAAAAAAAAAAAAAGACATCACAGCACTGGACTTGAGGAGGACTTGAACCTGGGTTGTGCACATGCTAAAGTAGTGTCTGCATTTTTAAAATGATCCCTAGTAACTTGCACACATAAGTTTTAAAAAAGGGGTAAGGTGTGTGGTGTCAGGAATCACTGGAACATAGCATATGCTCACTTTTTATCCAGCGTGTATATTTGATCTTTTCTACTGAGGCAGATAGAAATGAGATTTCTGCGGCGCCCCATCAAAAATGCCAGAGAGCCTGACAGGGTCATCTCCTCTGGACCTGCATTCAGACTTCAAGGAAGCTGGGCAGAAAGGATGAGAATGGGATGACACATTCTCCCCCCCATTATTGTTACAAATAATTATACTGTCACAATTGATTAATAACACTTTGGCAGTGCCTGGTGGGAATGGAGAGTCAGAAGCACCCCCTCTCCCTTACACAGGGGCATATTTGAAAGTTACATTATGAAAGTGGGGAAGGTGGGTCAACATAGACAGACAAAAGAAGTCGTGTTATGACCTGCCCCTCAAAGAAAGAATGCAGAGACTGAGGCCTCCCAGGTACAAGTTGATGTATCGAAACAAAGAAAGATTAATAGTTAAACTTTACCAGATCTAGATGAGCAGTGGCCCATGACTAGGCAAAGATCCGTATGCCCCCCATAGAAGATTAATGATAGAAAGAGCCCTCAGCAAAAGTCAAAAATAATTCTGAGTATGACCTCCCCTGAGAACAGGGCGATATTAAGTATTGTACCATTCTTTACAGTAATAGGGGAGTAACATGTAGCCTGCCAAAGCCACAAGACTGTGATGCTTATTGCTACTTCCTTATGAGCTAGTTGTTTAGGCAACCTGAATGTAAACTGAAAAAGTATAACAGCTAATGCAGTTTCACTATTAAAATGAGTCCAGATTCACCCTCCAATAGAGTGTGGTGTCTATCTGTTCTCCCTTGCGCCGACTCCTGACCCACCAGGAGGTCACTTTCCGAGACCCCTGACTCTCCTGCTGTCCATCCACTGTGGTGGTCCACGGCAGATTTCAACTTATTTTAACTGGAAAGTTTTAATCAGAGATGGGCTTGGACTTTTATTTGCGTATTTGCCACCAAGGTGATCACCTGCATGCACAATTCTTCCACTCTAGGTAGAATCATTATTCTTCATATTATTTTAGATAGAGGGAGAGAGAAATAGAAGACGGGGCTAAAAAAAAAGAGACAACACAGCACTGCTTTACTGCTCATGAAGCTTCCCATGTAAGTGCTCCCCTGTGGTGGCTAGGGGCTCAAACCTGGTTCCTTAAGAATAGCGAAGTGTGCAGAGTCTGGTGGTAGCGCAGTGGGTTGAGCACACGTGATGCAAAGTGCAAGGACCCGCATAAGGATTCCAGTTCGAGCCCCAGGCTCCCCACCTGCAGGGGAGTCACTTCACAAGCAGTGAAGCAGGTCTGCCGGTGTCTTATCTTTCTCTCCCCTCTCTGTCTTCCCCTCCTCTCTCGATTTCTCTCTGTCCTATCCAACAATGACACCAATAACAACAATATTAACTACAACAATAAAACAAGGGCAACAAAAGGGAATAAATACATATAAATTTTTTTTTTAAATACTGAAGTGTGCACTCTACTGGGTAAGCAATCTCCTGGGCTGGAGCTTGTACTTTAAAAAATAATAACAAACCAATTTTTTCTTTTCTTGTTTGAATTTTTTGTTACTCTTTCTCTGTTTTATTTGATAGAGGAATAAATTGAAAGGAAAAGGTGAGATAGGGAGAGAGAAAGAGACACCTGTGGCACTACTTCACAACTCATGAAGCTTTCCCCTAGCAGGTGGGGACTGGACTGGAGGCTTGAACATGGGTCCTTGCACAGGGTAACATGCACACTCAACCAGATACACCACTGTCCATCCCTCAAATTTTTCTTTTTTCAAGAATCAGCTAGTTGCTGAGTCTCCCAACTTTGCTTCAAATACACCAAAGTTGATCCTAGACACTATGCTATTGTTTCCTTTCCTAGGTTTCTCCCAAGGCTGCCTTTTATATCTGTGTTTTCTTTTATTTTACTTATTTGTTTTAATTAACTAATTTATTTGATAGGACAGAAAGAAACTGAGGAGGGAGGGGGAGATAGAGAAGGGGTTAGAGGAGAAATACCTGCAGCCCTCCCTCATTATTTGTGAAGCTTTCCTCTTATAGGTGGGGGCAAGGGGCTTGAACCTGGATTCCTGTGTCTGTGTGTTCTTCTGGGTGTGTCACTGCCCGGCCCCCAATTTGCACTTTTTAGCTTTAAAGCTTCTTGTATTAAACCAGGCCCTCTTCATCACACCACACATCATGTCTTGATTGTGGTATCTATCACTACTGAAAATGACCCATGCTTTCATTCATTCCTTTGTTTCTTCTCTAACTTCCCTACTGGACTTCATCTTTTCTCTGATTCTCAGTCTAATACCTAGCAAAGGAAGCTAGGGAATGGTTTAAGGAAAGAAAGAAAGAAAGAAAGAAAGAAAGAAAGAAAGAAAGAAAGAAAGAAAGAGGAAAAGAAAGATAGAAAGGAGAGAAGGAAGAAAGGGAAACAAACTTATGACTCAACAGCATAGTGTATACCTTGTACGTGTGAAGCCCTGGGTTCAACCCCTAGTACTGCATGGCAAGGAAGACAGCCATAAATAGAATTTCATAAATAGTGGAGCAGTGCTTTGGTCTTTCCCACACATAAATTTAAAAATCAATTAAAATTGTTATTAGATAAACAAATGAGTGAACTCCTAGCAAGTGAAGAAGTAAGATTTGCTCCTGCCCCCTGTCTACCACAATTGGGACACACATTCACTCACATTCACAGCTATTCATAGCTATGTCCATAATGAAGAGTAGTAGTGGTAATGATAGGAATCAAGTGAGGTAGCTCAGAACATGTCCCAAGCCAAGTACTTGTACCCATGGGAGAGCCAGGATAATCAGAGAGACAACTGTAATTTACTTTTGATCTATTTTTTTTTTAGAAAATAAAACCATTACTTGGGTGTATTAAATGAGTAATGTTAAATTATGTATTGAAACTCATCTGAAAGCAGGGTAAATCTGCATCTCATAGGGACTGAGTGATGCCAACATGTACTTGTTTGCTTCCAATTTATTTCCATGTCTATCTGTGCCTACCTCCTTGGAACAACTGACTCTAGGTGTGTTAGCTATTATTATAGATAACTATAATGATGACCCTATTATTATAAGTCATAATTGTGAATACTTAGGACTGCCCCCGTACTCGACGTTGCTCTGTGTACTTTGCATATATAAATCCATTCACGGTAGCTGTATTTAGCAACACCATCTCACTGGTGAGAAAACTGGAGCCCAGTGCAGCTTTGTCAAGATCACAGTTAAAACAGTTAGAATTCTAAGTCAGCCTGTGCTCTTAACTACATCTAGAATTTTCCCAGTGTTTCATACAGAGGTGAAGAATGACTTTTGTGTAATTCAAAGGTGTGCTGTTTACCTCTTAGCAAAATATTTAGGTTATTAAAATTACAGTTGTTTTCCATTTTTCTTTTCTGAAAGTGACAAGATTGAAAACTTGTTGACTTTTTTTTTTTTTGTCACAACCTAACAGACACTTTTAAAAATTAGATAGTGGACAGAAGTTGTTGCAATGGATAAAGTATTATACCCTCCAGCATGAGGTATTGAGTTGGATCCTTGGTAGAATGATACTGTAGTTCTACCACTTTCTCATTAACCTTTTTAACAATTAGGACACAGGTGGTCATTAAAGAACAAGTAAATAGTTTTCAAGAGGCATCTAAAGAGATAGCATTTTGAAATGTATATTTGACCATAATACCCTTGCTAAGTAGTGCTGTTGCTGAAAACAATGAAAAGTTTTCACCTAAAAATCTTTTCTGCCTGGGAGTTGGGCAGTGGCACAGCACGTTAAGTGCACGTGTTGGAAGCGTCATGGAAGGGCATCAGGATCCCGGTTAGAGCTGCAGGTGTCTGTCTTTCTCAGCAGGTCTGCAGGTGTCTGCAGGAGTCTGTCTTTGTCTCCCCCTCTATCTGCAGGTGTCTGTCTTTCTCTCCCCCTCTCTGTCTTCCCCTTCTCTTGATTTCTCTTTGTCCTATCCAACAACAACAGCAATAACAACACCAATAATAATAACGACGATGATAAACAACAAGGGCAACAAAAGGGGAAAAATAAGAAAATAAAAATTAAAAAATAAAATAAAATAAAACTTTCCTGCCTCTAAATTTGACAACAAAATTATCAAATTAATAAAGCAAATTCTCATTTGTTTAATTCCATTTTCCCCCTCCCCACACCCCATGTGACCCTAGGGTTCAGTGCCTGCATGATGGCCTTTTTGATCTCAGTGGCCTTTTTTCCCATCTTTTCTTTGATAAACAGAAAGAGATGGAAAGAGAAAGAGAATCATCTGCAGCCCTGCTTTACTGCTTATGAAGCTTTTCCACTGCAAGTGGGAACTAGGGGCTTGAACCTGGGTTCTTATACATGGTAACGTGTGTACTTTACCAAGTGCACACACTTTACCAGCCCCCATTTTTTAAAATTCTAAACAAATTTCTAATTCATTTAAGTAAATAAAGAGCTTGCATAGGTTTGAAATTCATTAAACCTTTCTTAGATAGAATTATGAGGCAAGGAGGTAGCATGCAAAAGACTTTCACACCTGAGGCTCCATGGCCCCAAATTCAAACCCCAGCACCTCACAAGACAGAACTGAGCAGTGCTCTCATTAAAATAAAGTTAAAAAATTACATATGGGGCTGGGTGGTGGCACACCTGGTTGAGTGCACCTATTACAATGCTCAAGGAGCCAGGTTCTGCAGGGGGAAATCTTTGCAAGTGGTGAAGCAGTGCTGCAGGTATCTCTCTGTCTCTTTCCCTCCCTATCTCCCCCTTCCCTCTTGCTTTCTGGCTGTCTCTAACCAATCAATAAAGATAATTTAAAAATTAGGATAAAAAATTACATATATGTGTGTTTTGTAATATACACTCCTTGGTTAAATTTGCAAAAGTCCTGGTTAATCATCAAAGCAAATGAACATCTACAAACTGAATTTTTAAAAACTGAGTTAGAAATCTATATCAAGTCATTAAAACCAAATATGTCCATGGACTTTATTTAGAGCTATAACTGAATGGATGTATTATGTGGAGCACAAAATTCCCCCACCCTTCTGGGTTCTTCTTGGGCTGGACAAGGAAACTTACTAACATCAGACAGATTAATAGGAAGAAAAAAGAATTACATGAATACAGAGAATTTACAGGAGCATAAATTCTAGGGAAAATGGTACAGAGACTTTATATCCTGAATTAAGAAATAGGATATAGGTTCTGGGACTTCAGAGAAAGAAGAGACAAGGATTGACTAATTGTCATTGATTAATGACAAGGATTGACTTCATATAACAATACCCTACTTCTAGATGTTTCACCTGCCTTAAGATAGGTTTCTCTGATAAGAAAAAAAAAAGGTTATTTTTCCAAGATGACCCTAAAACTAAGTAATCAGCATTCTTTAAGGTAATAGTAATAGTTTCTCATGAGGCCCACAGGGCCTTGGCTGACCTTAGTTCTACATACCAAGGTGGCAAGTATTTATAGAGAAAATTTTTCTTTGAACATTGCATAAAAGCTTCTCTGAACATTTTGTGGAAAATCTACCAGTTTCAAAATATTAAAATAATACTTTTGAATAACAAAACAGACTTAATCATTTATAACATATCTGTGGAAAACTATTATTTTCAGAAATTTTTTGTTAAAGTAATACAGGCAGGGAAAATACAAATGGGAATATGGTCAAATAGTGTGTACTGATTTAGCAGAAATTTGATGATTCCTAATGGGAGAATAGAGGTGACTTCATGGAACTTTTTGAGATGCAGGAGAAGGGGGGGTGGTAAATCAATGTCATCACTTTGTCATTAACTCTTTTTAAAACATATTTTATTTATTTCATTTTAATGAGAAAGAGACACAGAGAGAAACAGAGAGAGATACCAGAGAACTGGTCAGCTATGGCCCTTAGTAGTACTGGGGATTGAACCTGGGACCACAGAGCCTTGGCATGAAAGTCTTTTTGCAGAACTGTTAGATTGGCTCCCCAGCCCTATCATTAACTCTTAAACAGTCACCAACCCCAATCACACACACACACACACACACACACACACACACACACACACACACACACTGACTCTTTTAAAATGATGATCAGTTAAAAAAAAAAAAGTAAAATGATCATAGGTCTTATCTATGCTATTCATATGACCATGGCATGGATACAACCCAAACACCCATCAACAGGAAAGCATATGAATAAACTTGGTATTTCCACATGTGGAGTTGTATATGTCAGTCAAAACTGACAAATAACAGTGACACCAATATAGAAGGCATTAATACTATTAGTGTGGGGAGAAGTAATTTCTGGAAGATTACATACCCTTTATGAAGGAGTGCTTTAGTAACTAAAACTGTATTTAAAAAAATACACATAGGTCCATAAAGACTTCCTAAAAAGAAACATGAAGTCTCCAGAATTTAGGATGTTAGATATTAACATTAAACGGGGGAAGGTGGGAGGAAGACAAAGAGAGGTGTAGATTGTGCTTAATCTTCTAGTCTGGGGTGGTGAATTCCCTAAAATTTTTATCTAGCACAACAAACCAGGTGGCAAATAACCAACCATAGATGAGCAAAAGTCCAGAAATAATGAACCAGTAATGAAAATGTGCCATATGCTAAGGAATAGTTAATTAGTCCAGTTGTGTGCACCCGAGGTGGAGAAATATTTAGACATAGCAAATACAAACCCAGGCACACCACTCAAGCAATATAAAAGATACCTGATGTCACTCCCTGCCTCTACCTGATGTCACTTCCTGCCTCTATTGCCCCAGAAACAACCACTAACCCCAATTTAGACGCTATCTTTCAGAGAGAGATGATCCAAAAGGAGACATAATAAAAAAAGATACAGTATCTCATCATGGCTTTACAGGTATGTGTAGAGCTACCCGCAGACCTGAAAGAAGTTTAGTTTTACTCGGCTTTTTTTTTAATGTTTATTTATTTATTCCCTTTTGTTGCCCTTGTTTTATTGTTGTAGTTATTATTGTTGTTACTGATGTCGCTGCTGGGTAGGATAGAGAAATAAAGAGAGGAGGGGAAAGACAGAGAGGGGGAGAAAAAGATAGACACCTGCAGACCTGTTTCACAGCCTGTGTAGCCAACTCCCCTGCAGGTGGGGAGCCGGGGGCTCGAACCGGTATCCTTAAGTTGGTCCTTGCGCTTTGCGCCACCTGCACTTAAGCCACTGCGCGCCCTTTACTCGGCTTCTTAAGCCTGAGAGATTTTAACCTCTGTGACTTGACTTGACACTACACGAACATCCCTAATAAAAGCCCACAACTTGGAAATCAACAGGTAAAAAAAAAAAAAAATCTTGATTTTCTGAGAAACAGAAGTGTGTTTTTCACTGGTAGTCCCCAAGGGTTGGCCCAGAGTAAACTCGAGGAAGGGGGCACAAAATGTTGGGAAACCCCAGTCGCCAGCACAAAGTCATCCGCGGCTGAGCTGCCCAAAATACAGATTCCCAGGCTTCACCTTTAAGCTTTCGAAGGAACGTGTTTTTTTTTTTTTTCTCTCAACAAGGGCCCCCCACGTGATTCTCAGGTTGGGGCAAGCTTGCAGCACGGCCCTGCCTTAAATAACTCCCCAATTCGAAGAAAGTAAACATCTGGGAGATGTAGGTGGTTCTCTAGCTCCCAGAAGGATGTTGTTCACCTGGTGCAAAGGAGGGCTTCCCTGCCTCCCTCCCCACTGATCCCGGGTCTCACGGAGGTCCTAGCCAGTCTGAGCACGAACACCAATTAGTTCACCCACCCCACCCCCAAGGACCACGCCTCAGTCACCTGCTGGGCGGGGCCCGCGCACTGTTGGCCCCACCAGGAAACTGCTCTTGTGTGGTCTCAGACCTGGGGCGCCAGAGTCATGGGACCTAGGTAGTATAATCAATACAGATTCCTGGCCTCTGCCTTCGCCTGAACACTGAACTTTAGAACCTACATTCCTAACCAGCCTCTCTGGCCTCGTTTAAATTTAAGTATTCAGCTATAGCTGAGAACCTCGATTGGAGGCCGTGCTTATCAACCCTGGCTGAACATAGGAATCGCCCAGGAAGGGGGGGGGGGGGACCTGCCAATCTCAGGTCCCAGACCAGGTCAATTAATTCTGAATCTAAAAGCATGAACTGTACAGCAGGGGCCGCAATGGCATCACCTGGGAGCTCGTTAGAAATACAGAATCTCAGGCCCCACCCCAGACCCACGAAGTCAGAATCTGCATTTTAACGAGATCCCCAGTGATTCGGGCGCACATTAAAGTTGGAGAAGAACGGTGCTTCTGAAATTTTAATGGGCAAACGAATCACCTGGGGATCTCGTTAAAATGCAGACACGGTTTCTCAAACTTTAATATGCATGCAATCACCTGGGGAGCTTGTTAAAATGCAGATTCTGATGCAGCGGGTCTGAGGTGGAGCCCGAGAGTCTGCATTTGTAACGAGCTCCCGGGCGGCGCGGGCGGTGCAGGCGGTGCAGGTGGCGGGGGCGCGGACCTCATTCCCCCCGACCTCGGGGATCTGGCTCCCGGCCAATCAGCCGTCAGGGCTCCTGATAAATGGCCCTGCGAGGCTGATGAGCAGTCTCCGGGACATGCGCGCTCTTGCGGAACGGGGGTAATCTCCCAACTCCGAGAATTAGCCTGTGGAGTAGGCCCCTCGGCAGGACTCTCCAGGAGCCGGGGTCCCCAAGCCATGTCGCGGCGCAAGCAGGCCAGGCCCCAGCACCTCCAACCCGGGGAGCCGCCGCCTGAGCGCTCGGAGTGCAGCGCCGCGGCGGCGGCGGCGGCGGCGATGGTGGGAGCGCCAGGTGAGTAGTGCGGCGGCCACCCGCCGGCCGTTCACCTGGCGGGCGAGAGAGACCCGGGCACGCGGCGTGGAAAAGCCCGTGGGCTCGGACCTTGAAGCCCCCGCGCCCTCCTCCGCCCATCAGCGCCTCCCCGGTTTTGTGGATCTCACCTCCTTTGTAAATTATCCCCATCTTAACTGTTATGTGCATGGGGCCCGGGTTTCTCTTGCTACTCCTCCCCTTACCCCCAAGCACTAAGGGTCATTCACCGCCCCAGCACGCCGCAAGAATGCTTTGAGACCTTTTTGGGGTTATCTCGTACCCTCCCTGGTCCCTGAACCCCTTGCGGCAGGGTCTCTGCGCCTGGAAAGTGAACGTTCTGAGACCCTGGCTTCCTTTGCAAGGGGCTGGCGGGGGCGGAGAGGATATCTAAAATTAATTAATATTAATAAAATGACTGAGTTTTTGCTGCTGCTAGAGCCGGGGCTAACCTCGGAGAGAGCGACACAGCAAAGAAAGAGGGCATCATTAGTCCTCCTGCAGCTTTTGTGGCCCAGTGGGGACAAGAAAGATGGCACAAGAGATGAGGCATTGAAGCGTGAGGTGTGTTAAGGGTGAGTGCTAGGGGGAAAACATCATAAAGCCGGGGAGGGAGGGGGCCTCTAGGGCAAAAACAAGCAGGTGGCAGGTTGCGAGAAAGCTTGCAGTGGAGATGGCTGGCCTGGGTAGGATACACCAGAGCGCAGAGGTCTGGGGAATCCGTGAGGCTGAAGTCCGGCGACGTTTGAGGACCCCATCCCCGCGGCTCCAGGAACTTTGTCTTTCGAGAAAGTGAAGCTAAGTATGTAGGATAAAGGTTGGGGTGGGAGTGGGCAGAGCAGTGGCAGAAGTCCTGTTCTCTACCCTACCCCCGGAGCCTGTGGTCAGTACCTTGATCTCTGGCACCTTACCGCCTTGGCATCTCCGAGATGGGGAGGGCTCTGGAGTCTGCATTTCTAATTTGCTTCCCCATTGGATGATACTGTATTAGGACAGAGACTTGATAGGGTCTTGTTTGTTCCAACCTCACTCACTCTTTGCCTTGTTGAGCTGGTACCTTTTCTTGGGGGTGGGGGGAGAGGTTTTTCTTTTCCCACTCCCCAATATCTTCCTGGGTCCAAAAAGGGGTGACTATGTGTATATTGGGGGGAGGGCGTGTTGGCTAGTTTCAGTCTTGTGCTCCACACAGGAGAGTGGGGATGGAAAGGTTGACCTGAGTAGTGCTGTATGACAAACTTTTTTTTTTTTTTTAATACTAGAGCACTGCTCAGCTCTGGCTTATGGTGGGTACAGGGGATTGAACCTGGCACGCTGAAGCCTCAGGCATGAGAGTCTCTTTACACGACTATTAATGCTTTCTAACCCCATCCCCACCCCCAGTGGTTCTGTCAACCTCAAGGAATTGTTCCTAGTGAATTCCTTTAACTGTAGATGTCACTGGCAGGGGCTTGCTGGTGATGCATCTGCATTTTGAGATTTAGAGGGTGTTCAGTAAAGCATCTCTATTCTCTGCCTGGACAGCTACCACAGCCTTCCAGCCAGTAGGAGGCTTTTTATTTTTATTTATTTATTTGCTTTTTACTTTTTTTTTATAAAAGGTCTGTGATACTGAGCAAGAGACCTGCTTTGCTCAGTGTTTTTTCTCTTTCCATTTGGGCTAGCCTTTAAGTCAATACTGAAAACTCATAACTAATTGAAGAAAAGTTTCTGGAGCAGACAAACCTTATAAAAGAAAGTTTTTCCAAGTTTCTCTAGTTTCTTTTTTCTAGTAGCTTCTCTAAAAGTTATAAATGTGCATGGTGCTAAAAATAGATTCTATCAAATGGAACCCATCTGCATTTTCAGACTAGAAATATTTTTGTCCCAGATGCCATAACTTCAGGCGAGTGTGGATTTTGGACATTCATGGGTTTCCTTAATATGTAAAGGTAAAGGAAGGCTGACCTAGCAAGCCCCTCCACCTGTCACTGTTTTCAGTTAAGCTTTGTTGTATTTGACTGTTTTCTGGTAGGGAGATTGGTGGATTGGAGATGGGTTTACTTTGTTTTCTCGTAGGGAGATTGGTGGATTGGAGATGGGTTTACTTTGCAAAATGTATTTCCTTAATCCCGAGAATCTGGTAGCTTGGATGTTGTCTGCATTAGTGAAAGGAGCTAGTAAGATTTACATGGTGCTGGCTTATGTATAGGTTTCTTTTTCATGTACTAAAGAACTTAACCTTTATCTAAATCTATGAGATGGAACTGTTGAGGGGGATACTCACTAGCTTTCTCCTATTAGTCAAGTGCTTTTATCCTACTAGTCAAGCAAATGCTCAATTAGTAGGAGAGAGAAATCAGAGTTAATGGCATAGGGGTGTAGAATTTACATGACTGTGAATTCTAAAGCAAATGGAACAAGCAGGAGTTTTATATCCTGAGCTAAAGAGTGAAATAGTAGGTAGAAGCCTGAGATGTAGAGAAGGGGGGGTGACTTCATTTGACAAAACCAAATGCTCTAGAGGTTTGCTCTGCTTTTAGATAAGTTACTTCAATAAAATAATACTTAAAAGGTGGTTACAGAAGATGTCCCTCAATCCAAGTAATCTGCATTCTTTAAGTAATGGTAACAGTTCCTCCCAGGGCTCACAGGATCTTGGATGACATTAGTCCCACATACCACATACCAAGTGACACACATACTAGAAGAAACTTACTCTAGACATCCTGGGAAACATATGAATACACATTGGAGGGAGTTCAGTCTCTGCAGGACCATTGTACAGATGTGACACTTAGAGACAAGGAAGCTGAGCAGCTTAGTTAGGGTCACACAGCCTAGAAATGACAAAATTGGAATTTGAAGCCTACCAGCCATCTTGCCCAATCACTTTGTTAAACAAGGGCATTAGCCTCTTAGACTTCTTCTCTTCAGTCTGCCTGGGTTCCTGTAAGACTACAATCCCTTAAGAATTGGGGGGAGGGGGTTTCTATTCTAATATGTGAGTGGGCTTTGTCTTCCTCTATGAACCATGTGGGGAGCAACTTCCAAAAGTGGGGGTTATGGGTTCTAATGAGCTGAAAACTTTGAGCCCTGTAACTGGAAGCATCTCCTCTGGGCCAGCTTCCATTCTCAAAGTTTGATCCCCAGACCAGTAGTGTCCACATCAGCTGGGAACTTGTTAGAAGTGAAAAATTATTGGCTCCACTCCAAAGCTACCAAATCAGGAACTGAGAGGTAAATCCACCTGTATTGTTTCTTAATAAACCCTCCAGGTGATTCAGATACACAGATGTTTGAGAAGTCCTGGCTGGGGACTGTGCTCCTCTGACTCAAATGTGAATAAGAATCACCTGGGGATCTTGTTAAAGTGCAGAATGATTCTGTAGGTGGGATGGGGCCTAAGGTTCAGCATTTCTAACAAGCTACCACATTCAGCTGATGTCAGTACTCTGGTGACTACCCTTTGAGTAGCAAGAGCTTAGAGAAGTTAGATCACATGGAGTGCTTTAAAAAAAAAAATGCAGGTATACAGAGCCCACCTCCATCTCTTGTCAATATGTTTGAAAAACTGCATTTAATCTACAGTTCAGTTAAATCTGATAGAGGTTGGTGGGAGGATGGTCTGGGTTGGGTTGTCCTGTACTTGGTAGGATTTTTGGTATGTGTCATCCCTGACTTGACCCAACTGAATGCCACTATTGGATACATGTATAAATGTGATCATGATAAGTAAAAGTGTGCCCAAGTATTGCTTTATGTTCTCTAAGTGCAGGTAGGGGCAAAATGTGCCCTTGAGAGCCACAGGACTGGGTCCACCATTCAGACAACCAGCTAAGGGACCTCTAGCTACTGAGATGTGACAGCTCATCTGTTCTGACACCCTGTAATGGCATTTATACAGCACAGGCTGAGCACTCTACTAGGATCGTACATTTTTAGTAACTGACTGTAAAATTCTGAGGCAGGTCCATTTTCCGTTTTCAGTATGGAAAAAAAAATTTTAAAAAACAGGTTAATTTGCCCCAGTGGTCCACAGCTTACTAAGCAAACCTTGCCTAAAGTTGAAGTCCCACCACCACTACCACCACCACCATATACATGCTTTACAGCTTCTCAGAAGGGAGAAGAGTCACCTTTCACCTTGTCTCAGGGAAGATCAAATTCACCTTAACAGTTCCAACATTGGTGGGGCCGGGTGGTGGCGCTGCACCTGGTTGAATGCATATGTTACAATATACAAGGACCCGGGTTCAAGCCCCCCAAGTCCCCACCTGCAGGCGGGAAGCTTCATGAGTGGTGAAGCAGGGCTGCCAAGTGTCTCTGTCTCTATCTCTCTCTTCCTCTCAATTTCTGACTGTCTCTATCAAATAAAAATAACAAAATAAAAAAAACAAAAATTCAAACATTGGTGGCACCTCTATTTTCCTTAGACTCCATGTGAAAATAAATCACAGTAGAACCTTTAAGAAGTACTTAGTCTGGAGAGTCGGGCGGTAGCGCAGAGGGTTAAGCGCATGTAGCACGAAACACAAGGACCAGTGTAAAGATCTGGGTTCGAGCCACCGGCTCCCCACCTGCAGGAGAGTCACTTCACACACAGTGAAGCAGATCTGCAGGTGTCTTATCTTTCTCTCCCCCTCTGTCTTCCCCTCCTCTCTCCATTTCTCTGTCCTATTCAACAACAAACGACATCAACAACAATAACTACTACAATAAAACAAGGGCAACAAAAGGTAATATTTTAAAAAAAGAAAAAATATATATCTAAGCCCCACTCCCCAACCACCACCACCACATTGATGGAAGCTGCCTGTGAAGCGACCTTCCTGCAGGTGGAGAGCCGGGGGCTTGAACCGGGATTCTTAACGCTGATCCTTGCGCTTTGTGCCATGTGCACTTAAGCTGCTACACTACCACCCAACTCCCAGAAGTTCCTTTTTGTATGGACCACTGCTCAACTGTACTTGTGGTGGTGCCTTAAGATAGAACTGGTGACCTGGACTCCTTGGGCATGCAACTTTTTTTTCCATAACTTCTGTGTTGTCTCTCTGGTTAGAAGTTTTTGTTTTGTTTTTTTTCATATCACTTTGTGTGAGGGGGGGGGTAGAGTAACTAATGGTTTACGGTGCAGTATTTAGCACATGGGTACAATTTCTCATCTCCCTGTGATAGTTGTTGGCATAATGCTGTCTCCCCCAGCTTACGTCCTCTTCCAGGGTCATGCACCCTGTCATGAACCCCCAAGTTGTCTCTATTGTTTCTTTTCTCCTCCTTCTCCAGAGTTCTTTGCTTTGGTGCAATATGCCGTACTCAGTCCAAGTTTTACTTTGTTTTTCCTTTCTGCGGGAATATAAATTTTAAACTAGATTTTTCTTTTGACAGGTCATTTGAGAAATCTAGCTAGAAAAGTTTTTGCAGTCTGCACTGTCAGTTCTGTCATGGCATGTTGCCATGTTCCTGTCTCCTGTACTGGATTTCTTGGAAATTTGCCGAGCATGAGGACTTTCATAGACGAGCACCAATGTGGCTTTTGTTTTATTTACTTATTTTTTGAGAGAGGAAGGGAGGTGAAATAAGCCCACATACATTAGAAGACTTAAACCATGGCAGTTGCATATGAGAAATTGACATTCCATGTCTCTATTTCAGCTTCAGAACTAGACAATGATGTAACAAAGCCAGCTTGCCCCTCCACTGATGACAGTGATGCCCAGAAAGTTCCTGTCCCTGTCCTTCCTGCAGAGGCCAGGGAACAAACAGCCACCCTTGGAGAGAGAACATTCAACTGTTGTTATCCAGGTAAAGAACCATTTAGTTGCACAAACCCTTTCCCCATAGGTGCCGTCACACAGCTGAGTTCACTTGCTGCATCTTTGCCTTGTGCTCTTCATGGTGACAGCACCTAGGCCTTCCTCCTCTGTGGGTCCAGAACATCCTGTGACATCCACAGCCCAGCGTGTGACTCTAGGTCATGTGTGTTTCTTTTCCCAACAGAATAGATGTACATTTAAATATATATATATATTTTGGATAGAGAAAGAGAAATTGAGAGGAGGAAGTAGAGAGACACCTGCATCATTATTTCACAGCTTGTGAAACTTCTCCCCTGCAGGTGGGTGCTGGGGGTTTGAATCCGGGTTCGTGTGCACTTCCACCTGGCCGGCCCCAAATGTACATTTTAAAACTGGTGGGGTGGGTGGCAGGTGGGAGTTGGTGTTTGCAACAGATAGCTCACTCGGTAAACCTGCCTGTGTGCACACCCCAGGCTTGGGCCTTCAGTACATCACATGAGAGTCCTACCACACTGGGGTAAGCTTCTAAGCTATGGTCTCTCTCCCTCCCTCTTTATCTCAGTCTGAAGTGGTTAAATCATGTATATGTGAATCCCAGAAACACTAAATAAGTAAGCCAGCATTCTTTTTCCATCTAGGTTGCCGCTTCAGAACTGTTCATGGCATGAAAGATTTGGATCGCCACCAAAGAATTCACACAGGTATGTGTCTGTCTGTCCGACAGTTCGCACATGCTCATTTCCTCTTCTAAAACCTCAGGCGTATGGTGTTAGGTAAGCTGAATAGAGAGTCTCTGCTCATGAGATTGAGCCTTAATAGGTGGGCTGTCACCAATGAAATCACAACAGTAAAGTGCCATCTGTGGCAGTAGCTAGGAAAAAAACAGTAATGGAGGGCTTAATTCTGGCTGGTTGTGTAAGGCCTTCCTGTGAAGAGACCCGAGGTCTCAGTCTCATGTTCTTTCCATAAGCTGGCACACACCTATCCAAATGCTTCTTTCTCAAACTTGTCTGGCTGCTCAGCCATCTTCCATTACTTCAGAATAGGTGTGTAAACTTGTGGAAAGAAAAAAAATAAATAAAGATGAAATTGTAGAAGTTTGGGGCTGGGGAGACAGCACAATGGTTATGCAAAATATTTTCATGCCTGAGGCTCTGAAGTCCCAGGTTCAATCCCTAGCACCGCTATATGCCAGAGCTGTGCAGTGCTCTGGTCTCATTCCTTATCTCTATTTCATTGAAAATAAATAAAATGTCTTTTTAAGTTTTAGAGATTTGCAGGAGGGCTACACAAAGGACCTATGACTTACTCATCTTAAATAAGAGCAATAAACAGGAGTCAGGTGGTAGCACAGCGGCTTAAGTGCATGTGGCACGAAGTGCAAGGACCAGAGTAAGGATCCCAATTCGAGCCCCCGGCTCCCCACCTGCAGGAGGCGCTTCACAGGCTATGAAGCAGGTCTGCAGGTATCTTTCTCTCCCCATCTTCATCTTCCCCTCCTCTCTCTATTTCTCTCTGTCCTATCCAACAACAATAACTACAACAATAAAAAAAAGGGCAATTAAAGGGAAAATAAGTAAATAAAAAATTAAAATTAAAAAATCAATAAACATGCCACTTTTAGGTGCTTCCTTGGGCCATCAGATGCTGAGAATACAGCATCTTTTTGAGGCTATGACCCAAAGCAACATGCGGTGGTAAAGGAAGTGGCTAGAAATGGTTCCAGGATGAGCATCTATATACTTAACAAAAGCTCCAGAGTGCTTCCAGGAGAGTTTGCTGAACAATTTTTCTCTGGAAAATGAACATTGTACTCTAGACATTTGAGAAGGGGTCAATGAATCATAAAAGGCCTTTTATTGAAGGGAATATGTGTATTTAACACAAAGTTGCCAGAATGCTATCAGTGGGAGCTTGGAGATTGCAGGAGCTACTAGAACATAGATGCAGAGCCCTTTCTAGCATTGCATGTGCAGACAACTTCAATGTCCTAAAGATAGTCAGAGCAATCTGTCTCCTGGGGTAGTGCTACTGCCATCTAGTGGGAGGAGGCCACAGGTGCTGCCAAAATTGTGCAGTACACAGTCCCCATAACGAAGAATTGTCAGACTTCATTGCCAGTCTTAAGATTTACCTAAAAAGGGATAGGAGCTGGGTTCCAAATGTTTCATTATAATTAACAGTTAATGTTGATGAGAAATGCACTCTACAACAAGGTCTGTGTTTGGTGTAGGATTTATGAGCCAGGATTATAGCTGTGTGCAAACTGATTATTCTTCTAATACATGTATATTTCAACAACTTTTCTTTATCCAAGATACCTCTCTAGTTTTGAGTCACTTAACTGGTAGCAAGTAGAAGGGGAACCTGGGGTCTCATAGTCTTCCCCCCCCCCCTTAGAATATAACTGAGAATAGTGGAATTGTGGGACCCAACTAATAGCAGCTTACAAATGAAGTATTTGTGATAGTGAAATGGTCAAGAGTGGAATGGTGACCACTCATAATTTCAGGGATTTAGACTGTTGCTTCTTCTTGGTATAGTCTAAGGTAGGTTACGGGAACATTTAAGATCATGTGAATTAGTTCCCATTTGGCAAGAAATTAGCCATTATCCATTCTAAGCTGTGAAACTGAAGAGAATGAAGTCTCAAATCTATGTGATCCTGTGCTCAGCTAAGAGAAAGTTCATTACAAAGTAAAAAAAAAAAAAAAAAAAAAAAGGGAGAAATGATACATAGGACCAAATGGGATCTCTGACCCGCTGTAAGTGGGAGACAGGAGTAGGAAACTGTGTGTGTCTCACCAGATAAGGTTTGAACTTTGCCAAATGGATAAACAGTGGTTCTCCAACAGTTGCTTCCAGATCCTTTTTTAAGGGCACCAGTCAGTGCAAGTTACCATGTGCAAGGACCCAGGTTCAAGCCCAGAGTCACCATCTGCAATGGGGAAAGCTTCACGAGTGGTCAAACTGCCACAGGTACTTGTCTCTCTCTCTCTCTCTCTCTCTCTCTCTCTCTCTCTCTCATTTATTGGATAGAGACAGCCAGAAATCAAGATGGAAGAGGGGCAGAGAGATAGACACCTACAGCACTACTTCACCATTCGTAAAACTTTTGGGGCTCAAACCCAGTTCCTTGTACATTGTAACATAAACACTTAACCAGATGCTCACAACCCGGCCCCTCTCTCCCTTTCTCTGTCCCCCTTCCCTCAATTTATTTGTCTATCAGGTAAAATAAAACCCTAAAGAAAAAATTTTTTTTAAATAATGAACTCCTGTGACTTGGTAGGTGGCACAATAGCTAGAGCACTGAACTTAAAAAAACATGAAGTCCCAAGTGCAATCCCTGGCATAACATATGCCAAAATGATGCTCTGGTTGTTTCACTCATTCTCCCATGGCAGCCTGTGAGGTGGTGCAGCAGATGAAGCGTTAGACTGGCTCTCTCCTTTCTCCCATAATTTTTTTTAATTAAAAGCACAGGCTGATGAAATAGCTCAGTTTGATAGTACACTGCTTTGCCATATGTGTGACCCAAGTTTGAGCAGAACCCCGCACACACACACCAGCAGCACTGAAAGCAGCTTTGGTGCTATGTCCTATTTCTGTCTCTAACTTAAATATATATAATACAACTAAACTCTCCCAAACTAAACTCCCCTACCAAAGAGTTTAGTTACAGCACTAGAAATTCTTTAAGGCTAAGGAGAAAGGATAATGGTTATGCAAATTGACATTTGTGCCTGAGGCTCTGAGGTCCCAGGTTTAATCCTCAGCACAACCACAAGCCAGATCTGTGCAATGCTCTGGTGAAAAAAAAAAAAAAAAAAAACCAAAGGTTACACCAACTGGTTGTGCATGTTACAGTGCAAACCTTGGTTCAAGCCCCCAGTCCCCAACTGCAGTAGTAACCTTTGTGAGCAGTAAAACAATACTACAGATGCCTGTCTTTCTCTCTCTGACTTCTGGATTTCTGTCTTTAATAAATATTTTTAAAAATTAAAGAAATTGGGAGTCGGGCTGTAGCGCAGCGGGTTAAGCGCAGGTGGCGCAAAGCATAAGGATCCCGGTTCGAATCCCGGCTCCCCACTGCAGGGGAGTCGCTTCACAGGCGGTGAAGCAGATCTGCAGGTGTCTATCTTTCTCTCCTCCTCTCTGTCTTCCCCTCCTCTCTCCATTTCTCTCTGTCCTATCCAACAATGACGACAACAATAACTACAACAATAAAACAACAAGGGCAACAAAAGGGAATAAATAAATAAAATAAAATATTTTTTTAAAAAATTAAAACCAAAATGTTAAATGTTGGTTTCAAAATAAGTGTCCACAGCTAGAAAAATAGGTCACTTGGAAAGTGTGCTCTTTTTCCATCCATACAGCCTGTGTTCAAGAACAACCCCACTTCATTGAAAGAAACTGGTGCTGAAATACATGAAATCTGACTTCATGTGTGTTCTTGGAAATGGAAGAACATTCTAATTGTCTTTCCAGATAATTTCCTTTAATGCTATTCCAAAACACTTAAATAGTTGTTACAGTGAGGCAATAAGATAGTTTCCCTGAGAAGGTACTTACTTGTTTTGTCATGCATGGGACCCAGGTAGAAGCCAGACCATCCACTACACTGGAGGAAGTTTTGCTGCCATGCTGTGTTCTCCCCCTCCCTGTCTTCCTGTCAGAAAAAGCCAGCCCAGAGTGGTGGTGACTCAGTAATAAAAATAAATAAAAATAAAAATAAAAAATTATATCAAGGGAGTCGGGCGGTAGCTCAGCGGGTTGAACGCATATGGCACAAAGCACAAGGACCGGCCCAAGAGTACTGGTTCGAGCCCCCGGCTCCCCACCTGCAGGGGAGTCACTTCACAGAAGATGAAGCAGGTCTGCAGGTGTCTATCTTTCTCTCCCCCTCTGTCTTCCCCTCCTCTCTCTATTTCTCTCTGTCCTATCAACGATGACATCAGTAACTACAACAATAAACAAAGTCAACAGAAGGAAAAAATAAATAAATATTTAAAATAAACTATAAAAATTATATCAAATCCATAAATTTTTTAAATTGTTAAAATCCTGATCTGTTACACACTTGGAAAGACTCTTCACCCATCATACTATTCATTTGGAAAGTACTGGCCAATCAGTTTATATAATTCTTCTAAATGATTGGCCTATTCATGACACTCTAGGGAGAAAAAGAAAATCATCTACTAACACTGATCTCCTTAGAAAAGTCTAATACCTAGGAAGCTACAAGCCTGGATTAATAAGATACTTGTTCTGAAATCTTAACTTTTTTATTTTTCAGAGCCCAAATGTTGTCACGGCAGATCTATTGGTAGTTTTCCTTAAAATGAAAGGCTCGCCCACTTCATTTTGAACATGTGGCAGCTGTCAAGCCTGAAATAAATATAGTTTGTCAGTTACCCGTCGGGATAGTGCTTTGTGGAAGAGCACTTTTCACCTTTCAGTGCTGTCACTTCTTGTACTCCTGTGGGGTTTTCAACAGAGACACCTTGCATGTGCTTCACATTTCATCACACTGAACAGTAGCAGAGCTTACTTGCAGACAGGGATTTCATTCCAGTGGTCTATAAGGCTTTTTTTTTTCCAGGGAGCATGTGGTGGAATTGTTGGTGACTAGGCTCAGGGGCCAACAGTCTGCCATCATGGCTCCTGTATTGGTGCAAATACCAACAAGGAAAAACGCAAATCAAATTTTCTGTTGTATCATGAAATTACTAATCGAGGAGCCACCAGAAGTCTCTAAGGCCCTTGGGTGTTCAGAGTGGCTTTGAGACTAGAGAATAAGATCTACAGGTGGGGTAAGGGGAGTAGAACACTGAACACAGCCTGTGTGCTGGAAAGCAGAGTAACTGAGGACTTCCATGGCTTTGAATTCAATGGAGGTTTTTTTTTTAATCTATGTTATCAAAATAGTTCACTGAAAGCTTGCTAGGATGAGCTCTGAAGGCTCTCTACTTAGGTTTTTTTTTTTAAGAGAAAAGTGGACAGGTGTAGATCAAACTATGATAAAATGTGAATCTTAGTGGCATCTGAAGACAGCTGTCCTAGTTCCAATATCCCTGATTGTTAACTCCCAAAACTTATTCTTTCAGACTCAACCAGTGGAGTAGCCTCTGCTTGGAAAAGCCAAAGAAAAGCTTTTTTTTTTTTTTTAACAAAACAAAACATAAAACAATACAGTTCTGACTTATGATGGCTTCAGGAATTGAACCTAAGACCTCTGAGTTTTTGGTGTGGAAGTCTGTTGTACTACTGATGGTACAATCTCCCTGGCCCAAGAAAGCTATTTTTCTTTTCTGTCATCAATTCATGGCAAATTTTGTGAGGCTTACAGGCCCTTCTCAGTTTTTAATTAGAATGAAATCTGGGGCAAATGGTTCGACTGATAATGTCAGACTTGTATGCTTGAGGTTCCTGGTTTGATCCCCAGCACCACATGTACCAGAGTGGCGCTCTGGCTTCTCTCTTTTTCTTATATGTGAAACACTCTCATATGTAATAAATAAAATAATCCTATATATTACCATTCGCCTGGACCCAACTTCAAGCCCCAAATCCCCACCTGCAGAGAAAAGTTTAAGTGGTGAAGCAGTGTTGCAGGTATCTCTCTCGATTTCTCCCCATCTCTGTCTATAAGAACAGCAAGATACAGAAAAACAACTGTAGTAAAGTCAGAGGCCAGGTAGTGGTGCCCCCAGTTGAGCACATAGTACACAACGGCCCATTCCCCACCTTCAGGAGCAGATGTCTGACAAGCAATGAAGCAGGTCTGCAGGTATCTTTCTCCCTCTCTGTCCCCTCTCAAATTTCCTCTGTGCTATCAAATAAAACGAGCAGGGAAAAAAAAAAAAGGCCACTGGGAGCAGTGGATACATTGTGCTGGCACTGAGCCCCAGTGATATCTCTGATGACAACAAAAAAAATACAATTTAAAAAGAATTATTTCAGGAGCTCAGAGATGGCTCAGCCAGTTGAGTACATTACTTTGCCATGCTTGAGAACCGGAGTTTGTGCCCTCTACTGCCATGGGGGAGCACTATGCAAAGGGCAAGTTTCTATAAGCAGTGGAGTTAGTACTGTGATGTTTCTACGTCTGCCTCTGTCTCAGTCAAGGAGGCGGGGGGGGGGGGGGGGGAAGTCCACCAGGAGTTATAGAATTGGACAGATTCAAAGCCCGAAGAAAACCTCCAGCAACAACATGAGGACATATTTCAGTGCAGTTGCTACCAGTGTTAGTTGTGTGGTATTTTGACACACTCCAACCCTTGCTACCCAAAATGTGAAGACTAGTAATGACAGCATATCCTGGGAGCTTTCTAGAAATGCAGATTCCCAGGACCTTCTGAATCAGACTGAATTTCACTGTTTCTGTGGGTTTTGTCTTGAGAAATGGGTAGGATTTGGCCAGAAGGTACAAATTTCTCACTATCATGAATTTTGGGGGCATAGTGAGTACCATGGTGACTATAGTTAACAGTAGTGTATTGTGACTTAAAAGTTGCTAAGAGTACATCTTACATGTTCTCATCACAAAGTAATTATATCAGGTGTGATAAGGTAGCCTTATTATGGTAACCATATCTTAATATATCCATTTTTTTTTTTGTTTTTTTATATATAGACACCTGCAGACCTGCTTCACCGCCTGTGAAGTGACTCCCCTGCAGGTGGGGAGCCGGGGGCTAGAACTGGGATCCTTACGCTGGTCTTTGCACTCGTGCCACTGCGCTACCACCCGACTCCCAATATGTCCATGTTTTGAATCATCATATTGTACACCTTCAACTTAACACACTCAAGTCAAATATGTCTTGATGCTGGCAAAAACTACATATTAATGAGACCCTAAATTCTCCATGATTATTATGCCCAGTGATAAGTCTTTACATTGAATATTAGAACTTAGTGGCCAGTCTTTCACCTTAATTGTGAAGACGTTATTGGCATGGTATAGAATTCTGTTAAAATGGCTACAAGTTAATCTGTGAACATGGCTCCTGTCTGCTCAAGAGCATCTCAAATGCCATTGTTACTGATGTGGTTTGTTGATGACATTCATTTTTTGGAGGAAAGGCTAAATTTCAGAGTAGAAATAGGTAACTGTTTCCAAATTAGGTCTTAGACATCCTCCCCCCTTAAATTTATTTACAGGCCCCCATTGAAAACCCTCTAATTGGAATTACAGGTTATTTGGGGCAGGAGCAACAAGTATGATAAACTGCACACTGGCTTTTTAAAGACATCTGCCTAATAGTGACGGACTGGTTAGTTTCTACCATATCTCACTAGGCAGAACAAGTCACATGTTCAATCCTGAAGTCACTGGGAGAGGGCACCTCAGTTTTCATAACAGCATTTTTTTCCATCTCATTTTGGACAGAGACAGAAATTGAGGAAAGGGGTTGGTAGAGGGGGAGACACACACCTACAGCACTGTTTAACCACTCAGGTAGCTTCCCCACTACAGGTGGGGACCAGGGACTTGAACCCTGGTGGTCCTTAGACACTATAATGTATGTGCTCTACCAGATGCACTGCCATCTCGCCCCTGAACAATAAAGATGCCTCGGCATGTCTCTGCCATAATATTTTCTTAAAATTGATTTGGGTGGGGGATATAGATAGCATAATGGTTATGCAAAGAGATTCTCATGCCTGAGGCTCCAAAGTCCCAGATTCAATCCCTGCACCACCATAAACCAGAGCTGAGCAGTGCTCTGGTAAAAAAAAAAAAAAGTTGAACTATTTTCCTTGATTCAGACTTTGTGATTTTATATTTTCCTGAACCATCTATTTTATGGGGTAAAATTCTACTTCATAGTCACAATTGACTTTGTCTACAGTCCCCTTTCTCTTTTCCACTGTCAGGTGTGGGCGTCTTGTAATCTCTGAAGTCACTTTTGATTTTCATAAAGGACAGAGAACCTGCTGGCATCTGTTGAGTAGGGATGCCAAGATGTTGAGTAGGGACTGCAGTGTCCAGGAGAGCTAAAGCAGCTCCCATGTCTAGAGCTGCTGATACTGAGAACCATGACCTGTTGGTACTTATTTTCCTTAGGAAACCTCCCATTTTTTATCTTTCTTAATTTGTAGATAAATCTACTTTTATTAATATCAAAGTAATAGTTTTCTAATTTATTGCTTTTCACTGGTAGATTCCCCCCCCCCTTTCCCTCTCTCTCTCTGGGTACTAATAGAATCGGAGTTTAGAACCCTTTGGACATCTTCCCCTAATTCTTACCTCTCTGGGTGTATGGACCAAAATTGTTACTGGCGTGCAGAAGGTGGAAGGTCCGGATTCTGCTATAGCTTTTTCCCAGGACATGGATGTTAGCAGGTAGATCCATACCTCCACCCTGTTACTGTCTTTACCTAGTGGGGTAGGACTCTGGAGAGATGAGGTTCTGGGACACAGTGGTGAGGTCATCTGCCTAGGGAGTTCAGGATGAAATCGTAGTAGCATCTGAAACTTGGTTGCTGAAATGCAATAAAATATAAAGCAGGACAAAATGTTTAATGAACAAGAACCATAACATAGGAATAGAGCAGATGGGAATAGGGATTTTAGGTGGCTAGAAACTAGGAAGTCTATTTTAGTTTGTTCTTAGGAGCTCATGACAGGTAACTTTGGCTGGAGCTTGATCACTAACTTGCAAAGTGGACTAAAATATTGTCTAAGAAGATGGTGTTAAGAGTTGAGAATAGGATTAGAAAGATGGATCAGGGCAGAGAATACCTCCCAAACTTGAAGAAAATATACAAATATAATTAAGTGTTTACCACATTAATCTGACCCAGTGCCTGTGTATATTCATACTTATCGCAGGAGTCTGTATAACCTCCGAGTCTGTTAATCTGAGCTTGCAGTCCATGGTCATAGCTAGAAACATTCTAGGCTGCACTCATTTCAGGACCAGTTTTCAAGTGGCAGAGTCGGGTGACCCAGCCTCTCTTCAGAGAGTTAAGCAGGTCTGGAGGTGTCTGTCTCTCTCCTCTATCTCCCGCATCCCTCTCGATTTCTATTTACTCTATCAAAATAAATAAATAAATAAATGTGGCACACTGGAGCAGTGGATTTGTAGTGCAGGCACTAAGCCCCAGTGATAACCCTGGAAGCAAAAAATAAAAAACACTATTTTCAAGCTCTTCAGTATGATTTTTTTATCTTACTAGTATTTCTAATTTGGCTAATACTGAAATTGGCATTCTTGCTTTCAGCATTGTCTTAGAATTTTCTTTCTAATATTTATTTTCCCTTTTGTTGCCCTTGTTTGTTATTGTTGTTGTAGTTATTACTGATGTCGTTGTTGTTGGATAGGACAGAGAGAAATGGAGAGAGGAGGGGAAGACAGAGGGGGAGAGAAAGCTAGACACCTGCAGACCTGCTTCACTGCCTGTGAAGCGACCCCCCCCCCCCCTGCAGGTGGGGAGCCGGGGGTCATGATCCTTACTCTGGTCCTTATGCTTCGCACCAGTGCGCTTAACCCGTTATGCTACTGCCCAATTCCCTAGAATTTTCTTTTTAAATATTTATTTATTCCCTTTTTGTTGCCCTTGTTTTTTTATTGTAGTTATTATTATTGATGTCATCATTGTTGGATAAGACAGAGAGAAATGGAGAGAGGAGGGGAAGACAGGGAGAGAAAGCTAGACACGTGCAGATCTGCTTCACCACTTGAAAAGCGACTCCCCTGCAGGTGAGAAGCCCACCGCTTGAACCAGAATCCTTACACCGGTCCTTGAGATATGAGCCACCTGTGCTTAACCCGCTGCACTACCACCCAACTCCGTCCTAGAATTTTTATATTTTCTGCCCACTTTTATATTAAAAACATTTCTTATATATACTTTTGTATTTATTTTTTTTATATTTATTTTCCCTTCTGTTGCCCTTGTTGTTTTCCACTGTTGCTGTAGTTACCACTGTTGCTAGTGATGCTGTCATTGTCAGGACAGAGAGAAATGGAAAGAGGAAAGGAAGACGGGGAGGGGAAAGATAGACACCTGCAGACTCGCTTCATCGCCCGCAGGTGAAGCAACCCCCTGGCAGGTGGGGAGCCTGGGCTCTAACCGGATCATTACGTGTGTGGTTCCTTGATCTTCGCGGCACATGCGCTTAACCCGCTGTGCTACCGCCCAACTCCCTATTTATTTTATTTTTATAGTCATCCTTTTTAAAATGCAATTTAAATTTTTAGAGAAGATTTGCTCCATTTGTTGTGCTTATTGAGTTCTATTTTTGTTCTGCCTCCTTGTAGTCTTATTCTCTTGTGGGCTGGAAGCAATACTTGTAATTTTATTATTTTTATTACATTCCTAGTCACTTTTTTTGTGATATACATGTGTGATATCTGACTTAGTTTACACTTTCCACTGAATACTAGCTCACATATGAAATTCTATTTGAAAATTCTATGTAACTTAAGAGATTTTTGTTCCAAAGTTGCTAGTTTCTACTGTTACATAAGGATCTTTGCACATTTTTCATATTTATTGGGGGATAATGGTTTACAGTAAATACAGTTGTTGGTACATGTGTGAAATTTCTCAGTTTTCTGCAAAACACTCTAGCCCTCCACCTAGGTGTTCCTCCACCATAAATGCCAAGTCCTCCCACCCACCCCCAGATTCCTTTACTTTGGTGCAATATACCAAACCCACCCCCAGATTCCTTTACTTTGGTGCAATATACCAAACCCAGTCCAAGTTCTACTTTGTGTTTCCTCTTTCAGTTCTTATTTCTCAACTTCTGTCTATGAGTGAGATCCTTCCATATTCATCCTTCTTTCTGGCTTATCTCACTTAACATGGTATCTTCAAGCTCCATTCAAGATGAGGTGAAGAAGGTAAATTCACTATTTTTAAGAGCTGAGTAGTATTCATATATATACCACAACTTGCTCAGCCATTCATCTGTTGGACACCTAGGTTGCTTCCAGGTTTTGGCTATTACAAATTGTGCTGCTATGAAGATAGGTGTACACATACTGTTTTGGATGTGTGTGTTTGACTTTTAGGATTATCCTCAGAAAAGGAATGGTATGGCCATAAGGAAGACCCATTTCTAGCCTTGTGAGGTTCTCCAGCCTCTCCACAAGGGTTGTGTTCCCACCAACAGTGCAGGAGGGTTCCTTTGCCCCCACAACCTCTCTAACATCCTTTCTAATGTGACAGTCTCACAGGAATGAAATGGTGTTTCATTGTTATCTTTATTTGCATTTCTTTGATTATCAGTGACTTAGAGCATGTTTCCTATGTCTGTTGGCCTTTTGGGTCTCCTCTTTGGTAAATATTCTGTTCATATCCTCTCCCCATTTTTTGAGTGGGGTCATTTTGTTGTTGCTGAATTTGGTGAGCTCTTTATATATTTTGCTAGAAAAAAAAAAAAAAATATATATATATATATATATATATATATATATGGTTTTTGTTTGCTATATGGCATGTAGTGATCTTTTCCCATGTAATGATCTTTTCCCATCTGTAAGAAGTCTCTTTTGGGGGAAGGTAGTTTCTTTTGCTGTGCAGAAGCTTTTCAATTTGATATAGTTGCAGTGATTTATTTTTGTTTTTGTCTTCCTTGCAATTGGACTTTTGTCATTAACAATGCCTATAAAATTTAGATGGAAAAGAGTTCTGCCAATATTTTCCTTTACGTATTTCATAGTTTCTGGTCTGACATCCAAGTCCTTGACCCATTTAGAGTTTACTTTTGTGTGTGGTGAAATGGTAGTATTTCATTTCATTCTTCTGCATGTTTCAACCCAGTTTTCCCAAAGCCTTCTGTTGAAGAGACTTTCATTTAATAGCTGGGGCTCCCTTGTCAAAAACTAGATGTCCATAGGAATGGGAGATTATACACTTTTCTTACTATAAATTTTATGATCTCACAGTTCTTTTTTTTTTTTTTTTTTTTTAACCAGGGCACTACTCAGCTCTGGTTTATGGTGGTGCAGGGGGTTAAACCTGGGACTTCAGAGCCTCAGGCCTTGAGAGTCTTTTTGCATAACTATTAAGCTATCTCCCCCTGCCCAATCTCGCAATTCTCAAGCTTCTCAAATTGTATCACAGTGCCTTCCATCTTAAAATCAAAGGTGTCAAGACTTAGAGCTAAAGCTTCGATGTGAGTCAGTCACCTTGAGTGGGATAAACATCAGAGTTGGAGCTGGGACAGCTGGGCAGTGGGAGTGCAGACTGAAAAATATAGACTCTCGGGGTTCTGCTCATTACTCGGCTTTAATCTCCTGTTGTACCAAGGCTCTGATCAGTCGTGTGTCTGCCTCCTTCCTGAATAGGCCAGAGATACCATCTACACAGCCTTCCTGCAGCAGCTCCCCACTCCAGGTGGCCAGGGGAGAGTTCTAGACCAGTGTTGTCTCCCGGGACACTGACACTGCTACCAAGCTTATTGGTCCCAGAATTGCCACAGTTGGTACGGCTGGTTCAGAGGCTGGCATCGGAACAGTGTTTTGCCGCTTGATTATTGATTATGCAAGGAACTCATCTCTCAAGCAGCAGCTCTTCTCCTGTGCCATCCTGAGTTTTGCCCTGTCTGAGGCCATGGGGCTTTTCTGTTGGATGGTTACCTTCCTCATCCACTTTGCCATGTGAGGCTTCTTGGGGTGTCTTCTGTCCATCCCTGCTGCTTCCATTGTAGACCACACCTTGTGGTCTACACAACGTTTCTTGAAACCCCTACACACACACACACACACACACACACACACACGTGTCTTTGGTGTTGAGAAATTATTTTTCTCTGTTCTTTCCTAGACCATCTAAACAGAGCTTCCACATTTTTAAACTCTCCCTGTTGTCTTTTGGGGCAGACTTCTAGAAGGTTCTTAAGGTCTCTTCACCTCAACTTACTTGAAGTTTTATTTTGAAAACTGTAGCTTTCATCTCCATAATTCCATTCTCCTGTTGGCTTTAATAAATTCAAATTAATGAGTTGGGTGTGTCTTTTTGGCTCTGACTGCTCCTGAATATTTGCTTATTGGGTAGATTAATTTTTATTTGGGTATGGTAAGTTTAGAATATTTTTTCAGAGCAATGGAATACACTGGTGACGTTCTGGGCTTGGAGTTCTCTGTCCTGTAATTCTTCTAGCTACCTGAGACTCTGGCAGGTTTTAGGTATAAGCACACTTCTTCCCTAATAGCATGGAGGTAGTAGACTCCATTGCTGCTTTCTGTTTGGTACAATTGAGGGAAGAGGCCAGCCTTGCTTACCTCTGTTTTTTGTCAACCAGGAAGCCAGAAAGCCATTTCAAGACACTATGTAATAAACTTTTCTTCGAACCACACTTTTCCCCAACTGGTCTTGGGTGTGATTTTCTCCAACAGTCTGAACTTATCTGCCCCTTAGGATTCTTACTGAGACACTATATAAACTATATAAACACTTTACATTCACAGTGTCTGTCCTAGACTTCAGTGTTTTCCCACCTCGCTATTAAGTCAGGAGAAGGAAACAGCACATTCCTATACCCAAGCCACCATCTTGACCAAATCTGTATGGTGATCTTGATACGAATACTTTTTCAGCCTTAACCCTTTCCTTCTATGTTTGAAGGAGACAAGCCACACAAGTGTGAATTCTGTGACAAGTGCTTCAGTCGGAAAGACAACCTCACCATGCACATGCGGTGCCACACCAGTGTGAAGCCCCATAAGTGTCACCTATGTGACTATGCAGCTGTGGACAGCAGCAGTCTCAAAAAGCACCTTCGCATCCACTCAGATGAGCGGCCGTACAAATGCCAGCTGTGCCCCTATGCCAGCCGCAACTCCAGCCAGCTCACAGTGCACCTCCGCTCCCATACAGGTGAGTCCCAGATCTGGGTAGAGTCCTCTCTAACTGCCTTATGCTCTAATTTTCTTGCCTTCATCTGCCAAAAGATAAGCAGCTTTGATGACTTGGTGGTAGGAGTAAGGTCATTTGAGGTATCAGCAGTGGTTGTGAAGCTTGTGGTTTTGCTTTCAGTAAAAATTGAAAAATCCAACAAGTGGGTTTCTTAACTCAACTATGTAGACTACAAGTGGGGAGGAGTAACCCAATATAGCAGTCAAGAGGGAAAGGCTGCATCTTGAATAAAAGTGGGATGTGTAAACTAGCTGTTTGAGTCATTTGACTTCAACTCTTACTGCATGACTTAATTCTAATCTATGTTGTGAAAGCAGTCGACTATAATGGCAAATCACAATGTCCTGGTTCTAGAAATTTAGACAGTCTAAAGCTTTTCATCTGCTCCTTTGTGAAATTCCTTTGAAGTATGTTAGAACAAATCCACCATGAATACAGAAAAGGGGAGGTTGAGAACTTCATAGCAAGATACACAAAAAGGTAATGTCAGTGTCTTCCAGTGCATGGCATGTAAATAGGAATATATTATCTTTTTCCCCCCTTCTGTCAGTGCCTTTTCATATACCTGAAAAATTCTATGACTCTCAGTAAACCTTCTTTTTTTATTATTCCTGATAGAAAGCAAGTTGGAATTTAATAGAAAAAGAAAGAATGAAAGAAAAAAGGAAAAAAGATAAGTGGATGGATGGATGGATGGATGGATGGATGGATGGATGGATGGATGGATAAAAAGACAGACATTATATCACTAAGCCACAGTTGAGGAAGCTTCCCCTTTGGTGCTCCCATGTGATAACTGGGAACTTGAGCCCAGATCCTTGTGCAGGTGAAGTGTGCGCTCGCTATACTGGGAGAAGTGTCTCGCAGCCACTTTACTGCCATTCTTGAGTGAAAGGAGCTGTAGCCCAGCAGACAAATACAAGTCAGTCAGTGGTCTGGGAGGTGGCGCAGTGGAAAGTATTGGATTCTCAACCGTGAGGTCCTGAGTTCAATCCCCGGTAGCATATATACCAGGGTAATGTCTGATTCCTTCTCTCTCTCTCTGCCTACCTTTCTCATGAATAAATAAAATTTTAAAAAATAAATAAATAAAAGGCAGTCATAGAGTTAGAGCCAACTTTCCCAACAAATGTCTGATTGCCCTGAGAGCTGGGAACTGGGAACTGCTAATGTAGACTCCCAAAGGACTGAGTGGTGGCACACTTCATAGAGCACACATATTGCAGTATGCAAAGACCTAACTTCAAGCCCCTAGTCCTCACCTGCAGTGGAGAAACTTCACTAGTGATGAAGCAGTGCTGCAGGTGTTTCTTTTGTCTCTCCCTTTGTATCTCCTCTGTCAACTCTTAATTTCTTTCTGACTGTATCCAGTAAATAAATAAATAAAATATCAAACGTATCCTGTCAGGACCGTAAACCCCAGATGAGAAGCTGAAATCTATGAGCAATACAGCCAATCTAGGATTTCTGTGTTTAATGTTTAAACCAATCTACTCTTCCTGAACATAAACTGCTATGAATTCTGAATAGTTAGTAGGAAGTGATAGTATAAAATGTGCCAAGTCTAACCAATAATGAATCCTGAAGTTAACAGGGTAGTTGGTAATTGACACAAAACTCTTAATTGTAACTGGTATTTGCCCACTGGCAGGAAGCTTCATCTAAGAAAAACTATATGAAAAGTGTAATGAAAATAAAGAGGTAAAATTTTAAAAACACGAAGTGCTGGTTACAGCTAATTTCCGAGAGAATAGGAAAAAAAAAATTGAATTGAAGAGCTAAGAATAAGAGTAGAAGGTTGGGAGCCGGGCGGTAGTGCAGTGGGTTAAGTGCACATGGCACAAAGCAAAAGGACTGGTATAAGGAAGAATCCGGTTTGAACCCCTGGCTGTCCACCTGCAGGGGGGTCACTTCACAAGCGGTGAAGGTCTGCAGGTGTCTATCTTTCTTTCCCCCTCTCTGTATTCCCCTCCTCTCAATTTCTCTCTGTCCTAACAACAGCAATGGTGATAATAGCAACAACAACAAGGGCAACAATGGGGAACGTGGCCTCCAGGAGCAGTGGATTTGTGATGCAGGTGCCCATCCCCAGCAATAACCCTGGAGGCCAAAAAAAGTACAAGGTTGATCTCAACTAAATCTAGAAGAAAGCAAGTGATGAAATTATGAGATAAAGAATTTCATATCTCTTAAGAAGATGGTGAAAGTGAAGGGCTTGCAAGAGTCTAAACAGGACAGACGAGGGTAGTAAGAAGATCTACATTTCAGAAATTTCTCTGTAATACTGACTTTTTAGGAAACATAGTTTTAGTGCCCTCAAAGGTGGAAAATGATTTTGAACTTAAAATTCTATATCTAGAATTTTAACATGACCTATTTTAACCAAGCCATCTCCAACTCTGAATTCTCACCAAATTATCTCAAGTATGAGGCCCAAATAGACACAGATAATGAAAATACTCAAGACTTTACTCCCTGATACAAACTTTACTCCCTGATACAAGCTGAGTGGAAATGTTTGGACAATAAAATAATAAATAAAAACAAATGTTGACCAAAGTTGTTTGATAGGTGACCATCTGAATATAAGTAAGTGGAACTGCAGAAAAGGGAAATAGTAGGTTGGCCCTTTGTGGAGGAAGAGGGCACAAGAGAAAAATTACATAAAGCTTCATAAGATCCATAAGAAATCCCATGTAAAAATCTATATAACTAAAAGACTTAAGATTATGGTGTGCTTCTGTCAAGAAACTCACAGTGCAATTAGGAAATAAGATAAGCATGATCCAGTGAACCTGTAAGTAAAGAGAACCAATTTATTCTTCAGGCTAGCAACATTATCAACTGGTCCAGGTAGGTGAAATTCTGGCAGCTGGCAAAAAAAAATCACATAACCCAATCACGATGTAGGTTAAGTTGGTCCTGATATAAATTGTTTGTTTGACTCTAAGAGGAACACAACTAGCTAAAGCTTGAGAATCCATAGATCAGAATGCAAATATCATTGAACCTAAAGGTAGAAAAGTAGGGATGACTGTAGTCAAGAGAATCATCAAAGGTCTCAGTGATGAACTCAAAGATAGAAGTCACTTTTTACTCCGCTCAGAAGGAAGGTACTATAAGAGTAAACATCACAGACAACCTAGTACAGGAGAAGGTTTGGGAAAAGCAACAGATGTACATGATCAGTGAGAGTCTCATCTTTGCTTACGATCAACAACTTCCAAAAGACCTAAAAACTCTCTTTTAACAGTGCTTGCAGGAAGTACAAACAAGACTGAAGCTTTTCATTTGTGTGAGTGTGTGTATGTGTGTGTGTACACTCCTTACCACCATACTTATTTCTTTAAATAAAACCCAATCTGTGGTTGTAAAAATACGAAATATCAACTAATAATGAAGCCAACTCAACAAAGTAACCATAGCTTACACACTGTAATAGGCACGTTTCTAAGTCTTAGCCTATTTGGAAAAGCCATGTGTGTTGAAACCCTGCCTTTCCCTTCCACATTCTATTTGGGGATGTCAAGTTAAATGAGAGTTCAAATTCAAAACCAAAGTGTCCTCATGGAGGGTGTGCACTTGAATTCCTTCATTCTGGGTTGATTCTCTACTCTTTAACCCAGATGAAATGACTTGCCCTCTTGAACTTCAGTTCTCCACTGATATTGAGGATTAACTGAGAAGATGGGCACTGTGTGTAGGAAATAGTATAGTCAGAGTCCAAAAGGCCAAACTATCTCTTGGCAGCTAGATACTCTGACGCATGATTGGGGGGCGGGGAGTTTTGTTTTACCTGCCTGCTCTAATAGAAACAACGCCTTCCATTGCTAGGGGATACCCCCTTCCAGTGCTGGCTCTGTAGCGCCAAGTTCAAAATCAGCTCGGACTTGAAAAGGCACATGATCGTGCACTCAGGGGAGAAACCTTTCAAATGCGAATTCTGTGACGTCCGCTGCACCATGAAGGCCAACCTCAAGTCACACATCCGCATCAAGCACACCTTCAAGTGCCTGCACTGCACCTTCCAGGGCCAGGACCGGGCCGACCTCCTGGAGCACAGTCGGGTCCACCAGGCTGACCACCCTGAGAAGTGTCCCGAGTGTAGCTACTCCTGCTCCAGTGCCGTCGCCCTGCGTGTGCACAGCCGTGTCCACAGCAAGGACCGTCCCTTCAAGTGCGACTTCTGTAGCTTCGACACCAAGCGGTCCAGCAGCCTGGCCAAGCACATAGACAAGGTCCACAAGGACGAGGCCAAGACAGAGAACAGAGCCCCACAGGGCAAAGAAGGACCCAGGGAAGGAGGCTCCCAGCGTGTGTCTAAAATAGTGACCCAGCGGGCTTTCCGCTGTGAGATCTGTGGTGCCTCCTTTGTCAGGAATGACTCTCTCAGATGCCATAAGAAGCAGCACAGTGACCAGAGTGAGAGCAAAAACTCCAACTTGGTCACCTTCCCCCCTGAAAACACCGTGTCAGGACAGTTGGGCACCCTGGTTTCTGTGGGGCAGCTTGAGACATCCTTGGACCCCGGCCAGTGCCTCTAATTCAGCCAAAGAATAATAGCCAGCTGTTGGACTTTGCAGGAGAATGCTGTTACCTAGTCTTCTTAAGTAAGACTAGTCAGCTCCAGCTAGCCGTCACAGCACCGGGGATGGTGACTTTATAGCCACCTTGAGGGGACAGGGCTATACATCAGTGTGGTGTGGGGACAGATGCCAGAGCAACACTACTTACACTGATGTCTTCGCTCCAGGGCTCACTGAAACAAGGTGGCTCAGTCGTTCAAAGGTAGGAGGCCACTGAGCACCTCTCTATCCAATGGATAAACTCACCGTGGATTTCAAGTTCTAACACTGATCTGCTGCTGATGGAATCACAAAGCTTTCAGAGCCCATGAAAAGTGAAGCTAAACTGATCTGTAGAGTGGAGAAGGTTGAGATGAGGACCATGTGTATGTGGAGGGCCTGAGATAGCTGGGAAAGTTCTGTTTCTTAACCTTGGTGGTGGTTACAAGAGTATTTGCCTTATACATTTTTGTGTGTGGTTCCTTTTGTGTGTTGTCTTAAAATAAAAAAGGAAAAATCATAGTCAAATGGTGCAAGATAAACCTTCACCTTTTATTTTCCATATGCAGGTTATGGTGGAAAAGAGGGAGCTCTCCATCTCCTCATACACCCCACCCCATACCCCACACCCCACCCGTTCACTAATTCAGCTATAAATGTGTGCAGTGATGCAATGTGCAGTTTGAACTCTAGAGGGCACCAAAGATCAAGCAACTGGTAACTCAGCCTGTAATTGTGTCTTGTGTTCATAAAAGACTAGGAGTCCACTGATCACTGGGCTTGATTCTGAAACGTGACACTGTGGAATAATAGGCTGACACTAGTGGTTTAAACACAGTGAAGAGTTGGTTTGCTGGGCCAGCAAATAAGTGAAAATGCACATCTTATGAATGGGATGATTTTATTTATCTGAAACTTACGCATTGGATCGACCTTCCCGTGGTGCATCCCGTGAGTACCCATTCATTGGGGAAACTGACGATCCTTCCTAGCCGACTGAATCCACATGGATCCCCGTCACTTTCAAAGCCATTAACTGGCTACGGAAGAAGGGCAAACGCTAGAAGAAGAAACTTACGAAGTCACGGGTACTGGTGGGTATGTATTACGGGTACTGGTGGGTATTACTTAGGGTTGCTTTGTTCTACTCTGGCATCTCTTCTTCCCATACAGTTTTTGTTTAATACAAATTCTTGTGTGCCCTCATCAAGCTCTAAACATCCATGTTTTAAAAGCAGGCTAAATAGTCATTGTTGTTTGATAGACGAGATGAAGAAAGAACCCTGATGTGAAAACAAATTTCTGTACATTGGACACCAGGAGATATTTTAATTTAAAAAGTAGCAAGAAGTACAGGTTTTCTTATGAAGTTTGTATTGAAGGTGTCTGACCCAATGTTCATTTGACTTCTAGCAAGTCATCACACACTAGCATCTCTTTTGTTGTAAGAAGAAAAGGTGCAAATGACGACTGAGACCCATGCTAGAATTAATCATTGTTTCAGGAGAATTGTTTTTGATCAGGAAATGCTGAGTGTCATGCACTGGGAAGGATCTATTGTCAGCCCGCTGATTGTCAGGAGTCTTATCTTTCTGGTCTAGTAGCAAAAGGGCTGTTGTCCTTTCAAGTAGGAACCATTAGATTGAAATCATAAATGGTCCTAGCACTTCCTGGTGGTGTAGCTCTTCAGGTAAACAGGAAAAACACTAACTTTTTAAGATGGCATTTTAACAGCTGCATGGACTTAAAGGGTTTCAGGCCCTCCCTGATTCCCAGTGAGGCAAAGGTCAATGAAAACTTTTGGACTAGATATTAAATATTCAAGGCATTGTGGGATAATAAAGTCGTCTTTGTCACTGCTTTTAACATAAAAGCAGCCTTGACTAAGAGAAAGAAAAACTGTGTTCCAGTAAAACTATAATTCAGGAAATAATGAGCCCTGTTTCGATAAGACTCAAGATACACAAGTGGTCCCCCCAAATAAAGCTGAAAACAGCTATAATGGTTTTAACTACTGCTGACACGGTGCAAACCAGAAGGCAAAATTTCTTCACCAGCATAGCTGATTTGGGTCTGAAAGGGGGAAATTGACTGTTTGCAGTTTGACTTCCCCAAGGCTGGGCATTGGTGGGCTTTGTTTTTGTTTTTGTTTTTTTTTTTAACTATTAAAGAGCCAGATTGTGAGTATTATGAGCTTTGCTGAACCTAGAAGGTGGAAGTTGCTCGGTTCTGTTCACTTCTGCTCTTGTAACACAATCACTCATTTCTGACATTGTAAATCAACCTGTGATCACAGGTAAGTGAATGGCATAGCTGTGTGCCAATAAAGCCTTAGTGGCCAAAAAAAAAAAAAAAAAAAAAAGCCAGGATTTGGAGGATTGACTTCTAAGCTGGACCAGTGAATGCAAGAAAACAGGTAATTAACCAGTCATGGGTAAAGATTCAGGGAAAGGAACAATTAATGCTCAATTTCCTGGAGTCATTTCAAGAAAGCTCCGTGCAGCAGCTTGATTTCCAGATTGAGCATTGGGGAAAACCTGGGTTTTTTGTTTTTGGGTTTTTTTTTTTATCCTTATTCAGATCAACTATAAAATCTCTATAAAAGAAAAAATGACAGCTTGCCTCTGCTCTGCCTGCGTTCTCTGTCTCCTAAACATTATTGAATGTGAATTCTTGTTGCTTTTCCCCCACAATTTCTTTAAAGAGAAGTTGTCGCAAACCCTGTTGCCATAGTGACAGTTCTCACTTTGAACCTGTCTTCATACTAAGAACTTCCACTTGCAGCCCACTCCTCTGGGGTGCAGGCTAGAGCCAAGGCATCCTAAACCCCAGGAAGCAAGAAATGTTTTGATATAATCTATTTGAGTCAGCAAAGTAGAGTTCACAGACCAGCTGCTTTATTTTCAGTACTTATTGGGCATTGACCAGAGAGTCCAAGCAACAGCATATGAACAGGAAAATGGAGCCTGTCATTTAGATTCTGACATTTGGATGGGGAAGGGAGGGTGTTCATATTTTGGGGTTTTGGAAAATTGCACAAAAAGATTACCTTGGTTCATGAGGGGTTTTCTATCTCCTTGTTTGCACTTGAGTCTCCTTCACCTCCCCTGATTTCCTGCCTCTTGTCCAAATGTGGAAACAAACATGAGACTTTGTGACAGTTGGATTTCATTATTGAGAATGCTGGGTTGTAATCTTGGCTGTTTTCTTGCTTGGTTTTTGTTTTCTAAGTACTATGCAGGTCCAAGAAAGAAAAGAAAAAAAAATTTTTTTTTTAGTAAAGTCAAGGTGATGACAGAAAAAGCCACCTTTTATAAATTAATGTGACTGAGGAGATTGAAAAAAAAACAAAAACACTGGCTGTAGATGCTTACTAAATGACTAACCTCTGATTCTCAGTTTGCTAAACCATCTATAAAATGGGCCTTTTCGGGAATTTGGCTGAATCATAAAAACAAAAAAAGTTTGAAAGAAAAAGTTGCCTTGTCTCTGATCTTTTTTCATTCCTTGTACTACTTGAGGGGCTGGGACTAACCAAGCACTTGTCTAGGCGGTAACTGCTCAGTGGTAGAGCACTAGTGGTTATGGTTTTCCTACTCCTAGCCCTCATCTTCAATATGTGGCCTAAGGTGGCATAAAAGCCTGATGTCTCTCCTCTTCCCACTGCTGGCAAGTTGCACTTAAATACCCGTTGCCTCCCCTGGCTGGCACCATCTCTGTCTTGGGGTGCTGGGGAACAGTGACTCAGGGTACTCCTGCAGGGCTTTTGGTCACTCTGGTTTGTGGGGTCTCCACTGTGATTATAGACTGCAGACACCTGGGAGCTCATAGGTATTGGGGCTATTTGTGGGGGTAGGTCCTGTGTTTGTGTTTTCTAATATTCTGCGAGTGGTTCTAATGTGCATCTACAAGGAAACAAGTGCTGCAGTTGAAGGAGCAGGTCTGTGTTCATCCAGTATAACCTATGGTGTTGTGAGGGGCCCTTGTCTGCTGGTATGTTCTGCTGCCGTCATCTTGAGAGTCTTAGTCTTTGAATGAAGAACTCTATTTTCATTTTGTATTAGCCCCTGTGAATTATGTAACCAGTTCCATGAAGGGGGGGGGGGAAGCATGGCATAGAATATTGTAATTTAAAATAAAAGGGCTCAGCAGGTTTGAACAACCAAAGCTTTATTATGGTGGTACAAAAGTATGGGATGTAATATACTAGGTACCACAAAATAACCAATTACAGGCAGGGGTAAATAAGGCAGTCTCATAAGCCCATGAATTAGTTACCAAAAGTTCAGCCCCACAATATAAACAGTTACCAACAGAGGTAGAGGTTACTCATATGGCTGTAGAGAGGAGTCTTGAGTTCACTGGCTAGCTGAGTCACACGTGTTCAGTTCCCAGGAGAGGCAGCCATGGCCATGGGCACCTCGAGCACCCTCAGCTGAGATGCATCTGAGCAGAAGAAGCAGCAGAGACCAAAAGGAGCCAGACTTCTGGCTGCCTGTGTTTAAGTCCATTCAATACACTCACAATCCATTGTGTGTATGTGTGTGTGCAGATCATAGTATGCTCTGTCGCCAGGCTCATGTCAGCCGAATGCTCTGTCCCAACTTCCTATGGTCGGCTGGTATACTGTGTCACAATAGAAGGAAGCCTACCTGCATCCCTGGTCCAGAAAGAGCCTCAAAGTGGAAAACAAGGTTTCTAGCTGGTGTTGGCTAGCCAGGGCTCTGGATGGAAGGGCCAAACCCCATGAACCCTAACAGTCAAACATACCAAATATCTTTATGGTTGTATTTCAGACCTCACTCTGAAGAGAATCTGTGTTTATCGGTACCAGGAAAAACTAATCTTCAGGGAAGTGAATTTGTTCAGAGTCATTCGGTTAGGATGGGTAGACCAGCTATGCTGGACACTAGAGCTCGTGACCTGTCTCTCCATTCAGTTTAAGAGTTCTTCCCCTGGCAGAGGAAGGGAACTTGGAATGTACGACCACATGAGCTCTAAATGTTGAGGTTAAGATACTGTACAAAGACTGGAAGATCTATAGCTGAATAGGAGGAGAAAAGTCTTTAAACTGGGTAGTGTGAGAAAATATTCTGGGGGAAAGTTTCACGAGTGGTGGAGTAGGTGTCTCTCCTACCAATCTATCTCTATCCAATAATAAAGTAAAATAAAATAGAAAATATATGCAGGGAATCTCTTCTGAAATAGACATGTACTGGTAGGCTGAGTCATTGTAGTCATGTTGGGGATGCTTTACTCAGACAACCATACACTTTTACCTATAACCATTCCCATTTAAGACTAGCCTGCTTTTTGAGTACTTTAAAATTGTTGAAGTAGAGGGCCGGGCAGTAGCGCAGCAGGTTAAGCGCACGTGGCACAAAGCGCAAGGACCGGCATAAGGATCCCGGTTCGAGCCCCTGGCTCCCCACCTGCAGGGGAGTCGCTTCACAGGCGGTGAAGCAGGTCTGCAGGTGTCTGTCTTTCTCTCCCCCTCTCTGTCTTCCCTTCCTCTCTCCATTTCTCTCTGTCCTATCCAACAATGACGACTGCACTAACAACAATAATAACTACAATAATAAAACAACAAGGGCAACAAAAGGGAATAAATACATATTAAAAAAAGAAAGAAAAAGGAATGTCCTTGAGAAGGCAAACGAGCACCCTCCCCCACAGCACACTTTCCAGTCATGCAATGTGTTTTACATTCACTGTGCGTGTCAGCCATGAAAATAATCCCACATTTGTTTAGACTATTGCTATAAATCGGTAGTCTTTTATTTGTAATATAGAGTTCAGTGAAGTAAACCTGATAAAGTTCCCTCAATCTGGAAAGCAATGTCCTACTACCTCTTACCTAAGAGAACACTGATGGTGCATCAGCCTCTCCTGATGCTGAGTGATTAGTGGTAGGTTGATAGGGTCAAGACACTTGAAAGATGAACTGGTGTTGAAAGTATGCTGCCCTCAATGGTCAGTATTTTTGTTTGTTTTGACCAGAGCACCATTCCACTCTGGCTCTTGGTGGTGCCAGGCATCAAACTTGGGGCCTGTAGCATTTGAATTCTATGAACTACCACTGCACTATCTCCCTGATCCTCCTCTTCACTTTTTTTTTTTTTTAATGGGGGGTAGGGAGACAGACACCAGAGTACTGCTCAGCTCTGGCTTATGGTGAGTTGAAGATTGAACCTGGGACCTCAGAGCCTCAAGCATGGGAGTCTTTTGTATAACCATTAGACTTTGTCCCCAGCCCTCTTGTCACTATTTTAAAGTGAGTTTGTTTTCTTACTACAAAAGTAATTTGTGGTCACAGGAGAAAATACAGGGAAAAAAAAAATGAAATGAGTGATCCAGAAGGTGGCACAGAACTCTCAAGCCTGAGGTCCTGAGTTTAGTCCCCGGTAGCACATGTACCAGAGTGGTATCTGGTTCATTCTCTCTCCTCCTGTCTTTCTCATTAATAAAGCAAGAAAATCTTTCAAAAAGTGAAATGAAATTCTTTTTTTAAAAACAAAACATCTGTGTAATTCAGCCATTGTGACATCTTGATATTTGGAGACACTTCCAGTCCAAAGACAGGTAAGGAACTGTCCCTATTCTCCATGCTACAGTGAATAGCTTTGTTAAGGATTTTCCAGGTATACCATAGTTTCCTAAATATGATCTTTGAACATACATGGTACTTGAAGAATCCAAATGCTACAGTCAAGATACCTGCTCTGAGTTCTTTCTCTCTCCCACAATGCTTTACTCGATAAAAACGGAGATGATCATCGTGCCTACTTAATTAAGTGCACGTAAAGAGTTAGAACTGTGCTTAGTACATAATAAATGACAGATCAAGATCTAGCTAATTATACTTTTTCAATAATTAGTCAGTCACTACCAACAGTTCTCAATTATCCCCTGCCTTATTGCAACATGCAAGAGTCTTCCCTATTCTCCGAGTGATGCATGACTTTGGAATTAATTGCATAACTCTTGTTTTGGATTTACTAGCAATAAAAGCTCGTGCACATATGAAATTAGGACAAACCTAGAGAGCTAAGAGCCCTTCATCTTCCTTGGTCAAGTAAAAATAAACTCCTATACTTTGGATATAAATGAACCTAGTTGAAATAAGTAGATGAGGGAGCCAGGCAGTGACACAGCCGGTTAAGCACACATGGCGGAAAGCCCACAGACTGGCATCAGGATCCCGGTTCAAGCTCCCAGCCCCCACAGGCAGTAAAGCAGGTCTGCAGGTGTCTGTCCTTCTCTCCCCTTTTAGGTCTTCCCCTTCTCTCTCGATTTCTCTCTGTCCTATCCAGCAACAACGACCATAAACAAGGGCAACAAAAAGGGGAAAATTAAAAAAATAAGTAGACTACAAAACAGAATGGTCACTATAAACAAATGTAATTCCATAGTAGAAATAGAGAAGGAAATAGAGAATTCTTATGCTCTGCTAGGAGATTTGTTCAACATGAATTTAGCAATAACTACCAAAATATGAAATGTGGCTACCTTCTAATCCAGCAGTTCTACTTATAGGAATTTCTCCTGTGGGACCAATTTAAGAATGTAAATGAAGGGAGTCGGGCTGTAGTGCAGCGGGTTAAGCGCAGGTGGCGCAAAGCATAAGGATCCCAGTTCGAACCCCGGCTCCCCACCTGCAGGGGAGTCGCTTCACAGGCGGTGAAGCAGGTCTGCAGGTGTCTATCTTTCTCTCCTCCTCTCTGTCTTCCCCTCCTCTCTCCATTTCTCTCTGTCCTATCCAACAACGACAACAACAATAATAACTACAACAATAAAACAACAAGGGCAACAAAAGGGAATAAATAAAATTTTTAAAAAAAAAAGAATGTAAATGAAAACATACAAAATTTAACATACATTGTCTTTGAGAACTACTAACAACATAGAACCAAAATTCCCCTAAGTCCAGGGTTGATCAAATCCTGGCATAGCCATAGAGGAAAAAACTACACAAATCTTAAGACATGATTGACCAGCATGTATTATCATGAAGGGTGGCTGGGGGTCAGTTATGAAATGGACAAAAATCTAGTTGCAGAGCAACTTTAGTATAATCTCCAGTGGTATTTTTAGAAGGTACATGCAGAAACATTGTCTTGAAAGATGAAATAGCAAGTGAAACAGATATGGAAGGGGGCCAGGTGGTGGTGCACCTGCTTAAGCACACGTGTTGCAGCATGCAAGGACCCAGGTTCAAGCCCCTAGTTCCCACCTGCAGGGGGAAAGCTTCACGAATGGTGAAGCAGGGCTACAGTTGTCTATTTCTCTCCCTGTCTCCCCCTTCCTCTTGATTTTTGGCTGTCTACATCCAAAATATAAAGATAATAAAAATTAAACAGGTATGGAAGAGAAGAGAGTTTTTATTACAGTACTCGTCTTTTACATGTTTTTCAACAAGCCAATGTTAAATAAAAATAGCTTTTAAATGTCTCTGCCAAGTTCTTGTTTGCTTACATTGATGTCCATATCCTGAGAAATTAAATGTGTAAACTTTTTAAATTTCAAATTCTATGTTTATCTCCTTTCTCATAATTTTACTTTTTCTTCCATTATTTGCTTTTTGGACTTATTTCCCCCACCTCTAGGCATCTCTTTCTTTTTCTCCCCTTCTTTTTTCTTCCTTTCTTTTCTTTCTACTAGGGCACTACTCAGCTCTGGGTTTTGGTGGTGCTGGAGCTTGAATCTAGGACCTCAGATCATCAGGCATGAAAATCTTTTACATAACTACTATTCTATCACCCAACCCATATTTAGGCTTTTTAAAAAAAATTTAATATATATTTTCCCTTTTGTTGCCATTGTTTTTTATTGTTGTAGTTATTGTTGTTGTTGTTGTTGTTATTGATGTCATCATTCTTAGATAAGACAGAGAGAAATGGGGGGGGAGACGGGGAGAGAAAGATGACACCTGCAGACCTGCTTCACCGCCTGTGAAGCGACCCCTCCTGCAAGTGGGGAGCCAGGGGCTCGAACTGGGATCCTTACGCAGGTCCTTGCGCTTTGCCCCATGAGCGCTTAACCAACGGTGCTACCACTGGACTCCCTAGGCTTTTTTTTTCTAACCTTATTTTCTGTCAAACTCTGGAAAATACAAAAGTACACGATGAAAGAGTTCTTTATTATGAATTTGGTAAATGGCAGCTTCTTTCCAAATAAGAGCCTGGAATAATTAGTTCTCTTCATGGATTTCTATGTTATTCTCTGTAATACTAACTTCAAGATAATTTTTTGTTAGGTAGTGCAGTATTCATCTTTCCAGCTGAGCCTATTTTGGCAAACAAACAAAATTGCCATAGGGTAGATCTATCATTCCTGATTCCATCTCTAACTTACTCCCTGAATCTTACCTTTCCTTTAATAAAATATTCCCCAAGAACCTTACCTCATCTCTTAAGAATAGGTAAAGGTAGGAACCAGGCGGTGGTGCACCTTGTTAAGCACATGCACTACAGTGTGCAAGAGCCCGGGTTCAAGCCCCTGATCCCCAACTGCAGAAGGAAAGCTTCAATAGTGGTGAAGCAGGGCTGCAAGTGTCTCTCTGACTCTCTCCATCTCTATCTTCCTTTCCCCTCAATTTCTCTCTGACTCTATCCAATAAAAAATAAAAATAAAGTTATAAAAAAAGAATAGGTAAAGGTATACTGGGGAAAATGCAACATATTATTGATACTTCACACCAAAAGAAAACGTTAGTAGTAATTCTGACAGTATGCAATAATACAAAAAAAGAAAATTATAATCTAGTGCCAAGGCCTACAGGATACAATTGCTAATGTTTTGCTATATTTTTTATTTTAGTCTTTTACTCTCCTTAATATTTTTTTCTAAATATTTATTTTTATTTATTCCCTTTTGTTGCCCTTGTTGTTTTATTGTTGTCATTATTGTTGTCATTGTTGTTGGATAGGACAGAGAGAAATGGAGAGGGGAGGGGGAAGACAGAGAGAGGGAGCGAAAGATAGACACCTGCAGACCTGTTTCACCGCTTGTGAAGCGACACCCCTGCAGGTGGGGAGCCAGGGCTTGAACCAGGATCCTTATGCGGGTCCTTGTGCTTAGCGCCACCTGCGCTTAACCCGCTGCGCTACAGCCCAACTCCCCTTAATATTTTTTTAAAAATACTTGATAATATTTTGGATAGAGACATGGTCCAGAGAAGGGGGAGACAGAGAAGAGGAGAGAAACTCTTTCACCATTGATACTTTCCCCCTGCAGGTGTGACTGGGGTTTTGAACTCAGGTTCTTGTGCACTGTGATGTGTGTGTGCACTCAGCCAGGTGTGCCACTGCCCAGCCCCATTCTTAACCTTTTTTTTTTTTTATCATTGTCTAATGTATGTACGTCTAAAAAATGTTCTAACAGGGCATTCCCCATGTTATCATATATAGTGGGCTCTTGAATAATGTTTCCACAAAATGTTAACTAAATGATGATCACTTGAGCAACATGAAATGAAACATGCTATAAAAGAATTTGCTTTGGTATGTGTCACTTTGCCTAAAGTCATACTTCCCAAGATCTACCCACCATGTTAAGTGAGAACATACTGTCGTACTTGTGAGTTAGCCTATCTTCTGATTGCACATTGAGTTCTTCTGTTTTCAATAATTAAAACTAATGTTCTATTTCTGAATGCATAAACTCCATATATATATATATTTTTTTTTTTTTCTTCAGACAGATTCCCAGAAGCTGTGTCACTGGGTCAAAGATTCTGAACATTTTTAAGCCACTTGCTAAATGATGCCAAAATGCTTTCTACTCATTAGCAGTGGTGAAAAGCCAAGTTTACTTTCCCCTTCTTCAAAATTGGGTGTTATTTTATTAAGAGCTTTACTAATTTAGAAAAGCTGATTCTTGGCCTTCCACTAGTAACTCTTGATAGCATTAGTAGAGAAGTTCTTTTTTAAAAAAAATCTATACATAAAGCAATTATAATGACCTCTTTTTTGCATTGTTTAGATGGCATACAGTATATTAAATGAAAAAAAATGACAAAAAAAAAATCAAGAGTCATGGATGTCCTGTTGACAGGTGAATATTTAAACATAAAATCTGCCAGCCCCTTAGGCCAACACTGGACTAAGTGCTTGTATAGTCATTAAAATCATTCATATTTTTTTAATATTTATTTTATTTATTTATTCCCTTTGTTGCCCTTGTTGTTTTATTGTTGTAGTTATTATTGTTGTTGTCGTTGTTGGATAGGACAGAGAGAAATGGAGAGAGGAGGGGAAGACAGAGAGGAGAGAAAGATAGACACCTGCAGACCTGCTTCACCGCCTGTGAAGCAACTCACCTGCAGGTGGGGAGCCGGGGCTCGAACCGGGATCCTTATGCCGGTCCTTGTGCTTTGCGCCACCTGCGCTTAACCCTCTGCTCTACAGCCTGACTCCCCTAAAATCATTCATATTTTTACCATTTTGCCTAGCACATAATTACTGTAGAAACAGGAAAAACAGTCTGGAGGACTCTCAGAAGGCTAGAAATGGACCTACCCTATGACCCTGCAATTCCTCTCCTGGGGATATATCCTAAGGAACCAAACACACCCATCCAAAAAGATCTGTGTACACATATGTTCTTGGCAGCACAATTTGTAATAGCCAAAACCTGGAAGAAACCCAGGTGTCCAACAACAGATGAGTGGCTGAGCAAGTTGTGGTATATATATATATATAATGAATACTACTCAGCTTTAAAAAATGGTGACTTCACCATTTTCAGTCGATCTTGCATGAACCTTGAAAAATTCATGTTAAGTGAAATAAATCAGAAACAGAAGGATGAATATGGGATGATCTCACTCTCAGGCCGAAGTTGAAAAACAAGATTAGAAAACACAAGTCGAACCTGAAATGGAATTGGAGTATTACACCAAAGTAAAAGACTCTGGGGTGGGTGGGTGGGTGGGGAGAATACAGGTCCATGAAAGATGATGAATGACATAGTGGGGGTTGTATTGTTAAATGGGAATCTGGGGAATGTTATGCATGTACAAACTATTGTATTTACTGTTGAATGTAAAACATTAATTCCCCAATAAAGAAATAAATTATTAAAAAAAAAAAAAGAAGAATTTACCAGGGTGTGTCTACAGATACGAAACTGTACTCATGTGACCACTGCCTTGTAAACCATCATTTCCCCAATAAAGTGATTTGGGAAGGAAAAAAAAAAAAGAAAGAAACAGGAAAAAAGAAAATCATTTAAAATCTGGGCTTTTTTGCCCCAAGAACATTGGCAACTTATTTCATGTGCTTTGATCTGCTTAATCAATAATTAATCCTGCTTACATATAAATCACAGGACTCAACAAATGCTATACCTTCTAATAGGACAGTGATGTTCATGATGGCCCCAAACTGCCAGGAATATTGGTTTTGGTGATGACTCCACTTTAAAATCACCCAGCAGGGAACCATTTCCAATTGATTATCTTTCATTGCTAATAGCTTCAGACTGTTTGAATCCCTATAGTTAAATGTAACTCTTGCTAGCTGAACAAAGCAGTTATCAGGGGAAGGGTCTGGGGGTGGCCACCACAATAAAACAAATGTACAGCTTTGCTGGGTTTTCAGTAACTCTGAGGGCAGCCTGAAAATTGGAAATGTGAAGCAACTGACAGAACTCCAAATGTCAGATAATGGATGGGAGCCTTGGGGTGGTGGAGAGGAGGCAATCCACTGCCAGCTATTCCTTAAACTTGATATATATTAAAAGGAAGGAAGGAGAAATGCTTATCTAGTGTCTCTTAAAGGCTGCTCATTGTACTCATACTTCCGAAACTTTAATTACTTGGGAAAAGATTCAGGATTACTGCAAAGTAGATTAGTTTAAAAAGAACTGAAATTGAATTATCTGCCAACGATAAATGGTCTGAAAGGACATGAAGATTAGTTAAGCCTTATTGATTCCTTTTTTTTTTAAATAAAGAAGCCAACATTACTGTTCTTTTTCTGTAGGATAAAATTCTGTATAATCTACATGAAGAAGGAAAAAAAATTGGTACTAAGAAGACAAACCCTTTGACATTACCCCCAAATACCTATTATTATAATATAGCTAACTTGAAGACTCAAGTGCCCGTAATAACGTTCTGAAATAGTTATTGAGAACATACTGTGTGCCTGGTATTGTACAAGACATGGAGAGCCATCAATATATCACATCATTCCTTATAAGTAATCACATTTCTTTTATTATTTTTTTAAGTAATTCATGTTTAAGATTTAAATCGTTAAATAGAGAAATATTTGTAGATATAAAGATGGCTGGGAAGTTAATCATAGAATAGGATAAAAGAGAATATTCCTTTAGTTGTTTTTTTTTTTTTTTGAGGCGGGGGGGGGGTCCAAGGAATCATTCTATATCCTTTGGGTTCAATAGTGGGCAAGTACACAAACCTGAAGTAGATTAACAGGAGAAAGAAGAGAGAAATCTATGGCAATACATGTACTTTCTGTCCACATGGGAAAGTCCCAGGTATTCTGAAAAATCTCATTCATGTGGTCTTAGGCACCCACCTAGAAAGTTTTCTCGTGCTAGGGATTTGGGGACAAAGAAAGAAGGCGATGTAAGGGTCTATCTTCTCCAGGAAGAAGGAAAAGGTCTGTTAAACTGAAGGCAGCACGAAGCTGTGGCTCTAATTCCAGTTGTCTTGGCTCCTATCTGGGCCAGGTGTCTTTGGAGGCTAGATATGCTTCATCCTTGGGGGCCGGGCGGCTGGTGATGCATCTGGTTAAGCACACATAGTCAAGTGCGAGGATCTGGATTTGAGCCCCCATTCCCCACCTGCAGGGGGCAGCTTTACTAGCTGCAAAGCAGGTCTGCAGGTGTCTATTTTTCTTGCTCCCTATCTCCCCCTCCTCTCTCAATTTCTCTTTGTCCTAGCCAAAAATAAAAAAGGAGGGGAGAGAAAATGGCCACCAGGAGCAGTGGGTTCATAGTATTGCCACTGAGCTGCAGCGATAACCCTGGAGGCAAAAAAGAAAAAAAAAAAAAAAAAAAGGAGATATTGCATTCTCTCCACAGACCACAGACCAGATTCTCTCTAAGAGTAGTCTTAATTATCTTAAAATCTCTGTGTCAAGATAAAGACTCCAGTCTACATCCAGCTTCATGGGCCCTTTATTATGCTTTACTGATCTGCTTCCTCTAGTCCTCTGTGTTCGTTAATGGCAAGAGTTAGAATCCTATTGTATATTGTTTGCAGTAGCCCCTAATGTATCTGGAACATCAATGGTACTTAGTAAGTATTTACTAAATAAATAAATGAATGAATGCATTTCACACATTAAAAAAAAAACTTAGTAAGGATAGTAGGTATCCAATAACCAGAGGATCAGGCAAAATTACATAGCAAATCCTGGTTATGTATGTTCTGATGGGCACCCAGTGTGAGATTATTCCTAATTACCAAGGAAGGTTCCCAAACTTCAAGATCAGCACTTGCTGTCAGTTCTCAGCCTCACCTTAAGATGTCACTAAGGGACTTGAATGTGGCGTCTGCTGGCTGCCGGTGAAAGAGCTGGGAGGTCAGGACTAGAGGGGCGGAAATGACCTGGTGTTAGGAACAAATCTCCCACTTCCTCCAGAGCCTGGCAGACAAGGTGACAAGGTGCTGATGGGCTCCCCCACCCCCACCTCTTGGTTTTCTAGGACGTTCATTAGCACATCTGATATTCCAGAGCCCTGGAAGCTTGTTTTCCTCTCCAGCCAGAACCTTAATAATAAATCAGACCAAGCATGGTCATGTCACAGTATGATCGGCTCCATTTTCTGGGACCAGCACTGGCACTAGGATATTCTGAAATGCCTAATAATGGTGTTTTTGTTTTCTGATAATGTTTTTTGTTTCCAGAAAGTAGTGGGGGACCTGAGATGCAGAGAGGGAAAGAGAAAAGAAAAAAAATTAAAAGTGATAGAAAACCCTATGGACAGCATGGTATTCTGGATTGAATCCCAGAACAGAAATAGGGATGTTAATGGGAAAATTGGAGAAATGCAAATGAAGTGTAGGGTTTAGTTACTCGCTCGCATTATAAACAATGTGGATTTCTTAGTTAATATGTCTGACTTAGCAGAAACTGGTTGAAGCATATGTAGATCTCTTTATACTATACTATCTTTACAACATTCCCATAAATCTGAAAGTACTATTAAAAGCAATGTCGACTTGCTTGGTACAGATAGATTTTGCAGGACTCCAGAGGCGATGAACAAATCTCTGAAATCAAAGAGAGCTGGCCATGAGTCTCTGTCTCCACCACTAGCCAGCTGTGTAGTTTTGAGCAAACAAATGAACCACTCAAAACCCCCAGTGTTCTTAATTGTAAACATCATCCATGTCATCAGGTGTTGAGAGAGCCATGTCCTTTCCCATAACACATTTGATCTGCACATCATATATTCTCAAGTAAATGCTACCTTTCCCTTCTCTGTCATTTCTGGGAGAGGATTGATCAACTATATAGAAATGGTTGGAAAATAAATAATGAGGAGCAGTATTTGTATTAGTTCGTTCAAGTTGGCTAGTTTAAATTAGAAAAGGAGAAGGAGACCCAGGAGGTAGAACACAAGACTTATAAGCATGAGGTCTAGAGTTCAATCCCCAGTAACACACCTAACCTGAATGATGCTCTGATTCAATTCTATCTAACTATTGATCTTCCATCTTCTATTAGGTAGATAAATTATTCCTGAAAAAGAATAAAAGGGGAGAAGTTTCTCACTTGAAAGAGCCAAGAGAATCACTTTTGATAATGTTTTTAAGCAGTTCTTCACATTTTCTTTGTTTTTAAGAAGGAGAGCTACAGAGAGAAAGGAGAGAGACACTGACCAGAGCACTGCTCAGCTCTGGCTTACAGTGGAGTTTAGAAATGAACCTCTGGGAACTTAGAGCCTCAGGCATGAAAGTCTTTTGCATAACCACTATGCCATCTCCCCTGCCTTTGATCAGTTTTTTTTTAAATATTTATTTATTCCCTTTTGTTGCCCTTGTTGTTTTTTATTATTGTCATAGTTATTGTTGTTGTTATTGATGTCGTCATTGTTGGATAGGACAGAGAGAAATGGAGAGAGGAGGGGAAGACAGAAGGGGAGAGAAAGATAGACACCTGCAGACCTGCTTCACCGCCTGTGAAGCGACTCCCCTGCAAGTGGGGAGCGGGAGGCTCGAACCAGGATCCTGATGCAGGTCCTTGTGCTTTGCGCCACGTGTGCTTAACCCGCTACGCTACCACCTGACTCCCCAATAAGTAAAATTCTAAAGGAACTAGGTGGTGATGCACCTGGTTAATTGCTCACATTACAATGTGCAAGGACTGCGGCTAGGGAGACAGCATAAAGATTATACAAAAGCCTTTCAAGCCTGAGGCTCTGAGGTCCAAGCACTGTCATAAGCCAGAACTGAGCAGTGTTCTGGTAAAAAAAAAAAAAAAAAATGTACAAGGACGCAGGTTCAAGGCCCTGGTCTCCACCTGCAGGGGGAAAGCTTCACAAGTGGTGAAGCAGGGCTGCAGGTGTCTCTTGTCTCCCATTTTATTTTATTTTATTTTATTTTATTTGCCTCCTGGGTTATTGCTGTGACTCGGTGCCAGCTCTGTGAAAAAACTGCTCCTGGAGGCCAATTTTTTCCATCTTATGGGATATAACAGAGAGAAATTGAGAGATGGGAAAGATAGATGGGGGAGGGAAGGACACTTGCAGACCTGCTTCACTGTTTGTGATGCTTCCCCTTCCAGGTGGGGAGCTGGGGGCTCAAACTGGGATCTTTGCATGGGTCTTTGTACTTCATACTATGTGCGCCTAACCCGGTATGCTACTACTCGGGCCCCTCTCTCTCCATGTATATCTCCCCTTCCCCTTTCTGTCTCTATCCAAGAATAAGTAAATAAAAAAATATATTTTTTAAATCCTGAAAGTGTGGTTCAGGAGGTAGCACAGTAGATAAAGCATTGGACTCTCAAACAGTGCATGTACCAGAGTGATGTCTGGTTCTCTCTCCCTAGCTTTCTCATTAATAAATAAATAAAATGTTTTTAAAAATTCTAAAGTAAGGGGGTCGGGCGGTGGCGCAGTGGGTTAAGCGCATGTGGCGCAAAGCGCAGGGACCGGCGTAAGGATCCCGGTTCGAGCCCCCGGCTCCCCACCTGCAGGGGAGTCGCTTCACAGGCGGTGAAGCTTGACTGCAGGTGTCTATCTTTCTCTCCCCTTCTCTGTCTTCCCCTCCTCTCTCCATTTCTCTCTGTCCTATCCAACAACGAATTGCGTCAACAAGGGCAATAATAATAACCACAACGAAGCTACAACAAGGGCAACAAAAGGGGGAAAAAAAATGGCCTCCAGGAGCGGTGGATTCATGGTGCAGGCACCAAGCCCAGCAATAACCCTGGAGGAGGGAAAAAAAAAAAAATTCTAAAGTAAAAAATCTTACCTGAGCTCAGTGGCCAAGCCAAAAACTAAGACTACTAAGTTTAAATATAGGAGTTTCTCTACTTATAAGTAGAATTTTGATGAGTCTTTGTTCTGTTAAGTCAAGGTGCCAATCAATACCTATCACCTTTGTGTACACATCAGGGTAAACTTTATTTATTTATTTATTTATTGTCTCCAGGGTTATCACAGGGGTTTGGTGCCTGCACTACAAATCCACTTTTCCTGGAGGCCATTTTCCCCATTTTGTTGTCCTTGTTGTTGTTATTGTTGCCATTGCTGCTGTTGTTGGATAAGACAGAGAGAAATTGATACAGGAGGGGAAGACTGAAATGGGGAGAAAAAGATAGACACCTGCAGACTTGCTTCACCGCCTGTAAAGCGACCCCCCCACACACACACACACACACAACTGGGAAGCCAGAACTAGGAGTTTGAACTGGGATCTTTACACTGGTCCTTGTGTTTCGTGCCATATGCGATTAACCCCCTTGCAGTACCTCCGGGCCCCCAACTTTTTTTTTCAAAAGCAAATCTTATACCTCTCCTTCCACATATTTGGCACAATGGATAAGGCCTTTCTTTCTTTCTTCCTTCCCTCTTTTCATTTTTTTAAACCCATGTGATTTTTTTATTATTATTGTTGCTGTTATTGATGCCGTTGTTACATAGGACAGAGGAAATGGAGAGTAGGGGAAGACAGAAGGGGAGAGAAAGATAGACACCTGCAGACCTGCTTCACCGCCTGTGAAGCGACTCCCCTGCAGGTGGGGAGCTGGAGGCTCGAACCAGGATCCTAATGCAGGTCCTTGTGCTTTGCGCCATGTGCGCTTAACCGGCTGTGCTACCGCCTGACTCCCCCCTTTCTTTCTCTCTCTCTTTCTTTCTTTCTTTCTTTCTTTCTTTCTCTCTTTCTTTCTTTCTTTCTCTCTTTCTCTCTTCCTTCTTTTGTAGTGCAGGCACCGAAGAAGAGATGAGATCTCTCCCTAATGTTTTCATTTCTAATTCTGAATTATCAATATCAGTATCCTTTTTAAAAAATATTTTATTTATTGGGGACCAGGTGGTGGCGCACCTGGTTAAGCACACTCATTACAGTGCTCAAGGGCTCAGGTTCAAGCCCCTGGTCCCTACCTGCAGGGGGAAAGCTTCATAAGAGGTGAAGCAGGACTGCAGGTATCTGTCTCATTCCCTCTCTATCTTCCCCTCCCTTCTCAGGCTATTCTCTAATAAATAAATTATTTAAAAATAGTTTATTTATTTATTAATGAGAAAGCTTGGAGGAGAGAAAGAACCAGATATCATTCTGGTACATGTGCTGCCAGGGACTCTCATGCTTGAAAGTCTAATGCTTTATCCACTGTGCCACCTCCCAGACCACAGAGATCTTACTTTCTTGTTGACCCAAAAGGAGAAATTCACAAATCATAAATGTATCAAAAAGTAAGCATAAAACAAAAGTGGTATACCAGAAGGCTGGTGATGGTGGCTTTGGAACAAATCTTGCTTAAAAGATGAAATCTCTCCTAATGTGCTTTTTTCATTTCTAATTTTGAATTACTTATCAGTATCAGTTTCTCATATGAAAAACCTAATTTTGGCATTCTCTTGAGGCACCAGACAACATCACCAGGTCACATTTCTTACATGTCAATAATTAATTACAAGGACAGAATTGACAGGCCTCTGTAGGCAGAGCATGGGTCCCCTCTGGTCACTACACTCTGAACCTTCCTGCCATCTCTAAAGCCAGCAGCCCACTTGTTTGTCTAACCTACTAGGTAGTCTGCCTTTAGACTTGAGCAAGAGGGGTCCCTATCCTGAACTCCTCATTTTTGTGAATCTGGGTGTAAAACATACGTCTAATATTAGAAGCCATGGGCAGATCTGCCTTTCAGTGTCAGCACTTGGCATTGACTTTTTCAGACCATGACCCTGAACGTCACTCTGATGGCCAACCAACAGTTTCTGATCTGGCTTCAGAAAATTCTTCTCCACACTTCAGGTCTTATATCTGTAAAACAAGAGGCATTTACTTTTTTTTTTTTTCATCCAGGGTTATTGCTGGGCTCAGCGCCTGCACCATGAATCCACCGCTCCTGGAGGTCATTTTTTCCCCCTTTTTGTTGCCCTTGTTGTTGTAGCCTCGTTGTGGTTACTATTATTGCCATTGTTGATGTTGTTCGTTGTTGGATAGGACAGAGAGAAATGGAGAGAGGAGGTGAAGGCAGAGAGGGGGAGAGAAAGAGAGACACCTGCAGACCTGCTTACCACTTGTAAAGTGACTCCCCTGCAGGAGCCGGGTCCTTGAACTGCGATCCTTCTGCTGTGCTTTGCGCCACCTGCGCTTACCCCGCTGCGCTACTGCCCGACTCCCTATTTTTTAAATTTTTTATTTTATTTATTTATTTATTAGATAGAGACAGCCAGAAATTGTGGGGAGGGGGGAGAAGGAAAGACAGAGAGACACCTGCAGCCCTGCTTCACCACTCACAAAGCTTTCTCCCTGAATGTGGAGACCGGGGGCTCGAACCCGGGTCCTTGCACATTGTACCATATGTGCTCAACCAGGTACGCCACTGCCTGGCTTCCTGCTTACATTCCATACATTAGCAATAAGAAAAGCACTAAGTGGTAGAATTGAAAAAGTTTTTTGTGACAAATATTTAGTAAGATTTAGTTATATTTTATATATTCTGTATTGTTTAAACAGTTTTTATTTCATTTTTAAGGGAGAGTTGTCAATCATTATTAAATCACTAATAAAATAAGATAAAAATTGAGGGGGAAAACAGAATTCTGAAATATGCAGTTGCCAGGATCAAACTCAGGACCTCAGACAGGCAAGTTAAGCACTCTTATCACTCACTAAACCACCTCCTGGCTTCTGTTTAAACAATTTTAAAAGTGGAACTTGATATAAATTACTATTTGTATTGTTTATTCATTTATTTATTTGCCAGAACCCTGTTCAGCTCTTTTTTTTAAAGTAATTTATTTATTATGTATTGGAAAGAGACAGAAGTGAAGAGTGGAGGGGGTAAAATAGAAGAAGAGAAAGAAACACCTTCAGCCCTACCTGATGACTCGTGAAGGTCTCCCCCTGCAGGTAGGGGTGGCCAGGGGCTTGAACATGGGTCCTTGTAAACTGTAATATGTGAGCTCAGCTAGGTGTGCCTGGTCCCTCAGCTCTATCTTATGATGGTGCTAGAGGATGAACCTGCAATTTTGGAACCTCAGGCATGAAAATATTTTTTATAACCATTATGACATCTCCCAAGTTACCTATTTTATCTTTCTATGGATTAATTTTGTGTTTTAGGAGACAATTTTTAAAACTTATCTCATATATTGTGCTTAACATTTAATTTGTAATGTATACAGATTTGTTATACTTTGAACATAATTTTAAATATTTTATTTATTTATTTATTTATTGGCTAAAGACAGAAATTGAGAGGAAAAGGGGAGATAGAGAGATACCTGTGGAAGTAGGGCGATAGTACAGTGGTTAAACATATGGAGAAAAGCGCAAGGACCCCACCTGCAGGGGAGTCACTTCATAAGCGATGAAGCAGGTCTGCAGGTGTCTATCTTTCTCACCCCATCTCTGTCTTCTCCTCCTCTCTCTATTTCTCTCTGTCCTATCCAACAACAGCAATGACAACAATAACAAGAACAACAACAAGGGCAACAAAAAGGGGAAAAATAGCCTTCAGGAGCAGTGGATTCATAGTGCAGGCACCAAGCCCCAGCAATAACCCTGGAAGCAAAAAAAAAAAAGAGAGAGAGAAAGAGAGAGACATACCTGCAACACTGCTTTACTATTCTTTTTTTTTTTTTTCAATTTTTTAATATTTATTCCCTTTTGTTGCCCTTGTTGATTTATTGTTGTAGTCATTATTGTTGCCGTCATTGTTGGATAGGACAGAGAGAAATGGAGAGGGAAGGGGAAGGCAGAGAGGGGGAGAGAAAGATAGACACCTGCAGACCTGCTTCACCGCTTGTGAAGTGACTCCCCTGCAGGTGGGGAGCTGGTCACTATTCTTGAAACTTTCCTTCTGCAGGTGGGGACCAAGGGCTTGAGTCTAGGGCCCTGTGCATTGTGCATATGTTTTCAACCAGGTGCACCACTGCCTAGCCCCTGAAATATATATATACAAATATATATTATAATTATATAAAATAAATATAAATATATTACATATTCATTGTCAATAGACATTGGCAAACAATAAGACTTTACTTCTAAAGGCCTAAGAGTTGTATTTAACTTATGGGCTAAAAATGGCTTTTATGCTCATGTGTCAACAAGTTTACTGTAAACTATAATTCCTCCCAATACAATGATTAAAAAAAAAAGATTTTTATATGATTATAAAATAAGCAAAGAATATACATGAGACTATATAGACACATAAAACATTTACTTTGGTTCCTTACAAAAGTAGTTTACCAACCATTCTTCAATAGAATATAAGTTATGGGGCCAGGGAGACAGCACAATGGTTATTAAAAACCATAATTAAGGGGGTCAGGCAGTAGCGCACCGGGTTAGTGCAAAGCGCAAGGACCTGCACAAAGATCCCGGTTCCAGCCCCTGGCTCACCACCCCTAGGAGGGTTACTTCACAATCTGTAAAGCAGGTCTGTAGGTGTCTGTCTTTCCCTCCTCCTCTCTATCTCCCCACTCCCTCAATTTCTCTCTGTCCTATCCAACAACAACAATAACAGCAACAACAACAATGGAAAAAAGATGGCCACCAGGAGTAGTGGATTGATAGTGCAAGCACCAGCCTCAGCCATAATCCTGCAAGGAAAATAATAATAATAATAATAGAACAATAATAATTTTTTTTTAAAAGCCTTCCATGCCTGAGGCTCTTAGGTCCAAGGTTCAATCTCCAGCACCACCATAAACCAGAGCTGAGTAGTGCTCTGGTAGCGGGGGAGGGGGAGAAACTAATTATGTAAAAACTTGAAAGTACATATTTAGTGATCTTACTGAAATGGAAATAAGGAGAAATGATATGAGATGAATATATAGAATCATGAATTACTCATTTTAATACTACTAATTCATAGTGATTGTCATTGTCATATTAATACTACCACAAGCCTGTCCACAAAATATCAGACATGGGCAATTCTCTCATCTTTGAGAGTTTTTAAAAAAATTTTTTTATTCCCTTTTGTTGCCCTTGTTGTTTTATTGTTGTAGTTATTATTGATGTCATTGTTGTTGGATAGGACAGAGAGAAATGGAGAGAGGAGAGGGAGACAGAGAGGAGGAGAGAAAGATAGACACCTGCAGACCTGCTTCAAGGCCTGTGAAGCGACTACCCTGCAGGTGGGAAGCTGGGAGTCTGAGAGTTTTTTACTTTCAGTTATATAAAACACCAGCTATACACATGCTTTGCTTTTGTTATTATAAATGGATTCTTGTCAGAGTAGGAGTACTTTTTAAAAAATATTTTATATTTAAATCTGTTTGTTTTTAATATTTTATTTATTGGATAGAGACAGAGAAACCAAGAGGGGATGGGGGAATAGACCAGGAGAGAGACATCTGTAGTACTGCTTCACTGCTTGTGAAGCTTTCCCCCTGCAGGTGGGGGTTGGGGGCTTGAACCCCAGTCCTTGCAAACTGTACTATGTGTGCTCAACCATGTGCACCATTCCCAGTCCTTTAGGAGTAAATATTTTGTTAAAAAGTTGTTTGGCCCAAGAGACCCCTCACAGAATGGGAGAAGATCTTTACATGCCATACATCAGATAAAGAGTTTAATAACCAACATATATAAAGAGCTTGCCAGACTCAACAACAAGACAACAAATAACCCCATCCAAAAATGGGGGGAGACAGAATATTCACCACAGAAGAGATCCAAAAGGCTGAGAAACATATGAAAAAATGCTCCAAGTCTCTGACTGTCGGAGAAATGCAAATAAAGACAACAATGAGGTATCACTTCACTCCTGTGAGAATATCATACATCAGAAAAGGTAACAGCAGCAAATGCTGGAGAGAGTGTGGGGTCAAAGGAAGCCTCCTACACTGCTGGTGGGAATGTCAATTGGGCCAACCTCTGTGGAGAACAGTCTGGAGAACTCTCAGAAGGCTAGAAATGGACCTACCCTAAGACCCTGCAATTCCTCTCCTGGGGATATATCCTAAGGAAGCCAACACATCCATCCAAAAAGATCTGTGTACACATATGTTCTTGGCAGCACAATTTGTAATAGCCAAAACCTGGAAGCAACCCAGGTGTCCAACAACAGATGAGTGGCTGAGCAAGTTGTGGTATATATACACAATGGAATACTACTCAGCTGTAAAAAATGGTGACTTCACCATTTTCAGCAATCTTGGATGGACCTTGAAAAATTCATGTTAAGTGAAATAAGTCAGAAACAGAAGGATGAATATGGGATGATCTCACTCTCAGGCAGAAGTTGAAAAACAAGATCAGAAATGAAAACACAAGTAGAACCTGAAGTGGAATTGGCATATCGCATCAAAGTAAAAGACTCTGGTGAGTGGGTGGGGAGAATACAGGTCCATGAAGGATGATAAATGACATAGTGGGGGTTGTATTGTTAAATAGGAAACTGGGGAATGTTATGCATGTACAAATTATTGTATTTACTGTTGAATGTTAAACATTAATTCCCCAATAAAGAAATAAATTTTTTTAAAAAGTTGTTTGGCTCAGTTTATGGCTCTTGCACACTCGTGTACAGTTTCAGGACTGTAGCCTGCAAATATTGGAAGGTTCAGCCTACCTGCTCTGGCTGCCACCTGAGTGCATTTGAGTTTCAGTCTTTTTATACATTTTTTTTTATTGTGAGGGGGGATAAGGCCGAGAGTACCAGAGTATGACTCCACTACATATGATGTGAGAGGTCAATCTCAAGACAGTGTTTGAGAGTGCTGGAGGGCGGAGCCAGGTGATGGTACACCTGGTTAAGCACACACATTTCAGTGCGCAAGGACCCAGGTTCAAGCCCCTGGCCCCACCTGCAGAGGGAAAGCTTCACGAGTGCTAAGCTAATGCAGTTGTCTCTGTCTCTTTCCCTCTCTATCTCCCCCCTCCCCTCTGTTTCTCTCTGTCGCTAATAAAGAAAATATAAGAAAAAAGAATATTAGAGAGTGTTGGAGGGCAGCTTAGGGAAAGCAGCATCTCACTCCCTGCACCCCAAAGGAAGCCAGGAGAAGGAACCACAGGTAGGGGGTGAGGGGCTAGAAGCTGACGCCAGCACCCCCTTCCTACCTGACTTGCAAAGTTCATAAAATACAGATAGAACACCTGAAGACAAAGGCTGAAGCAGATTCCTTGAGAGAATATCTCTCTCTCTCTCTCTCTCTCTCTCTCTCTCTCTCTCTCTCTCTCGGCAGTTCACATGCCTCCATGGCTTGGACTTTCTTCACCTTTTCTGTCCTTACTTTCTCCCAATAAATGCTCATCTCCCTAGAACAAGACTGGTTCTCTCTTGATTTCTGTGTATTAAAGAGCCGGCTACCTCTGTGGCAAGAAAATGTGTTTAAGGAGAATTTCAGAGACTTTACTCCTGAAAACAATGAAGAATATTTCCAGTGTGAATACTTAAATAAAGATGCAAGAGTGGTCCGGGAGGTGGTGCAGTGGATAAGGCTTTGGACTCTCAAGCATGAGGTCCCTAGTTCAATCCCTGGCAGCACATGTACCAGAGTGATGTCTGGTTCTCTCTCTCTCTCCTATCATTTCTCATGAATAAATAAATGAAATCTTAAAAAAAAAAAAAAAAAAAAGACTGGTTCTCTTGTTTCTTGATTCTTCCATGGAGAAGTCAGTCTAGAACCCCACAGGAGGGAATTGGGGAATGGGCCCAGTTTGTTGTCCCCTCTCCCCACTACAAGAGTACAACTCTTCATCCACTGCTCTACGTCTCTCACCACTTGAATTTCAGTCTTGCCTAAACCTGAACATTTTAACCAGAATAGTGACAACCTCAGTATATATCACCCTCTGTTGGCCTTGGGCAGAGTCATCACACTTTTTGCTTCCCCAGTGTGGAGTTTTACTCAAATCAAGAAGTGTTCGGAAGTTAATAGTCATACCTAGAGGAGGTTCTGGGCTTAAAATAATGTTCTACTTGCATAGTAATTTAATAATATCTGCTGTAGCAAAAATATTTTATGAGGCACAATTTTCATCCCAGAAAGCAAATTGTTCTGATCAAATTGTATTACTTTATTTATTTTTGCTAGAGCACTGCTCAGCTCTGGCTTATGGTGATACTGGAGATTGAACCTGGAACATAGGAGGCTCAGGCATGAAAGTCTTTTGAATAAACATCGTGCTATCTCCCCACCCCTTCATTATTCTTTTTACTGTTTACCATCACACACTGCAGATACTTTGTGTCATGTTTCCTTTCAATTTACTCAGAAGTTTTTTACTGATAATATTTTAACGCCAGAAGAGACATACCTTCTCATTTCCTAGTGGGAGATATGACACAACAGCAAAGCATGGAAGGCCATTGATATTCCCATAGAAGAAAGTCTCAAAGTACATTTCATAGTGACTTTCATTTTGTCACTTTGAGTTGGAGCAGGAAGATCCCAATATCTTTTCTGTCTTGAGTTTTTAAACACTGATTCCAGAAGGAGGCTCAGGGTTCCCCAGCACCCATACAGAATTCTATTTTTTTAAATTCAGATTCACTCTCCCAGCATGCCAGGGTAATGAAGCATTTTTGAACCTATAAAGTAATTTTCCTTAATTCCATCATTTGCATATTTTGTTATCTATAAAGACAGTGGAAGTAAGGGGCCCCATGTAACCAAACATAAATCAGTGCATAGAAAAGAGTTTTGGGGGGCTTGGAGTAAAGACACTGACTCCTCTTCAGAAATACGTAAAAAAGAGATTTAGCCATTGACAATTTAAATCTTCAATGCTCTATCTCTTTGTTTGAGTCCTGGAATGCCATTGATACCTTCTTTGTATTTATAATTGTTTTAATTAGCCACCCAGCAGGAGCCCCTCTCCCTGCATGGATTATGGGCTGCACAGCAGGACCATACAACCCAGTTGAAATAAAGCTCAAATAATATGGCTCGCTTAATTTCTTTTATCTGTATCATTCCCCCCCCCCCTTCTTCTCTCACCCTAATTCTTAATCTCTCTCTCTTCTCCCTCCCCCCTTCTCTCGCTATTTTCCATCTCCTCCTTGGTATTGTGAAGGGACATGTAAAAACAAACAAACAACAACAACAAAAAACCTTTGACTCACTGAAATGGCTTGGCTTTGCTTTGGAAGAATCAGCGTTATGGAAAAAGCCCTATGGTGGATATTTCTCAGCAGTTCACATCTCAAGGAGGGAAAAAGGGAAAAGAGAAAAACAAAAAACACAGGTGTTCTTAACCACTATTCTTCATGACATAAATTTCTATCTGCTGTAATTGTCTCCTGAGATAGCACCAAAATTCATGCTGGTTGCCAAACTCCAATGGGCAGCAGAGGGGCAACTTTGCAAAAAGGCTTCTCAGTTTGCCCTGCTGCTGTTTGCTTTTACTAATCACATCCTTCTTTTGTGGGTGAAAATCTTGAGAATCAATTATGATGCAGATCTGACACAATTTCCATTTGTGGGAGCAGCTTGGCCAGGGTATTTTTATTTCTTTATTTTTTATTTATAAAAAGGAAATATTGACTAAACCATAGGATAAGAGGGATACAACTTCACACAATTCCCACCACCAGAGCTCTGTATTCCATTCCCTCCCCTGATAGCTTTCCTATTTAACCCTCTGGGAGTATGGACCCAGGGTCATTGTGGGATGCAGAAGGTTGAAAGTTTGGCTTCTGTAATTGCTTCCCCGCGGAACATGGGCATTGACAGGTCGACCCATACTCCCAACCTGTCTTTCTCTTTCCCTAGTAGGGCAGGGCTCCGGGAAGCACAGCTCCAGGACACATTGGTGGGGTTGTCTGTCCAGGGAAGTCTGGTTGGCATCACGCTAGCATCTGGAACCTGGTGGTTGAAGAGAGAGTTAACATACAAAGCCAAACAAACTGTTGACCAGTCAAGGACCTAAAGGCTAGAATAGTGCAGATGAAGAGTTGGGGGGGGGGGGGGGTTCCTCCATTTTGTAGATAGCTAGTAGGCATATTTTAGTTATATTCCAAATGGCCTGTGGCTATACTAGTTTTTGTTCTTTTTTTTTTTTTTTTTTTTTTTTTTTGCCTTAGCTTGAAATCTGATATGCAGGTGGATCCTGATTATTGTCTGGGGAAGTGGTGTCATGGTTAGCAAAAGGACCAGAAAGCTGGAAAAGGGAAGAAAATAGGTTCAAATATGGGAAAGGTGTATAAATATTGTTGACTGTAAACCCCATCGATTTGATGTGCTCTGGGGCCCATGTTCAGCTTAGAAGCCTATGTGACCTCTGCATCCCTATAGATCTGAGCTCACATTTTGTAGTCATAAGTAGGAACATTCCAAGCTGCCCCAGTATCAGGACCCATCTTCCTCAGGTGGAAGAAGATACAGTATCTTGTCCAGCCTCCCTTTGAAGGATGGAACATTCTCTACCATTGTTGATCCATGTTGAGGGCAAGGTCCTATGAGGGCCCACAAAGGGGTCTATTATGTTGTTCCTGATAAAGATGACCAGTAACAATAGAGAGAGGGATTTATTCGAAGTCTAGGCCCATCATGTCTGATTGGGAATCTCAGGACTCCCCAACTAGGGCCCCAGCTGATGGGGTGGCCTGATGACTAAAGAGTCATCATTGAAGTATGCCAGTCTCTTGCGGCCAGGGAATTTTGGACTTTCAGAATTTCTTGCATCGTTAAAATGGTTTTGAACCTCACTTTGAGCTGGACCCTGCTACTGGTGTGATCATAGTCAGCCTGATGTGGAGTCTTTCTTCATAAAGTACAAAAATGCAGAGTCTACTTATGGCTTCAGAGAAATGGCCAGGATCTTTGTGAATAAATAGATTACCTGTCTAAAAATTAAAAACTGGGGAGTTGGGAGGTAGCACAGCGAGTTTAGCGCAGGTGGTACAAAACGCAGGGACCAGCGTAAGAATCCCAGTTCGAGCCCCCAGCTCCCCACCTGCAGGGGAGTTGCTTCACAGGCAGTGAAGCAGGGCTGCAAGTGTCTCTCTTTCTCTCCCCCTCTCTGTCTTCCCCTTCTCTTTCCATTTCTCTCTACAATGACTACAACAATAAAACAACAAGAGCAACAAAAGGGAATAAATAAATAAATTTTTTTTAATTTAAAAACTGGCTCACCTATAGTCATCATTTCTAAAAGTAATCTGTTTGTACTATGCTACAAACAATATTTTTTTTTATTTTATTTATTAATGAGAAAGGAGGAGAGAGAGCCAGATGTCACTTTGGTACATGTGCTGCTGGGGATTGAACTCAGGACCTCCTGCTTGAGTCCAATGCTTTATCCACTGTGCTAACTCCCAGACCACCAAACAATATTGTTTATTTTCTGATAAGATCCTAAAGGACTTATTTGCAGTTACAAAGAATATTATCAAGTAGCTGGGCGGTAGTGCAATGGGTTAAGCGCACATGGCACGAAGCACAAGGACCCGCTTAAGGATCTGGGTTCCAGCCCGGGCTCTCCACCTGTGTGTGTGTGTGTGGGGGGGGGGGGGTTGTTGCACAATCGGTGAAGCAGGTCTGCAGGTGTTTATCTTTCTCTACCCCGCTCTGTCTTCCCCTCCTCTCTTCTCTGTGTCCTATCCAACAACAACAGCAGCTATAGCAACAACAACGATAAAAAAACAAGGGTAACAAAAAAGGAAAAAACAGCCTCCAGGAGCAGTGGATTCATAGGGCTGGCACTGAGCCCCAGCAATAACCCTGGAGGCAAAGATAAATAAATAAATATATATATATATCCTTTTTAAAAAGAAGATGATTATCAGGGGGCTAAGTGTGTGGCACCCAATTGAGTGTACATGTCACCATGCACAGTGACACTGGTTTGAGCCCACTCCCCCCCTGTGGGGGGTGGCAGGGACTTCATGAACAGTGAAGTAAGTGTACAGGTGTCTTTCTCCCTATCTCCTCTTTCCCCTCTTGATTTCTCTCTCTCTGTCCTATCAAAGTAGAAAGAAAAAAAAATGCCACTGGAACTGGTAGATTTTTAGTGCTGTCACCAAGCCTGAATGATAACCCTGGTGGTAATAAATTAAAAAAAAAAAAAAAAAAGGCAGGGAGTCCGGCGGTAGCCCAGCGGGTTAAGCACAGGTGGTGCAAAGCACAAGGACCAGCGGAAGGATCCTGGTTCGAGCCCCCGGCTGCCCACCTGCAGGGGAGTCCCTTCACAGGTGGTGAAACAGGTCTGCAGGTGTCTATCTTTCTCTCCCCCCGCTTCCACTTCTCTCTCCATTTCTCTCTGTCCTATCCAACAATGGCGACATCAGTAACAACAAACATAATAATAATAACTACAACAATTAAAAACACTATTTCATTAGGAACTTTATGGTGTCTTTTTAGGTCTTTCTACTTGCTTGCTGCATATACTGACTCACTGCAGACTATTGTGCACTTTTGCATTCAGGTATATATTTTGTCCTAATTTATGGATACATGTGAGCATATGCCCTATCTCATGGGACCTGGTCTATCTATAGGTTTTGGGACTTTGTTAGGAAGTGAGCCAGTTAAAATGGAATTAGAGAATCCTATGAAAGGAAAGGTCTCACCCGAGTCATGAGGCTGAAGGATTGACATTCCATGCCTGATGTCTCTGGACACAGTCTGAAATGAAGCTTGCTGAGGTGGTACTCATTGTGTTGATTAGGTTGGGATGGGATGGGTTAACTTCAACAATCCCATTGTTAAGGTTTACAGTATCATACACAACATCACTATAATTTATGTCCTTTGATATTATTTTTATAAAGCTGTGTCTTATAAAGTAACACCACTGGTTGCTTCTTTTCTCTCTGGTCTAAGCTTTTAGAAAAGTCCACATTTCAAAGAGCAAGTTATTATTAGAAATGTAGTAACAATTTGAGACCACTGTTAAAATTCAGTCTGGTTACATATTTGGAGTCTTAAGGGCTTAGACTAAAGGAATATATACTCAGCCTATGCACTGTGCATTAAAAGATTTGAGACATTTGTGAGACCAGCGGTAGTGCAGTGGGTTAAGCACACATGGCGCAAAGTGCAAGGACCTACATAAGGATCCCGGTTCAAGCCTCTAGCTCCCCACCTTCAGGGGAGTAACTTCATAGGCGGTGAACAGGTCTGCAGGTGTCTTTCTCTCCCCCTCTGTCTTCCCCTCCTCTCTTGATTTCTCTCTGTCTTCTCCAATAACAGCAACAGCAATAATAACTACAATAAAAAAAAACAAGGGCAACAAAAGGGAATAAATAAATTTAAAAAAAAGATTTGAGACATTCAATCAGTTTTTCCCCCCTCTCATAGTAATTAAATAGTGATGTATGAGGCTAAAAGTTAATAGGAGTGTACATCAACACTCCTTCCCACCAAGGACTGTGTTCTGATCTCCTCCCCACCCCCAGTGAAGCTGAACATCTACTCTTACCTTCCACCCACAGATTTTTACTTTGGTGCCCTACTCCAGCTGGACTTCTTCTTTTTTTTTTTTAATGCACTGGTTATTTTGAAAGTTAGAGAGAGAGAAACTGACCAAAAGACTCTCCCCCTCCCCCATCCCATCATTGTTGGGGCTTAACCACACACTAAGCCATCTTTTTAAAATTTCTTTTTGCTTCCAGGGTTATCGCTGGGACTTGGTGCCAGCACTACGAATCCACTGCTCCTGGTGGTCATATTTTCTATTTTATTGGAGAAGACAGAGAGAAATTGAGAGAGGTAGGGGAGGGAGAGAGAAAGATGGAAATCTGCCAGTCTGCTTCGCTGCTTGTGAAGCATCCTTGCTTGTGAAGCATCCCTGCTGCAGGCGAGGAGCTAGGAGCTCGAACCTGGATACTTGCATAGGTTCTTGCACTTCAGACTGTGTAACCAGGCGTACCAACTTTTTTCAGCTACCCTTTTTTAGATGTGATGGGGGAGGAGGAAAAGACTACAGCATCAGCAATTCCTTCCATGTGATGGGTGTCACGTTCAAACCTGATAAAGCAGACAGACTACCCAAGGGAAGTATTTTACCAGCCCCACAAAAATTCCTTTAAATATACAGTGACTCAGAGTTTCAGCACTTTGAAGGATTAACCATAAAGACTAAAGATACAGGGCTGGGTGGTGGCTCATCTGGTTGAGCACACGTTACAATGTGCAAGGACCCAGGTTCAAGTCCTCGGTCCCCACCTGCAGGGGGGAAGCTCCATGAGTGGTGAAGCAGTGCTGCAGGTATCTCTCAGCCTCTCTTCTTCTCTATCCTCTCCTTTCCTCTCAATTTCTGGCTGTCTCTATCCAATAAATAAATAAATAAATATAATAAAAAAATAAAGACTAAAGATAAATAGAAAAGTTGGAGAGGTGGCTTAGCAAGAGATCTTCTGCCATGATGTTCCAGGACCTGAACCCCTTATCCCAGAGTCTTTTACTTTGGTGTAATACACCAACTCTAAGATCTGCTTTGAACCTCCAAGATCTGCTTTGAAAACAGGAATATGTTTTTTCTTTGAAAACAGGAATATTTTCAAGTATTTGGAAAAATTTTATTCCCCTCAGCAGTGTTAGTGAGAATTTATCGATCTGAATAGATAAGTTATATTGTGTAGACATACAGGCACCCATAAAAGAAGTCCCCACATTACAAAATGTAATGTGGCTGATATCTTGGTCCTAGCTTGATACTCTGTGTCTCAACTATACCAAGCTTTGGAAGATGACATTCAATTTCATTTTCCAGCTAAGTTGTTTTCTTGATCTGGAAGGTCCTTTCCTCTCTTGCTTCCACTCAATGAGTAATAATGACTACAGTCAACTAGGGCTTACTACTAATAATGAACAGTCAATTAGGGCTTACTTCTTCTTCTAGCGTTTGCCCTTCTTCCGTAGCCAGTCAACAGCGTCAGGTTGAGCCTGATGTCTGCTTGTTGCTGGCTTTGAAAGTGACTGGGATCCATGTGGATTCAGTCGGCTAGGAAGGATCGTCAGTTTCCCCAATAAATGGGTACTCACGGGATGCACCACGAGAAGGTTGATCCAAAATGGCCTGCTACTCTCCTAATGTTTATAAATCTGATTCGTGCAGTTTTCAGTGATTCCACAATCTTCTGTATGTTGTATGGGCCTTACTGCAAATCTTAAAAAAACATGTATTGGGGAGTTGGGCAGTAGCACAGTGGGTTCAGTGCACATGGTGCAAAGTGCAAGGACAGACATAAGGATCCCAGTTCGAGCCCCCAGCTCTCCACCTGCTTGGGGTTTCCTTCACAGGCAGTAAAGCAGGTCTGCAGGTGTCTATCTTTCTCTCCCCTCTCTGTCTTCCCCTCCTCTATCCATTTCTCTCTGTCCTATCCAACAATGACAACATCAATAACAACAATAATAACTACAACAATAAAAACAAAGGCAACAAAAGGGAAAATAAATAAATATTTAAAAAACCATTTATTCATTGTTTTAACTGATTGAACACTAGTTTATAATATTATAAGATTTTAGTAGTGGAGCCAGAAGCTGGCATATATGGCACACATTACAGCATGCAGGGACCCAGGTTCAAGCCCCTGGTCCCCACCTTTAGGGGGAAGGTTTTATAGGTGGTGAAGTAGAGCTGCAGGTGTCTCTGTCTCTCTCCCTCTCTATCTCTCCCTCCCCTCTCAGTTTCTCTCTATCTCTATCCAATAATAGATAAATAAAAATATTTTAAAAATAAGATTTTAGTAGTTTCACACTTATACTAGTCTTCTTCTTCTAGCATTTGCCCTTCTTCCGTAGCCAGTCAACAGCGTCAGGTTGAGCCTGATGTAAGGTTTCGAGACCTCCTTTGAATCTGGAGAGGTGGCAGTCGTTGACTATGTGGGTCATAGTCTGTCTGTAGCCGCAGGGGCAGTTCGGGTCGTCTCTGGCTCCCCAGCGATGGAACATAGCGGCGCACTGTCCATGGCCTGTTTGATAGCGATTGAGGAGGGCCCAATCATAACGTGCTAGGTCAAAGCCGGGTTGACGCTTGCAGGGGTCTGTGATGAGGTGTTTGTTCTTTACCTCAGCTGACTGCCAACTCTGTTTCCAAGAGTCTGGAACAGAGAAATTCAGTGTAGGCGTAGGGGACCAGATTGGGTGACAAGACGTCAAGCGTTGGACAGGGTGGGCGAAGATATCTGCGTATATTGGCGTATATACTAGTCTAAGACACCACATCTCCACACCAAACTTCCAGTGCCACTCAAAAACTCTCCCTCCACTCACTCCCATCACTACTCTTTCCCATTTAAAAAAATAATAATAATGTGTTATCGTATGCATAGAAAGAAAGAAAACCTGGAGAAATCCATCACTTGGTGTAGGTGAGCTCCTAGTCTTCTTTCTGGGGAACTCCATGTCTTAGAATAATTGATTTTTTAAATTTGTTTTGCATTGTTCATCCCATGTTACAACTATGTGCATACAGGTACAATTGCTGTCTATAGTAATTGTGTGATCAAAATGGCAGTAGGTAAAACAGGGAACCTAGAGAAAGAGCACTGGGTAAGGTGCTTGCATCCCCACGCTCTTGACACAGGTTCTGGCACCAGCACAATGTGGGAAGTGCTATGGCAATGAAGGAAATTTTGGGGCTGTCATGTCTCTTCGTCACTGTGTGTCTCTCTTATCTAAGTGGGGAAAAAGTGACCTGAAGTGATGAAATCATGCATGCTTGAGGCCCTGGTTCCACTAAATTAAATCAATCAATCAACAAATAATCAAATAAATGCAATAAATGGAATTATATAAACTAAGATTGTCTTTTTGTTTTTAAATCATTAGACTGTTGACATATGGAAAACACCCTGGGGCTAGGGAGAGGGCATAGTGGTTATACAAAAGAAGTTCTGTTGGGCCTTAAGCCAGCCCCCCTGCTCTGCTCCATGCTCCATTGCTGATACTATGGCCTATTGACATAATCATTGTTTTGCCTGAAAGATCCCCACCTTTGATCTATCTTCTTTCTACCTCGAGACCTGTCCTGCCTGCAGGGTATTAATTAATCCCACTGGTTAAAACCTTCCCAACAGTTGCTAAGGGAGTTTCTACCTTAGCTCACTCTTTCCTTTTCTCCATCCCCTTTCCTAGCCATTTCCTTTTCTGACTTGCCACTTCTGGTTCTAATACATAAAAGCACTGTCTCTGATCAATAAAGACACATTGCATTCCTGCTCCACCATGAGTTCCTGGTCTCTCTCCCACATCACTGAGCAAGCAGCAGCCCAGGTTGGCTCTGGTCGAGTTCTCTCCAACCCAGAGAGCACGTGCCCGGGAAGAAACACCCTCACGCTAGCCCGGCAGCATTCATTCCTGTGGCTTCAAGTTCCCAGGTTCAATCCCCAGCCCGACCACGAGCCAGAACTGAGCAGTGCTCTGGTGTCTCTTTCTCTTTCTCTCTGCATCTATCTCATTAAATGAAATAAGTAAAATATATATAAGAAAGAAAGAGAAAAAGGAAAGAAAGAAGAAAACACCCTGGTGGCAAAATTTCCAGTTAAATGCATATTTCCAACCTTACTGTTAAATTTACTTTTTCTTCAGCTCAACCAGGGACAATAGGAAACATGTTTCCTTCCACAATTTATTAGAGGGCACTTTACTCCTGAAGGAGCAAGTTATGTGGTTCTCAGGTGGCTACATTACATTAGCAGAGGACCCATGTCATGGGGCCCTATTGCCTTGCCAGCTTCAAATGACTTTCAGCAGCCACCTATGAGGTCTCTCGTAGTGACATCATTGGAATCTGTGGTGACTTAAGCCTCTTGTCTCTTTGAAAACAGAATTTGAGAGTTTGAGGGATTTATACTCCTTAAACTAATTAGCAGTGACCAGTAACTTGAGGAGCCCAGTGTGCTCTCCAGGACACTCAGTTTACCTAGTTTACCTCAGTCTCACCCAGTCAGTTCAACTACTCCTAGACATTGTACCGACCCCACTGTGGGAGGAGGGGCTGGTGTTGAACCAAAGCAAAGGATTCTGGGGGAGGAGGGGAAAAAGAAGGGCTGATGGAGCTCTGGGATCCTGGTGCATTGTGGAGGAAAGAACTTAAGTTGGGGAGATGAGAAATTATATCCATATCTCAGCAACTCTCCTATAAACCATTAGCCCTCCCCTCTACAAATACAATGATAAATAAAAATAAAATAAAATAAAATAAAATAAAATAAAATAAAGAACTAATTAAATGTCACTCCCTGGAGACTCCTATATGATGTGATTTGGCAAATCAGTTAGTGTGCTAGAGAATTAGGTTAGAAAGATGGGTTTTAAAGAAAAAGATTGTCCCTAGCAGAAGGTTTAATTAGAGAAAGCAATTGGGGGTACCTGGTTGAGCATACATATTACAGTGTGCAAGGGCCTGGGTTTGAGCCCCTGGTCCCCACCTGCAGGGGGAAAGCTTTGTAAGTGGTGAAGCAGTGCTGCAGGGGTCTCTCTGTCTCTCTCCCTATTACCCCCTCCCCTCTCGATTTCTGGTTGTCTATCCAATAAGTAAAGATAATAAAAAATATTTTTAAAAGAAAACAATTGAACAGTGCTTTGTTTTATTTTATTTTCATTATTACTGTTTTTGTAGCCAGAACATTACTCAGCTCTGGCTTGTCATGATGCTGGGCATTGAACTTGGAACTTCTGAGTTTCGGGTATGAAAGTCTTTTTGTAATATCACTATGCTGTTGGGGCTGGTGGTGGCACACCTGGTTAAGTGCACACATTATAGTGTATAAGGATGTGGGTTCAAGTCTCTGGTCCCCACATGCAAGGGGAAAGCTTCACCATCAGTGAAGGAGTGCTGCAGGTGTCGCTCTGTCTCTCTCCCTCTCCATCCCCCTTCCCTTTAAAATTTCTCTGTCCTATCAAATAAATAAATACATTAATAAAAGTTTTTAAAAGATAATTATTATTGGCATATTGCACCAAAGTAAAAGACTCTGGGGTGTGTGTGTGTGGGGGGGAGAATACAGGTCCAAAAAGGATGACAGAGGACTTAGCGGGGGTTGTACTGTTATGTGGAAAACTGGGAAATGTTCTGCATGTACAAACTATTGTATTTACTGTTGAATGTAAAACATTAATTCCCCAATAAAAAAATTTTTAAAAAAAAAGATAATTATGCTAGCTCCCTGGTGCAGAGAATCCAGTGAAAGTGACAGCCCGTCTGCACATGTAAACTATATTCTGCATTTAATTTCAAAAGAGTCTTTACATGCCACCCCACTTGAACACCATCTAAGATTTTTAAATCTTTTTAAATCATTTATTTATTTTATTATTGGATAGAGACAGAAAAAAAATTGAGAGAGGAGGGGGGATAGAAAAGGACAGAGACAGAGAGACCTGCAGCTCTGTTCCACCACTTGTGAAGTTTCCCCCTGCTGGTAGGGGCCAGGGCTTGGAATCTGAGTCCTTGTGCACTGTAATATGTGCACTTAATCAGGTGTGCCATCACCTGGACACCCTCCATCTAACATCTTTAAAGAATCCAAGTTAGAGAAATTACCACATTTTAAAGTAGTTTGTTATTATTATTTGTTAATGAGAGAGACCAGAACATCACACTGGCACATGGGATGTCAGGACACTGAACTTGAGATCACATACTTGAGAGTCTAAGGTTTTATCCACTAGGCCCTAAACTTCCTTTTTCAACTGATTTTTCCTATTGCTGTCCCTATTTCCTATTGCTGTTTTCTTCACCTTTTAAACTTTTTTTTTAAAGTGGTGGGTATATGTTGTATGTTGGAATAAATGCATTCCTTGCTCACCATATGATATTCATTTTTTTGCACCCATTAGCAAGATCTACTGGAATCTGAATAAATTCCTTGTTATGAGGGCTATTCTATTCATTTGTAAAATATTCAGCAACATCCCTGGCCCATTAAGTGCCAGTAATACAATCTCCCACCCAGGCAATGAAAAACAAAATTGTCTTCAGATGGTGCCAAATGTCCCCTTGAGGATAAAATCATCCCTGATTAGGAATCAAGATGCTAGACCATGCAGTTCATCTGAAAACTGTTGATTGCTCAACATTTCTTTGCAACTTGGTGATATATTTTTATTTCTATAATAATGATTACTATACTGTGTATATGGCATATGTACAATGAGTGAATGTCAGAATTCTTTCCTTCTCACTTGGGTAGTGTGCTGACTGGTCATCTGGGTGACCCAGGTTCAAGCGGAACACCTGCCTCATTGAAGGAAACTTAGGTGCTGTATTTCCCCCCCTCCCTCTCCTTCTCTCTCTTATCCTCCCTCTCTCTCTCCCTCTCCCTCTCCCTTTCCCTCTCCTCTCCTTCTCCTTCTCTGTCTCTATCTAATAAATAAATTCTGTCCTTATAAGTGCCATTGTCACTTATGAATTTGCAACCCTGGCCCAAATCATAAACACCTTTTCCTCTCTCTTCAACTAATCCCCTTCTGCTTCTCCAGCCCTGATTCTAGGAATTTAAAACATAAATGACTGTTACAAATGACTGACTAAAGTAATTTCTAGTTTTTGTGCTGCCAGAAATTGAACTTAGGACCTCATACTTGAAGTCCCAGGGCTTTATCCACTGCACATCCCTGACCATAATCCCCAGTTTTTATGACCCCCAATCGAATTCTTTTTTTTTAAATTTCTTTATTGGGGGATTAATGTTTCACATTCGACATTAAATACAATAGTGCATAACATTTGAAAGTTAGCCAACCAAATTCTGGAGAGTGTTTTTACCAAACTCTAGAAATTACCACTTTCTACTGCTATGTAATTAAAATTCTAGCTATTTATTCAAGAATGCCATTCCCAGAAGATACTGTCTCTTGAAAGTGTTCTTCTGAAGAGAACTTAATAGAGGATATAGATGCAGGGGACATTCATAATTATTATCCTCTCCAAAAATAGGATACTACAGAAATGGACCAGGTACTTTTAGGATCTAACAGAAAGTAAAGTTAGGGTGTTTTTTTAAAAATACATTTTTTAATTTGTCTTAATTTTAGAGGGGTGGGGAGATATATTAGAGCACTGCTCAATTCTGACTTAAGGTAGTGCCAAGGATTGAACCCATGAATAAATAAATAAAATCTTAAAGAAGAAAAAGAAAGGGGCCGAACTGGGATCCGTATGCTGGTCCTTGTGCTTTGTGACACGTGCGCTTCACCCGCTGTGCTGCCGCCTGACTCCCAGAAGTCTATTTTATGTATGTACCAAGGGATCCGTGACTTTAGTCATTTTTGCCTGAACCTGATAGCTAGCATGCAGGCAGACTAAAAATATTACCTGGGATGGTGGTGTCAGAGTTGAGAATAGAACTAGAAATCTGGATTAGCGCAGAGAGTAGCTCCCAAACACGAGGAAAGTATATCAATTGTTAACCTCATTGATCTGACCTAGGGCCCATATATATTAATATTCATATTTAGCACAGAAGCCTGTGTAACTTCTAAGTCCCTGTCAGTCTGAGCTCACACTCCATGGTCACAACTTGGAACATTCTGGGCTGCACTCATTTCAGGACCAATCCTCCTTGAGTGGTAAAGTAACCTCCCTTCAGAGAGTGGGGCAGTCCCTACCATTGCTGCTTTATAGCGAGGGCAAGGTCCTATAGATTCCCACAAGAAGGCTTATGATGATGTTCCTGATGGACATGACCAGTGATGGTAGAGAGAGGGATCTATTAGAGGTCCAGGCCCATTATATCTGACTAGAGCTCCAGATGATGGGGTGAGTCTTATGATTTCTTATTCATTTGATTGGGTCTTACGTCTTTGTTATGGATTGTTAACACTCTAGTGCTACATCCTACACTGCTATTCATTTTAATAATATATCCATGAGTGTTTGAGAAATACAAGTACATATGCATACATGTGTTCCCTTGCGATTTCTTTTCCCTGTTCCACTTGATGCCTAAATCCAAACTTAGCCCTTATTGGTTGAAATAATTTTCTTCTAGCATAATACTCCCATACATTAGCAGCTGGAAGTAGTAATATTAACATTTTTATCCATTTAACATGAAGCCACTTTTAAGAAAGTTTCGCTGCTCACTCCATTCTCCTCAAATCCAGTTGGGGCTACATATGCACCTTCTCACCACGGAGAATTGTTCTTGCCTGACACACATTGTCATATAGTTAAATTATTCTGTCTGTTGGCAGAGCGACTGCAGTTTCCAGTGGAAGGGATAGGGACACAACTCTGGTGGTGGGAACCCTATGAAACTATATCCCTATTATCTTACAGTTTTGTAAATCAATATTAAATCACTAATAGAAAATAGATTAAAAAAAGACTTAGATGTTAAACAAGAAACAATAAAGTATTCCTTTAAGAAAAAAAATTATTGTCTGTATCTCTGTTTAACATGACTATGGTTGCTTCCTCCCCTGCAGTTTTTTTTTTCCTCTAGGTTTATTATCCCTGTGGCTTAGTTCCTGCCTGCACTATGAATCCACTGCTCCTGCAGCCATTTTTTTTTTCAGTAAAACAGAGAAATGGGGGGGAGAGATAGAGAGATAGACACCTGCAGACCTGCTTCACAGCTTATGAAGTGACCCCTGTGCAGGTGGGGAGCCGGGGCGCAAACCAGGATCCTTGTGCTACTCCTTGAACTTTGCGCTATGTGCACTTAACCCAGTGTACCAACGCCCAACCCTTTCCCCTGCAGGTTTTGAGAGGTCAAGGGCCACTTTTTTTAAAAAAAAAATTTTAAATCATCTTTATTTATTGGATAGAGACATCCAGAAACTAAGAGGGAAGGGGGTAGCAGAGAGATAGAGAGACTGAGAGACACCTGCTTCCCCACTCACAAAGCTTTCGCCCCGCAGGTGGAGACTGTGGAGACTGGGGGCTTGAACCTGGACCATTGTTCATTGTAACATGAGTGCTCCACCAGGTGCACCACCACCCAGCCCCTCAAGGGCCATATTTTTCAATGCATTGCATTGCTTATGTTTTAGAATATAGGAGATGATCCCTATATACTTGCTAGATTAATATACATACATACATACATGTGTATATATGTATATATATGAAGGAAGAGGAAAGATAAATGATATTCAGATCATATATATATATTTTTTTTTTTTTTCTGTTTGGAGTTTCGAGTGGCACATTTCAGTTCACTTTTACAAAGCACTAACTCTGTATTTGGCTAATCTCTGTGTTAGTCTTTCAAGGGTGGGGGGTGTTGGAAATTGACACCTTCTCTAAAAGGACAAGCAGAATTGACAAAAGGAAGTGGTCACTTTCTGTCTGAGCAAAGGCTAAAGGCATTTCTTTTGACAGATTGTGTAACAGTTCCACCCCCAGCAAGACTCTGCTCACCTGCAGGGGGTGAATCTGGGAACTGGACAGGTAATGAGAGTTGCACTTTAGATGACAGGGAGGGACAGAGCAGAGAGCTCATGAGTGCTGGACAACATGGGGAGGGCTGGCGAGTTATCCAAACATGTCAGTTTTCTGTGATAAATGGAGCCAGCGGGGGTGGGAGGTGACAGCTTCCTCCACAGCAAGCATGGCATGTGATGACTGGGGGCTGGATGCAGAGTGTTAAAGCCTTGACCATAAATCGGATGGTGTTCAAATGTGCCATCACTGGGTCAGGTCAATCTCCAAATCTGTCAAACTACTTACTCCTGGCCCATGATCGGCCTTTGTAGACAGAATTGTTGAAGCCCGTCATCTTTCATTTCCTTGTGGTCAGTGTGAAGTTAGTTTATTAGTTTATGTATTATATATTTCTTAGGCAGGGGTAGGTAGCATAATGGTTATGCAAAGAGACTCGTGCCCAAGGCTCCAGAGTCCCAGGTTCGATCCCCTGCACCACCATAAACCAGAGCTGAGCAGTGCTCTGGCAATAAATAAATAAGTAAATTTGTTTATGACTATTAATAAGTGAATATTACAAAAAATGTACAATATAAAGTGGAAAAATGTCTTCTGCTGAGCTTCACTGACGGGAGACAGCCGACCAGGGACTCATGGCTGAGCTGTAGGCAGTATCTCTTTATTCATGTAGAATGCAGCACAATCTAAACCAAGCTAAACTAAACTAAAAACTAAACTAAACTAAAAACACAATCATATATATATTCGCCAAGTAGGGTGGAAACAGGATGTGACGCAGAGAGGATGGAGCGAAAAGTGACTGGTCCAAATCAGGGTGTACTACAAAAGGGGGCGGACCAAAAAGACATCATGAACCAGTGGGGATTAAACCAATGCCTTGCAGGCATACTGGTGCTTAGTTGTGTAAATAGAATAGCATTAAGCAGGGGGGATTAAACCAAATGAAACAGAAGGGGTTTTTAGAAGCAGAATTAGAAGCATATCAACAGAAAAAATGACCTGTAATGTTACTATACAGAGCCACTGTTAAAATTTCATTGTTGTGTCTGGGGAAGTAGCTTGACTGGAAGAGCATTGGAATTCTGTGCCTAAGATTCAATCCCTGGTACCCCATGTAGTGGGATGGTGCTCTGCCTTGTCTGTCTACCTCATGTAAGACTCTGTATCCTTCAGCTGTAGTAAATAAAATAAATGTTTTCAAAACAATTGTATGTTATTTTTTAAATTTGTTTATATTTATTTATTTTCCCTTTTGTTTCCCTTGTTGTTTTTTATTCTTGTCATAGTCACTGTTGTTGTTACTGATGTCATCATTGTTGGATAGGACAGAGAGAAATGGAGAGAGGAGGGGAAAACAGAGGGGAGAGAAAGATAGACACCTGCAGACCTGCTTCACCGCTTGTGAAGTGACTCCCCTGCAGGTGGGGAGCCCAGGGCTCCAACCCGGATCCGTCTGCTGGTCCTTGTACTTGGTGCCACGTGCGCTTAACCGTCTGCGCCACCGCCTGACTCCCATGTTATTTTATTTTTAGAGCCAGGTGGTGGTGCACTCAGTCAAGCAGTCACAACAATCTTCCAGACTTGGGTTAAAGCCCTTGGTCTCCAACTGCTTTGGAAGGAGGAAACGTCACAAGTGCTAAAGCAGTGCTTTAGGTCTTTCTCTTTCTCGATCCCTCGCTATCATCCCCTCCCCCCTCTCAGTCTCTCTCCATCTCTAGAATAAATAATTTTTTTTTTTTAAGTTTAGTGAGATAGAGATCCAAGCACTGCTCAGGTCTGGCCAGGAATCCAATCTGGGATGTCTAGGCCTTAGGCATGAAACTCTTCGCACAACTGCTGTGTGTGCTGTTTCTCCGGTCCTCAATGTTATTTCTTTCGTATGCTTTTTAAAAAATACTTAATATTTTTAAATTCAATTAGACAAAGAGAATTTGAGAAAGAAGGGGAGATAGAGAGGGAAAGAGGGCAGGGGTAGATAGCGTAATGTTTATACAAACAGACTCTCACGCCTGAGGACTCATAGTCCCAGGTTCATAGCCCCTGCACCATAAGCCAGAGCTGAGACGTGCTCTGATAAAAATAAATAGGGAGTCGAGGAGGTAGTGCAGCAGGTTAAGCGCACATGGCACAAAGCGCAAGGACATATGTAAGGATCCGGGTTCGAGCCCCCGGCTCCCCACCTGCAGAGGAGTCACTTGACAGATGGTGAAGCAGGTCTGCAGGTATCTTTCTCTCCCCCTCCCTGTCTTCCCCTCCTCTCTCGATTTCTCTGTTCTAACAACGACGACATCAATAACAACAACAATAATAACTACAACAATAAAAAACAAGGGCAACAAAAGGGAAAATATATATTAAAAAATAAAAATAAATAAAATTTTAAAAGAAAATATTGAAAGTTTTAAAAATCATCTCTTCCTCTGTTTCTTTGGATTTTCTTTTCTTTTCTTTTCTTTTCTTTTCTTTTTTGCCTCTAGGGTTATTGTTGGGGCTTGGTGCCTGCACTACAAATCCACTGCTCCTGGAGGCCATTTTTTCCCTTTTATTGCCCTTGTTGCTGTTTACCATTGTTATTATTGTTGTTGACACTGCTGTCGTTGTTGGATAGGACAGAGAGGAATCAAGAGAGGAGGGGAAGACTGAGAGGGGGAGAGAAAGACACCTGCAGACCTGCTTCACCAGTGGTGAAGAGACACCCTCTGTAGGTGGGGAGCTGGGGGTGGGGAGGGGGGATTGGGGGGGTGGGTGTGCTCCAACCAGGATCCCTGCACTGGTCCTTGCACTTTGTGCCCTGTGTGCTTAACCTGCTGCACCACCCTCCAGCCCCCCTCCTTTGGGTTTTCTATCCTACACAGCCAGACTTGATTCTGAGCCATCCGCAGCATAATAAATATGTGAAATTCATTCAATGATTTAAGAGACTATATCCCAACAAAATCTTTTTTAATTTTTTTTTTTTTAACCAAAGCACTGATCAGCTCTGGTTTACGGTGTTGCAGGGGATTGAACCTGGGACTTCAAAGCCTCAGGCATGACAGTCTGTTTGCATAACCATTATGCTATCTACACCTGACTCCAATGAAATTTAATCAGAAGAAAAAAAACTAGTCAAGTGTTGTATGCTTTACATTGGGTAGTTCTTCCCCGCCAAGAGAATTGCATCAGTCCTGTTAATTTCGCGGGCCTGCTTGGCCCCGCCCCAAGGAACCCCAAGAGAGGGTTCCTGAGTCCGAGAGTTCCAGAGTTCCTGAGTTGGAGAGTTCCTGAGTTACAGAGTAAGAGGGAGTGCTTGTGCCGCCGCAAAGAGACAGCAGAGTTCTGTTTGGTGATTAGTTTGTCTTAGTTTGTGAATCGTTGTTCCTGAATAAAGAAATACAGCTTCCCTGCCCAGCCGTTGTCTCCGCGTCTCTGTTACCCGCCCGTGAAGCTAACCGGCCCGGCAAGAGCCTACGAAATTTTAACAACAGTCAAGTTTTGGTGAAGTGTCAAGTTAGAATATCTACAACTATCTGAAAAGGTTATTTAAATAATCCCCTTTCCAAATACATGTCAGCGGGTATTTGATTACTTTCCTCATACTTCAACTAAAACCACATATCGTAAGAGTATAAATGCAAAAGCAGATATGAAAAATCTTATTGTTTTCTATTAAAGCTACATTACGGACTGGCAAAATAGCTCTCTTGGATAGTGTGCTACTTTGCCATGTAGGAGAGTGGGGGTTCAAGCCCAGCCCCCACTGCATTGAAGGAAATGTTGGTGCTGTGGCCTCCCGCTTTCTCTGTGCCTCACTGTATCTTTTGTAAAAAGACACACAGAGAAGAGATTTGCAAAACATGCAGAAGGCTGAGTACCCCTCCTCTCACTCAGTCATATTTTTCTTTTGGAAAATGTTACAGTCATATTATCTCAGAAAGTATCTGCTTATAAATATATAATATCATTAGTGTTATGTTAAATTAGTAAGCAAGTGTCTTATTTCCTGTTTTCACTCCTAAATTAATGTCTCAAGATAAAATAAATAAATAAATAAGTAAATAAAACATGGGACCGGGTGGTGGTGCACCTGGTTGAGCCCACCTGTTACAATGCTCAAGGACCCAGGTCCAAGCCCCCGCTCCCCGCCTGCAGGGGGAAAACTTCACCAGTTGTGAAGGTGACACCAGGGCTGCAGGTGTCTTTCTCTCCCTCTCTCTCCCTCTCTCTCCCTCTCTCTCCCTCTCTCTCCCTCTTTCTCTCTCTGTCTCCCACTCCCTTCCCCTCTCCTTCTCCATCTCCCCTATCCTCTCAATTTATCTGATTATCTCTATCAAATAAATAAAGATAATTAAAAATATTCTCGGGAGTCGGGCTGTAGCGCAGCGGGTTAAGCGCAGGTGGCGCAAAGCACAAGGACTGGCATAAGGATCCCGGTTCGAACCCCGGCTCCCCACCTGCAGGGGAGTCACTTCACAAGCGGTGAAGCAGGTCTGCAGGTGTCTGTCTTTCTCTCCCCCTCTCTGTCTTCCCCTCCTCTCTCCATTTCTCTCTGTCCTATCCAACAACAACAACAACAATAACTACAACAATAAAACAACAAGGGCAACAAAAGGGAATAAATAAATAAAATAAATATTTAAAAAATATATATATTCTCAAAAACGAGATAATTTTTTTTTGCCTCCAGGGTTATTGCTGGGGCTTGGTGCCTGCACTACAAATCCACTGCTCCTGGAGGCTATTTTTCCCCCCATTTGTTGCCCATCGTTGTTATGGCTATTATTATTGCTGTTATTGCTATTGGATAGGACAGAGAGAAATCAAGAGAGGAGGGGAGACACAGAAGAATGGCTCACTCTCTCATTTTACATATTGGGATATTGAGGATCACAGATATAAAGACACTGCAGAAGGTTAGATAACTGAATAATAAACTAATGCCATAGTCATTGGTTGTAAAATCCATTTATTATTATTATTGTATTATTATTATTATTACCAGCACATTGTTCAGCTCTGGTTAATGGTAGTATGAAAATGAACCTGGGACCTTGAAACCTCAGATATGAAAGTACTTTGTATAACCATTATGCTATCTCCCTAGTCTGGTTCTAAGATCTTATATCTGGTTCTAAGATCTTAAAGTGCTAGTTTAATATAAGATGGACTCGACCACAAAAGGAGCGATGGGTACACAGCATACATGTGGCTTCTATGTACAATCTGAGTTTTTGAGAACAGCCATTTCCTTTTCTTATAACAAGTCCTTGATTTTGTGGAAACCAAGTGATGCTGCATTCTATATTCATCTAGACTAGCAGCTCATATTTTTTTTTTATTCTGGGGGTCGGGTGGTAGCGCAGTGTGTTAAGCACACATGGCGTGAAGCCCAAGGACGGGGTTCGAGCCCCTGGCTCCCCACCTGCTGGGGGGGGGGGTCACTTTACAGGCAGTGAAGCAGGTCTGCAGGTGTCTTTTTTTTTTTTTTCCTCCAGGGTTATTGCTGGGCTTGGTGCCTGCACCATGAATCCACCGCTCCTGGAGGCCATTTTTCCCCCTTTTGTTGCCCTTGTTGTTATAGCCTCGTTGTGGTTATTATTATTGCCATTGTTGATGTTGTTCGTTGTTGGATAGGACAGAGAAATGGAGAGAGGAGGGGAAGACAGAGAGGGGGAGAGAAAGATAGACAACTGCAGGCCTGCTTCACCGCCTGTGAAGCGACTCCCCTGCAGGTGGGGAGCCTGGGGCTCAAACCGGGATCCTTACGCCTGGTTCTTGCGCTTTGCGGCACATGCGCTTAATCCACTGCGCCACCGCCCGACCCCCCTGTCTGTCTTTCTTTCTTTCTTTTTTATGGACACATTTTTAAAATTAAGTTTTTTAAAAAGAAATTTAGAATACCAGTTTATGTGGGTAAATTCCATTTGTAAGAGCAAACACAGAGCAGAGATAGCCCTGGTGTTGAGGAACAACTTTGATTCTTGGCAAAATTTGTGAGTCCACAGCTTTCCAGGTTTCTGTCTTTCTCTCCTGCTCTCTGTCTTCCCCTCCTCTCTCCATTTCTCGCTGTCCTATCCAACAACAACAATGACAACAGTAACAACAATAATTATAATAACCACAACCACAGTTTAAAAAAAAAAAACAAAAAAACACGGGTAACAAAAGGGGGGAAAAATAGCCTCCTATTAAAAAAATAGAAGCAATGGATTCATGATTCAAGCATGAAGCCCTGCAGGCAAACCTGGAGGCAAATAAAGAGAGAGAAAGAGAGAAAGATAAAGCACAGGAGCTTTTACTATTGTACCTAATGCAAAATTTGCGTTCATCATGAATCCTCTTTGTTTTTATTGATACTTTCATTAATGCCTTAAAACACAATCATTCTCATAACTTTTCCTTACCTTGAGAAACTGAAGCTTCTACCTAGGTGATGTTTTTAATATGACATGTGGCGATATAGTCATAACTAAATAACACGAGGCTGTCATTGCCAGAAAGACCAGGGAGATGGTTCGGTGGGTAGAACATATATACCTAGCTAATAAGAGGCCCCTGGTTCAATCCTAGGCAGCACATATAAGAGAGCAGTGTTCTGGACTCTCTCATTAAATAAATAAATAAATAAATAAATAAACAAAATTAAAGTAGTCTGAAAGGTAGCACAATGAATAAGGAATTGTACTTTCAAGCATAAGTTCTCAAGTTTTATCTTTGGCATTTTATGTGCCAAAAGTTCTCTTTCCTCTTCTCTTTCTCCCACATTAATAAATAAATATTTAAAAAAGTAAATTGAAAATTGCATATAAGCAGGCCATGCTGGAATAGTTTTTCCCTTCTCCTCCATCCCTTCCCCCACCGCACCTCTCTCTCTCTCTCTTTCTCTCTTTCACACACACACACACCTAGTGTGAACACACACCTAGTTAAATATATGTTTGTACTTATCTGTTTCACTCCTGATTTTATATCCCATCATGAATTATAACCAGGAAACAAACTGCTCTAGTAAGCAACTTCCCACCATCTTTTATGGCCTTATTGCATTGCCCCCACCGAGAGTACGATTGTTATTTTTTAAAAGGCCTGAGGGTCTGCTTAATGGGCATGGAGTTTTCCTTTTCAATTAATAAAAACATTCTGGAACTAAATTGTATTGTGGGTTACACAAGACTACATTTACTGAATGGCACTGAATTTTATACTTTAAGATGTTTGAAATGGCAAACAATGCTATGTATTTTGTCTCACAATAAAGAAAAAAAAAAAAAAGGAGGCCCAAGGGACTTCCAGGTCCTTTCTAGAGAAATCTGGGGACTGGGGGGAGGGGTGTCCCAAACCACAGATCCCTCCCCCCAAAGTGACTACTCCATCTGCTGGAGATGGAGGGGAGGGGTTCACCTCCCTTTCAACTGTTTCCTCAGCCATTCTCAGCCTTGAAACAGAAAAATATTTCAAACGAAGTAGCCACACCCCTCCCCCCTCCAGAAAAAAACTTGTGCAAAAGGATCTGCGAAGATATCACAGGCGCCCCTGTTTTGCACTTGAGTGAAAGGTCCCCTTCTCTAGCCAATAATGACCATCTCCTCCCTAAATCACACCTAGAAGTGTGTTCATAGATAATGACTTAATTCTTCTTAATCTCAAATGAAGGCAGGATCTGGCTGGCACTTTTTCGAAATCCAAGATGTACATGGAGCTGTTCAAAGACTTGCCCTTTAATTACTGTACATACGTTATCAGAGACCCCATAAAGATCAAGTGACTTCCTCTGCTTTTGTGCAGACCTCTAGAGAAAATGACACTTAATCACCTTAGATTCCCTTCTGTTTGTGCTCCCCTCTGAGAAAGAAAGCCATAAATATGCTTCATTTTGTTGACATTCACACCGGAAAAAGCCCAGAGTTCCAACTATTGAGATTTCCTTTCCTGTTTTATTACTAAATAGCAAGAAGAGGGCTTCTCAGGGGAAAGTAAGTTGCTTCCCCACACACCATCCACTGCCCGCCACCCGCCACCCGCCACCTGCCACCACCACTCCACCCCCCACCGCCGCTCCACCCCACCAAAAGAAGAAAAAATATCTCTTCACATTATTGCCAAAGCCAAAAGGTTTCTGAAGATAATCTAGACAGAGCAGCACAAGCCATTCAATAAAATACATAGAGCCCAGTGGCCACACAGGCAGGCAGGGATGAAGGATCTAAAAAAGCATTCGTGAACAGGCCTTCGTCCTCCCCTCCACAGTGAGTTTGAAAATATCAACAACATTCCTGCCCACTGTAATCAAATACTTACGCAAAAAGCTATGGAATGCACCATAATTTGTCAGCCGACCTTTTACTGGAGTCCGCTGAAGCAAACTCTGCCCAACCCCCTTGACCCTCGGAGACTGTGCCCTTTAACCTTATTTGGGCCTCTTTTATGCGGGCCTTCACTCTGACCAGATGGCTAAACTATCAAAGGATTTTATGAGGAAAAACTGCTTTCTCAACTCACAAGTTGTATATTTCTCTCCATGTTAATGTGAACTATCAACCCAGGGGCTTTAAATTGAAAACACAAAAGGTGTCCTGCAGCTGGGGGCCCCCAAGCCTCCCAGCATTGTGTGTGAGCACAGGACTGCCAGTGTTTGTAGAGAAAACAGCTGACACCCAGATGAGGACAATTTCAGCTAAATATTTAAAATAGCCATCAAGAAAGGAATGATTGATTGATTTCTTTCTTTCTGTTGCAGCCATGATCTTTTATCAAGCTGCAAGCAAACATACTTTCTGCATCAATCCCAGCTATATCTTTCTCTCCCTCCACTCCACTCCACCCCACCCCATGCTTCCACTTCTCTGGGGGAAAACTGGATCACAAATTTTAAGAAATAACTCAATGTGCTTGAGGAGCCAAATAGGAAGGAGGGACTCTCCATGTTAGAGTTTAAGTTAAATAGTCCATAGACTGTTGGTTGGTAGTGGGTAGTTTGTTTTGTACACATTCAAAAGTGTTCGTTGGAAATGATTAAGAGGTCTTGACTCAATAAGTATTTCTTTTTTTTTTAATTTCTTTATTGGGGAATTAATGTTTTACATTCAACAGTAAATACAATAGTTTGCACATGCATAACATTCCCCAGTTTCCCATATAACAGTACAACCCCCACTAGGTCCTCTATCATCCTTCATGGGCCTGTATTCTCCCCACCCACCCACCCCAGAGTCTTTTACTTTGGTACGATACGCCAATTCCATTTCAGGTTCTACTTGTGTTTTCTTTTCTGATCTTGTTTTTCAACTTCTGCTTGAGAGTGAGATCATCCCATATTCATCCTTCTGTTTCTGACTTATTTCACTTAACATGAATTTTTCAAGGTCCATCCAAGATCGGCTGAAAACAGTGAAGTCACCATTTTTTACAGCTGAGAAGTATTCCATTGTGTATATATACCACAACTTGCTCAGCCACTCATCTGTTCAACAAGTATTTCTGAGTGGCAGGCAGCCATGATTCTATTACTAAGCAGACTGCTTGGACAAGAGGGAAAACTTCTATTGAGAAAGTGCATAGTAAGGACCCAAAAAATATCTCACTTGGATAATGTGCTGTTTTGCCATGTTCTTGGCCCAGGTTCGAGCCTGAATGAAGCCTGAATGAAGCTTCAGTGCTGTGGTTTATCTCTTGCTTTCACACTCTCTAATTCTTTTTTTAAATTTTTGTTTTATTATCTTTATTTATTGATTGGATAGAGACCAAAACTGAGAGAGAAGGAGGGGAGAGAGTGGGAGAGAGCTAGAGAGACACTTGCAACTCTGCTTCACCACTCGTAAAGCTTTCCGTCTGCAGGTGGAGAGTGGGGGCTCAAACCTGAGTCCTTGCATATTATAACATTTGTGCTCAACCACCACCTGGCCCCCTCTCTCTAATTCTTTACCTCTCTAGCTCTATTTAAAAAAAAAAAAAGAAAGAAACAGAGAAGGTGCATAGTCATGTGCTGCTCAAATGATTTTTCAGTCAACTCTGTGAACCACATGTACTGGCAGTGATCCCAACAGTCTACATCATATTTCATTAGTGACTAAGAGGCTATATAGTGTCTCAGTTTGTGTGCTTACATTCTGTGGCATTTGCACAACAGCAAAGTCTACTTTACTATCACAAAACAGTGCATGAGCATGACTGTGTTTATGTTCTAATGCCTAGAAAAACAATGGTGTAACTTTCAAATAGGACCAAAATAATGTGATAGAATAAGACAAGGCAGTGTGATGGAGCTAGGTGTTTGTAGCAAGTGTGTGATGTTCAAGTTTGTCTGATTAGGAAAGTCCTCACAGAAGTGACATCAAAACAAAAGATCTGAATAAGCAAGTGCCAACCTCAGAAAGAATGTGCCAGTTCTGCACTGGAAATGATATGTCAGATATGTTGAGTTACAGTTTATATTGGTAGTAGCCAAATTCAAAAAAAGTAACAAAGGTGAGTGGAATTCATTTAAAGATATTTTAAAGTAGCAATGGTAGGTACTACCTCATTCTCTAAAGGGATACTGGGTCATCCTACTCTGCCACTGATCCTAAAATGAGATCAGCCTAGAATGTTCCCAGCTGTGACCATGGACTGCAAACTCAGACTGACAGGGACTCAGAGGTTACGCCTGTGCTAAGTATGAATATATATGGGCCTTGGGCCAGATTGATGGGGTGAACATTTAATTTTATTTATAGATTTTCAAGTTTGCGAGCTACTCTCAGCCCTAATCCAATTTTCTAGCCCTGTTCTCAGCTATGATACCATCTTTCCAGACTATTTTTAGTCCACCTCCATGTTACTCAAACAAAAACTACAAAAGTCATGGTCTCCTACAAACATACCTAAAATAGATTTTCTCATTCCTTTCCACCCTAAGATCTCAATTCTCATCTACTCTATTCCTACTTGTTGGTTTCTGTTCATTATTATTTTGTCCTGCTTTATATCTTACTGCCTTTCAGCCACAAGTTGCAGACACTATCATGATTCCATCCTGACTTCCCTGGGTTAATAGCAATAAGTCCCAGAACCTCACCTTTCAAAAGCCCTACCCCACTAGGGAAAGATAGACACAGGCTGGGGGGTATGGATCAACTTGCAAAAACTCAAGTCCAGTGGGGAAGCAATTACAGAAGCCAGAACTTCCACCTTCTGCACCCTATCAAGAATTTTTGGGGAGTCGGGCTATAGCGCAGTGGGTTAAGCGCAGGTGGTGCAAAGCACAAGGACTGGCATAAGGATCCCAGTTCGAGCCCCGGCTCCCCACCTGCAGGGGAGTCACTTCACAAGCGGTAAAGCAGGTCTGCAGGTGTCTGTCTTTCTCTCCTCCTCTCTGTCTTCCCTTCCTCTCTCCATTTCTCTCTGTCCTATCCAACAACGATGACAACAACAATAATAACTACAACAATAAAACAACAAGGGCAACAAAAGGGAATAAATAAAATAAAATACAAGATTTAAAAAAAAAAGAATTTTTGGTGGGGGTTGGGTGGTAGCAAAGTGGGTTAAACACACTTGGCATGAAGAGCAAGGATGGGCCTAAGGATCCCAGTTCAAGCCCCACCTCCCCACCTGCAAGAGAGTTGCTTTACAGGCAGTGAAGCAGGTATGCAGGTGTCTATCTTTCTCTCCCTGTCTTTGGCTTCCTCCTCTCTCCATTTCTCTCTGTCCAATCCAACAATGATGACATTAATAACTACAACAATAAAACAACAAGGGCAGCAAAAGGGGGAAAAATTACAATAAAATATAAATAAAAGAACTTTGGCCCATACTTCCATATGGGGAGAAATGTTAGGGGAAAATAAACAGAGGGCTCTGAACTCCAATTCCATCAAAACCCAGAGAGAGAAAAGGAAAAAAAAAAAAAAAAAAGGAAGGACATTCTAAGTAGTAACAGGTATAGGGGTGAATTGGATAGAAAGAGAAGGCAGGACCATAGAAAAAAAGGGGAAAACATATATAAATATAGACTGATAGTTATAGAAATAATAGTCAACCCATACCTGCAAACTTAGGAGAATTACTGTAGGTTCCAGTGGAGGGATACAGAACCCTGATGGTGGGAACGCTGCAGCATTATCTCCCTGTTATCTTATACTTTTGTAAATCAACCTTAAGTTACTAATAAAATAAAGAAAAATAATATTTAATCCTATATTTTATTTATATTCTTATAATTTTATTTTTAGGCTTTAACTTCTAAGTTAGTTTTTTGATAATTTACATTTATTTAAGAATAGATTTTGCTATATATATTTTTATAAATACTTATTTATTTATTCCCTTTTGTTGCCCTTGATGTTTTATTGTTGTAGTTATTGTTGTTGTTGTTATTGATATCCTTGTCGTTGTTGGATAGGACAGAGAGAAATGGTGAGAGGAGGGGAAGACAGAGAGGAGGAGAGAAAGATAGATACCTGCAGACCAGCTTCACTGCTTATGAAGCGACTTCCCTGCAGGTGGGGAGCCCAGGGAGCCAGGGGCTCGAACCAGAATCCTTATGCTGGTCCTTGCGCTTTGCACCACGTGCGCTTAACCCACTGCTCTACCGCCCGACTCCCTGATTTTGCTATATTTAAACTTTATGTAATGTTAAATTTTCTTGTAGACAAGTTAAAAAATAGGATAAAACTAGTGTCAATAAAAATGTTATTTAGCAAAACAACAAGGGTGACAGAAGGGAATAAATATTAAAAAATGTTATTTATGTAGAAATGTTATTTATTAAGCCTGCATCTTGATAAGATATATATAAATGTTATTTTTATAAAATATTACTTTATTATACATACTTGGTTTTTGCCTCCAGGGTTATTGCTGGGGCTCGGTGCCTGCATTCTGCATCCACTGCTCATGGAGGCAATTTTTCTTCCCTTTTGTTGCCCTTGTTGTTTTGTCGTTGTTGTGGTTATTATTATTGTTGTTATTGATATCGTTGTTGGGTAGGACAGAGAAATCGAGAGAAGAGGGAAAGATAGAGAGGGGGAGAGAAAGATAGAACCTGCAGACCTGCTTCAGCGCTTAGGAGGTGACCCCGCCCTACAGGTGGGGAGCCGGAGACTCGAACCAGGATCCTTACTCTGGTCCTTGGAGCTTAACCTGCTGTGCTACCACTAGACCCCCTATAATATATACTTTTAATATTGCCTTATACTAATAGCACATCTCAATTTGGACATAAATTTTCATGACAAAAGATTTGATATGAACTTAGATTTCATAATCTTTATAATTGAAAAGATACATTCATATACATAAATTCTAGTTGATACACTTTAAAGGGTTTTAAGTATAAGTTTTGAAGTTTCACTTTGAATTAAAATGAAGTTAGAGGGGCTAGGTGGAGGCCCACCTGTTTGAGTGCACCTGTTGCAGTGATCAAGGACCCCGGTTCGAACCCGCATTCCCACCTGCAGGGGACTAGCTTTGCAAGTGGTGAAGCAGGCCTTCAGGTGTCTCTCTCCCTATCGCCCCCGTCCCTCTGGATTTCTGGCTGTCTCTAGCCAATAAATAAATAAAGATATGAAAAAGAGAAAATATTAAAAAATACTATAAAAAATAAAAATAAGGGAGTCGGGCAGTAGCACAGCGAGTTAAGCTCATGTGGCACAAAGCTCAAGGACTGGTGTAAGGATCCTGGTTCGAGCCCCCGGCTCCCCACCTGCAGGGGAGTCACTTCACAATCGGTGAAGCAGGTCTGCAGGTGTCTGTCTTTCTCTCCCCTTCTGTCTTCCCCTCCTCTCTCCTTTTCTCTCTGTCCTATCCAACAACGACAACAAGAATAACTACAACAATAAAACAACAAGGGCAACAAAAGGGAATAAATAAATAAAATTTTAAAAAATAATAATAATAAATAAATAAATAATGAAGTTGGAAATCCAGTTCTGGGCCTGGGGAAACAGCATAATGATTATGCAAAAGATTTTCATGCCTGAGCCTCCATACTCCTAGGTCCAATCCACCATTAGCCAGAGATGATCAGTGCTCTGGTGCTTCTCTCTGTGTGTTTCTCTATCTTGCTAATTTAAATAAAATACTTTTTTAAAAGAAGAAGAAGAAGAAGAAGAAGAAGAAGAAGAAGAAGAAGAAGAAGAAGAAGAAGAAGAAGAAGAAGAAGAAGAAGAAGAAAGAGAAATCCAGTTCTGTATAAGCAGTAGTCACATTTCAAGTGTAAGTGACTTCCTGCGGCAGATGGTCCCTCTGGGTAGCTTAAGTCTGGGGTTAAAACTGGGAGCCACACTTTGGAATATAACTAAAATAGGACAACTAAATATCTACAAAACAGAGACCCCCCCCCCAACTCTTCATACGAACTTTTCCAGCTTTTAGGTTCATGATTAGTCAACAATTTGTTTAGCTCTGTGTATTAACTCTTTTTTCAGCCATCAGGTTCCAGGTGCTAAGATGATGCCAACCAGACTTCCCTGAGCAGACAACCCCACCAATGTGTCCTGGAGCCCCGCTTCCCCAGAGCTTTGCCCCACTAGGGAAAGAGAGAAACAGGCTGGGAGTATAGATCGACCTGTCAACGACCATGTTCAGCATGAAAGTAATTACAGAAACCAGACCTTCCACCTTCTGCATCCCATAATGACCCTGGGTCCATACTCCCAGAGGGATGAAGAATAGGAAAGCTATCAGGGGAGGGGATAAGATATGGAGTTCTAGAGGTAAGAATTGTGTGGAGTTGTACCACTCTTATCTTATGGTTTTTGTCAGTGATTCATTTTTATAAATAAATAAATTGGGAACCACAGAAGGGCAACTTTAAGAAAGTCAGCACAGCTCTGGAGATTGCAAAAAGTGCATTGTATACTAGGGACAGAGCAACCAAAGCAGGGAGGAGAGACAGGGGTGGGTGGTCCCCCTACACTGAGTAAAGAGCTCAGATATATTATAAACACTACTTGGTAGTCCTCACAGGGTATGAAGCAGAAGTAAGTTTCTCTGTGCTACTTTGGTGAGTAATATATTAGCTTTGAATAACATTGCCTGTATCCACACTATACAACCTAAGAACACATACTTAAACACGTCGTTGTAGGTCATAGCAGGTGCACAGATTGCAGACAGCCCTAACATTCTCTAGTCAGAGAGAAGACAAACAGAACATGATCTGTCCCTGTGGAGAAATATGATATTACCTAGAGAAGAATCATATCTGTCAATGTGCTATATCTCAAAAAGAAAGTAGAAGCTATATAAATCAAAATAACTTAAACTCGAAAGTTCTATATATATTATATAGGCAGAATATTAAAGTTATATTATCTAGACTGCAAGGAAACATCAATTTCATTATTTCAGCTGTGTGTGTGTGTGTGTGTGTGTGTATGTTTTTTGGGGTTTGAACACAGAACATTTTACTGACTACAATCCTGGCCTCAATACCACTAGCTTTCTTTAAAGAAAGCATTAATTTTGTTTATTTACTCCCTTTTGTTGCCCTTGTTGTTTTATTGTTGTAGTTATTATTGTTGTTATTGATGTTGTCGTTGTTGGATAGGACAAAGAGAAATGGAGAGAGGAGGGGAAGACAGAGAGGGGGAGAGAAAGATACCTGCAGACCTGCTTTACTGCCTGTCAAGCGACTCTCCTGCAGGTGGGGAGCTGGGGCTTGAACCGGGATCTATGCCGATCCATTAACACTTAGCGCCACGTGCACTTAACCCACTGCACTACCACCCAACTCCCATACCAGTAGCGTTTATTAGGGTTCTTACAGGAAAGTCCAATAGGTTCAACTTTACCTGTAATGCTTTTTTTAAAATTTTTATTTATTGATTTAATAATGATCAACAAGACCATAGGACAAGAGAAGTATGATTCCACACATCCCCTACCACCAAAGTTCTGTATCCCATTCCTTCCATAGCGTTCTTATTCTTTTTTTATTATTATTATTGTTGTAGTTATTGATGTCATCGTTGATGGATAGGACAGAGAAATGGAGAGAGGAGGGGAAGACAGAGAAGGGGAGAGAAAGATACCTGTAGACATGCTTCACCGCCTGTGAAGTGACTCCCCTGCAGATGGGGAGCCGGGGCTCAAATCGGGATCCTTATGCTGGTCCTTGTGTTTTGCACCACATGTGCTTAACCCGCTGCACTACCACCTGACTCCCAGCTTTCTTATTCTTTATCCCTCTTGGAACATGAATCCAGGATCATTATGGGTGCAGAAGGTGGAAGCTCTGTCCTCTGTAATTGCTTCTCTGCTGGACATGGGTGTTGGCAGGTTGCTCCATACTTCTAGCCTTTTTTTTTTTTTTTTTTAATCAGAATACTGCTCAACTCTGGCTTATGGTGGTGTAAGGGATTGAATTTGGGACTTTGGAGCCTCAGGCAGGAGAGTCTCTTTGCATAACCATTATGCTATCTACCACCCCCACCCCCAGCCTGTTTCTGTCTTTCTCTAGTGGGGCAGGGCTCTGGAGAAGGTACTTTAATGAGGTCATCTGCCCAGGGAAGTCAGGTTGGCGTCACGGTAGCATCTGCAACTTGGTGGCAGCAAAAGCATTAAGATATAAAGCAGAACAAATTATTTAATAAGCAGGAACCTAAAAAGCAAATGAGATTTGGGGTCTCCATTTTAGAAAAAGCCAGTAGGTCTGTTTAGTCTCAAGAGATTGAAATACATTATTTACATGTGGTAAGTTGGGCACATGAGAATATAAATATTATGCTATATTCTATACTTTTCAGTTGCTTTGAACATTATCTGACTTTTTTAACAGCATGAGGAAATCTCTGTTATCCCCAGTACTCATAGGTAGCTAATGTTCCTGTGTTTCCTATAAAATTCCAGCACTGCCTAGAAATTAGAATTTGGAAGTACACATCTATTACATACTATGTTTACTTGTAATCTTTTCTAGGGAGAAAATTGTTGTTGACAGGGTGGGGGTAGATAGCATAATGGTTATGCAAAGAGACTCCCATGCCTGAGGCTCCAAAAATCTCAGGTTCAATCCTCCATACCACCATAAGCCAGAGTTCAGCAGTGTCTGGTAAAAAAAAAATATATATATATATATTACTGATTTTGTTTACCAATGTTGGAGGCTAGTAATAAGAATTTTTAGCTCTTTTATTTCTGGCATCAAGTCACTATTTTTTAAAAATGTTTATTGCCAGGATAGCTTCACGGGAGAGAGACCAGGAACTCACGGCAGAGTGGTAATACAATTCTTTATTGATGCGGAGACCCAGAGTAGAGCATGAACATAGCGGGTTAAGCCACATGGCGCCAAACTACAATGGCTGCCTCCCACTCTGCACGCCAGATGTTCTCCAGGTAGGGACAGTGGGAGAAAAAAGAGAGCGAAACCAGGAACAGAAGTGGGTTTTATGGGATAAAACTGGAAGTGGCAAGTCGGAAACGGAAATGGCTAGGAAAGTGGGTGAAGAGAGGCAAAAGGCATGCTGGGAAGGTGGAAGTGTCCTTAGCAACTGTTGTGATGGTTTTAACTGGTGGGATTAATTAATATCCTGCAGGCAGGGTGGTCTCGAGGTAGAAAGAAGATAGATCAAAGGTGGGGATCTTTCAGGCAAAACAGTGATTATGTAAATAGACCATAGTGTTAGCAATGGAGTATGGAGCAGAGCAGGGGAGGGTGCTGGCTTTAAGGCCTGACAATTTATTTTATTCATTTATTCCTTTTTGTTGCCCTTGTTGTAGTTATTACTGTTGTCATCGTTGTTGGATAGGACAGAGAGAAATGGAGAGAGGAAGGGAAGACAGAGAGGGGGAGAGAAGGATAGACACCTGCAGACCTGCTTCACCACTTGTGAAGCAACTCCCCTGCAGGTGGGGAGCTAGGGCTCGAGCCGGGATCCTTACACGGGTTTTTGCACTTTGCACCACCTGCGCTTAACCCACTGCACTACAGCCCGACTCCCATCACTTACTATTTTTATGTATGTAAGTGTGATGTTGGGATTTTGAGGCTTCACCAACCCAAATTAACAGCTATTACTTATCTAAGTTTTGTACCTACATTTGATTTGGGGTTGACTAGGAATTCAGTGTCCCCTTGACTGAATTAGGAGCAGCAGCCTTACAAGTCAGATAGAACTCCAAGGTCCTGAAATTAATTAGAAAAACAGAGAATATTTTTCTGGGTGGTGGTTCAACCAATAGAGCACAAGTTACCATGTCCAAGGACCTGGGTTCAAGCACCCCCTCCTCCCAGTGAGCTTCACTACCTTCAGGAGGAAGCTTCATGAGCAATAGAGCAGTGTCTTTTTTTCCTCTCTGTTTTGTCACCCTCTATCAGGAAAAAAGGGAAGAAGGGAGGAGGAAAGGAGGGATGGAAGGAAGGGAGGGAGAAAGAAAACCTGAAATGATGGAGTTGTACAGGCAAACAACAATACCTGTTTGTTTGCAAAATAAAATGGAGAATGCATATGCAGCAAGCATTGACTGTGAGAAAAATGCAAATAAGGACAACAATGAGATACCACTTAACTCCTGTGAGAATGTCATACACCAGAAACAGTAGCAACAATAAATGCTGGAGAGCTTGTGGGGTCAAAGGAACCCTCCTGAACTGCTGGTGGGAATGTAAATTGGTCCAACCCCTGTGGAAAGCAGCTTGGAGAACTCTCGAAAGGCTAGAAATGGACCTGCCCAATGACCTGGCAATTCCTCTCTTGCAGTTCCTCCAAAGCAGCATTCTAAGTGTTAATGTTGATAGTGAATGTATTGCGCATCCAGAGAGTCATATGATCACAAGTGACATACAGGTACCAAACACCTTGCACAAACTATTGGGTTGTTAGAAAAGTTATGAAGTATTTTGCTATGTTTTCCTATGCAAAAATGTGTTGTGACTTTTCAAACAACCCAGTCTGTCATTTAAACCACACTTGAGCCCATTTTAGAGATGGTAAAACTGAACCCTGGGACAGGCTCACATGGACAGTGCACCTATTTAGTCATGTGCACAACCCAGATTCAAGCCCATCTCCCACTGCACCGGGGGAAGTACTATGGCGTCTTTCCTTCTCTCCCTGCCTCTCTGTCTCTCTCTGTCTATCTGAAAAAAATTGATTTAGAGCACTGACAATTCAAAAGCCAACATCCCTGAAAGCAATAGTAATAGTTTACATTTGCCAAACATTTATTATATGCCAACCATTATAGTAAGTGCTTTAAATGAGTATTCCTCCTCTCACAACAATCTTATGAAGTGAGTACTATTGATCCTGCCAGGACTTTTTCTTCCTTTCTTCCTTCCTTCTTTTCTTTCTTTCTTTTTTTAAAATTATCTTTATTTATTGGATAGAGATAGACAGAAATTAAGGGGAGGTAGTGAGAGAGAAAGATATACAACTGCAGCCCTGCTTCACCACTCACAAAGCTTTCCCCCTGCAGGTGGGGACCAGAGGCTCGAACCTAGGTCCTTGCGCATAGTAACATGTGCACTCAACCTAGTGCACCACTACCTGGCCCCTCTTTCTTCTCTTGGTATTGCTATATATAGCATTTTGTATGCTTCAGACATGCGTTGTGGTAGATAAATCAGCATCCATATACAATATATTATGTTCTCCACAAGATAACTATTTCTGTCCTTCATAGAACTGACACCTTCTATCTGTCTTAACCATCCCGCCTCCTCTCTTTCCATCTGATAACTACAAATTTTATCTTACTGCCTCAAAATTTATTTTTGCTTTTATCTAGTTCATCTGTTTGTTTTGTTTCTTTATAAACCACATATGAATGAAATCATATGGTGTTTTGTTCTTCTCTGCCTGATTTATTTCACTAAGCATCATACCCTCAAGGTCCATCTAGGCTTTTGCAAATGTCAGCATCTTATTTATTTTTTGCAATTCAGCACTATTTGATTGTGTGTAGCAGAAGTGAGCACCAATGAAGACCAGTTGGTAGTGACATACTGATTTGCGCTCCTTGCCACATGTAATTCATCTTTTAACATTTAAAAAAAAAATTTAATATTTATTTATTTATTCCCTTTTGTTGCCCTTGTTTTATTGTTGTGGTTATTATTATTGTTGTCGTCGTTGTTGGATAGGACAGAGAGAAATGGATAAAGGAGGGGAAGACAGAGAGGGGGAGTGAAAGATAGACACCTGCAGACCTGCTTCACCGCCTGTGAAGCGACTCCCCTGCAGGTAGGGAGCCAGGGCTCAAACCAGGATCCTTACTCCAGTCCTTGCGCTTTGCGCCACCTGTGCTTAACCACTGCGCTACAGCCTGACTACCTTTTTAAAATTTTTTTAAAGATATTTATTTATTTTCCCTTTTGTTGCCTTTTTTTAATTGTTGTTGTAATTATTATTGCTGTTCTTTTTGATGTCATTGTTGTTGGACAGGACAGAGAGAAATGGAGAGAGGAGGGGAAGATAGAGAGGGGGAGAGAAAGACACCTGCAGACCTACTTCACTGCCTGTGAAGCCATGCCCCTTCAGGTGGGGCTTGAACCAGGATCCTTATGCCAGTCCTTGTGCTTTGCATCACCTGTGCTTAACCACCCGACTCCCGATTATTCTATTCTATACAGTTAGTGACATCCTTTTTAAGCCCTAATATATTATTTATATATTCTTTTCCTATTTTTTTAAAAAGATTTAATACATTTGTTACAAATGAGAGAGGGGGTGGAGACAGACTAGTACATGCAGTGTCAATGATTAAACTGGAGGGCCTCAGGCACACCAGTGCAATGGCCCACCAACTGAACTGTCTCCCCAACCACTTCTGCATTCTCTTTTATTTGCCTTCATCAGTCTACTTGGGGAGGCGTTTGCTAGAAATTTCCCCTTTGGATTATTAGATTTTTCTTTCTCTGGGTGCTGATGGAGTCCTCTTACCTTCATCCTATCACTTCTCCCCTTGCTGTTAATATGGGCCAAGGTTGTTTTAGGAGAGCAGAAGGTAGGAGTTCTGGCTTCTGTATTGCTTCTCCAATGAGCATGAGTGTTGACAGGTTGATCCATACCCCCAGCCTGTTTCTATCTTTCCCGAGTAGACCGAGGACACATTGGTGAGGTCGTCTGCTCAGAGAAGTTGGGATGGAGTCATGGTAGTATCTGTAACTTGGAATCTAGAAGGTGACACGACCTAAGTTGAGACAAAATAGTTAATAAACAGGAACCAAAAAGTAGGATTAGAGCAGATGAGATTAGGGATTTTAGAGTAGAATAAGCTAGGAAATCCATCTTAGGCATGTTCCTGGGGGCACATAACTATGATAGTTTTGCTTGAGTTTGATAGCTAGCCTGAAGTTGGATAAGAATATTGTCCGAGAGAAAGGGCTAGAAAGTTGGATTAGGGTAGAGAGTAGCTCCCGTTCTTGGAAAAAAAAAAAATTCTGTGGCTAAAATTAACTATTTACCTCCATCCATCTGACCCAAGGCCCAATTTATGTTTATATATTTTTTATTTTTATTTCTTCCTTTTTTGTTGCCCTTGTTTGTCGTCATTGTTGTTATTATTGCTGTCATTGTTTGTGGATAGGACAGAAAGAAATTGAGAGAGGAGGGGGAAGACAGAGAGAGGGAGAGAAAGAGATGCACCTGCAAACCTGCTTCACTGCCTGTGAAGGGATCCCCCTGCAAGTGGGGATCTGGGAACTCGAACTGGGATCCTGATGCTGGTCCTTGCACTTTCCACCATGTGCACCTAACCACTGCACCACCATCCGGCTCCCCTATATATTTATAATATGTATATGTATGTGTATGTGTATAATTACCAGAGCTTGTGTAACTTCTAAGTCCCTATTGGTCTGAACTCACAGCTCATGGTCACAACTGGGAGCATTGCTGGCTGCACTCCTTTCAGAACTTTCTTGAGTTGCAGGGCAGGATACCCCAAGCTCCCTTCAGAGACTGGGGCTATCCCTAACCATCATTGCTGTATGGTGAAGACAAGGTCCCGGGAGAGCCCACAAGATGCTGTTCCTGATAGAACAGACCAGTGGTGGTGGAGAGAGGGATCCCTTAGAAGTCTAGGCCCATCATATGTGTGTGGAAATCCTAGAATTCCCTATCTAGAACCCCAGACGATGAGGTGTTGTGATATTGACCAAAACAGCCATTATTAAGTTGGCCAGTCTCTTGTCCCTATCCAACTTTTGTAGTCAGTCCTCTCTTTATCTGATTATTTTAGACTTTTTCTCAGTTGTCTAGACATTGAGTATCATTTGTTGAGCCCAGCCAGAATTAGGTTTTTGGGATATGACTTCTTTGGGCCTGTTAGGTGGGCATGAAAATATTTATACATAGCCATTATGTTGTCATCCCAGCCCATAATGTCATGTCTTGAAACAATTTTACTGTGCCCGTCATATAGATGAAGAAACTAAAGCTCAGAGGGTTGAAATAACACACTCAGGGTTATGCAAATAACAATTGAGGAATTGAAAGTCAGGTTAGTCTGATTTCTGGTTTTCATTCTGTTTCTTTGTTATAATCATCCCAAAATTGTACTCCTCTTCTCCAACATCCATCAAGGTTCACCAGTACTTGTCACCCTCTTAAATCCGTGTCAGGCAATGACTATCATACCAGCCCTTAAAAAAAGATTGTAAGGGAGAGTCAGGTGGTAGCGCAGGGGGTTAAGCGCACGTGGTGCAAAGCGCAAGGACCGGCCTTAGTATCCGGGTTCAAGCCCCCGGCTACCCACCTACAGGGGAGTCGCTTCACAGGCAGTGAAGCAGGTCTGCAGGCGTCTATCTTTCTCTCCCCCCGTGTTCCCCTCCTCTCTCCATTTCTCTCTGTCCTAACAATGATGACATCAAATAACAATAACAATAATAATAACTACAACAACAATAAAAAGAAGCAAGGGTAACAAAAAAAGGGGGAAATTAATTAATTAATTAATTTTTAAAAAAAGATGGTAACAGGAGTCGGGTGGTAGCACAGCAGGTTAAGCACAGGTGGCACAAAGCACAAAGACCGGCTTAAGGATCCGGGTTTGAGCCCTCAGCTCTCCACCTGCAGGGGAGTCGCTTCACAGGCAGTGAAGCAGGTCTGCAGGTGTCTTTCTCTCCCCCTCTTTGTCTCCCCCTCTTCTCTCCATTTCTCTCTGTCCTATCCAACATCGACAACAATAATAACTACAAAAATAAAAAAGGACAATAAAAGGGAATAAATAAATATCTAAAAAAGATTGTATCAACTTTCCCATACCCCTTTCCCTCATTTTCTTCTCACAAGTTTCTCTGTTTATAAACTGACTTTGGTGTGTTGTTATTAACTAAACTCGAGATTTTAAAAAAAAAATTATTATATTTATTTAGTTAGTGGATAGAGACAGCCAGAAATCGAGGGAAAAGGGAGATAGAGAGAGGGAAAGACAGAGAGACACCTGTAGCACTGCTTCACCAGTGGGGACCAGGGACTCAAACCTGGGTCCTTGTGCATTGGGTTTTTTTTTTATTTCTTTATTGGGGAATTAATGCTTTACATTCAACAGTAAATACAATAGTTTGAACATGCATAACATTCCCCAGATTCCCATTTAACAATACAACCCCCACTATTTCATTCATCATTTTTCATGGACCTGTATTTTCCCCACCCACCCACCCACCCACCCCAGAGTCTTTTACTTTGGTGCAATACTCCAATTCCATTTCAGGTCCGACTTGTGTTTTCTTTTCTGGTCTTGTTTTTCAACTTCGGCCTGAGAGTGAGATCATCCCATATTCATCCTTCTGTTTCTGACTTATTTCACTCAACATGATTTTTTCAAGGTCCATCCAAGATCGGCTGAAAACGATGAAGTCACCATTTTTTACAGCTGAGTAGTATTCCATTGTGTATATATACCACAACTTGCTCAGCCACTCATCTGTTGTTGGACACCTGGGTTGCTTCCAGGTTTTGGCTATTACAAATTGTGCCGCCAAGAACATATGTGTACACAGATCTTTTGGGATGGATGTGTTGGGTTCCTTAGGATATATCCTCAGGAGGGCAATTGCAGGGTCATAGGATAGGTCCATTTCTAGCCTTCTGAGAGTTCTCCAGACTGTTCTCCACAGAGGTTGGACCAATTGACATTCCCACCAGCAGTGCAGGAGGGTTCCTTTGACCCCACACCCTCTCCAGCATTTGCTGCTGTTACCTTTTCTGATGTATGATATTCTCACAGGAGTGAAGTGATATCTCATTGTTGTCTTTATTTGCATTTCTCTGACAATCAGAGACTTGGAGAATTTTTTCATGTGTTTATCGGCCTTTTGGATCTCTTCTGTGGTGAATATTCTGTCCAAGTCCTCCCCCCATTTTTGGATGGGGTTATTTGTTGTCTTGTTGAGTCTGGCAAGCTCTTTATATATATTGGTTATTAAACTCTTATCTGATGTATGGCATGTAAAGATCTTCTCCCATTCTGTGAGGGGTCTCTTGGTTTGGGTAGTGGTTTCTTTTGCTGTGAAGAAGCTTTTTAATTTGATGTAGTCCCATAGGTTTATACTTGCCTTAGTCTTCCTTGTAATTGGATTCGTTTCGTTGAAAATGTCTTTAAAATTTATGTGGAAAAAAGTTCTGTCAATATTTTCTTCTAAGTATCTGATAGTTTCTGGTCTAACATCCAAGTCCTTGATCCACTTGGAATTTACTTTTGTATTTGGTGAAATACAGTGATTCAGTTTCATTCTTCTGCATGTTTCAACCCATTGTTTCCAACACCATTTGTTGAAGAGACTCTGCTTTCCCCATGTAATAGTCTGGGCCCCTTTGTCAAAGATTAGATGTCCATACGTGTGGGGCCTCATTTCTGGGCTCTCAATTCTTTTCCACTGGTCAGTGTGTCTGTTCATGTTCCAGTACCAAGCAGTTTTGATGACAATGGCCCTATAATACAGTTTGAGATCTGGGAGTGTGATGCCTCCAGTTCTGTTCTTTCTTCTCAAGATTGTTTTGGCAATTCTAGGTCTTTTCTGGTTCCAGATAAACATTTGTAACATTTGTTCTATTCTCCTAAAAAATGTGCTTGGGATCTTGATGGGGATAGCATTAAATTTGTAGATGGCTCTGGGTAATATATTCATTTTGATGATGTTAATTCTTCCAACCCATGAACATGGGATATCTTTCCACTTCTTTGTGTCTTTTTCAATTTCTTTGAGTAGTGACTCATAATTTTCAGTATACAAGTCTTTCACTTCTTTGGTTAGGTTTACTCCTAGATATTTTATTGTTTTTGTTGCTATAGAAAAAGGAACTGATTTCTGGATTTCAATTTCTTCTAGCTTAGTGTTTGCATAGAGGAATGCCACTGACTTTTGAATGTTAATTTTATAGCCTGACACATTACTGTATTGCCTGATGATTTCCAAAAGCTTCTTGCTGGATTCCTTAGGTTTTTCCATGTATACTATCATGTCATCTGCAAATAAGGAGAGTTTGACTTCTTCTCTTCCAATCTGTATCCCTTTAATTCCTTGCTCCTGCCTGATTGCTATGGCAAGAACTTCCAACACTATGTTGAATAGTAATGGTGATAGTGGGCAGCCCTGTCTAGTACCTGATCTGAGGGGAAATGCTTCCAGTTTTTCACCATTGAGTATGATGTTGGCTGTAGGTTTGCTATATATAGACTCCACTATCTTCAGGAATTTTCCATCTATTCCCATTTTTTGTAGTGTTTTGATCATAAAGGGATGTTGTATTTTGTCAAAGGCTTTCTCTGCATCTATTGATATGACCATGTGGTTTTTGGTCTTGCTTTTGTTGATGTGGTGGATCACACTGATTGATTTACATATATTAAACCAACCTTGCATGCCTGGGATAAACCCCACTTGGTCATGATGAACAATCTTTTTGATATACTGCTGTATCCGGTTGGCTAGAATTTTGTTCAATATTTTCGCATCTATGTTCATCAGAGATATTGGTCTGTAGTTTTCTTTATTGGTTGTGTCCCTGTCTGCTTTTGGTATCAGGGTGATGTTGGCTTCATAGAAGCTGGCAGGGAGTATTCCAGTGTCTTCAATCTTCTGGAAGACTTTTAAAAGTAGAGGTTCTTCTTTGAAGGTTTTGTAGAATTCATTTGTAAAACCATCTGGTCCAGGACTTTTATTTTTGGGAAGATTTTTTATAACTGTTTCAATTTCATTAGCTGTGTTGGGCCTGTTCATGTTATCCACTTCCTCTTTACTTAGTTTTGGAAGTTGGTAGGTATCTAGGAAATCGTCCATTTCTTCCAGGTTCTCTAGCTTGGTGGCATATAGTTGTTCATAGAAGCCTCGCATGATATGTTGAATTTCTGCAGTGTCTGTTGTGATAACTCCTCTTTCATTTACTATCCGATTTATTTGGGTCTTCTCCCTTTTTTGTTTTGTGAGTCTGGCTAAAGGTTTGTCGATTTTGTTTACTCTTTCGAAGAACCAACATTTACTTTCATTGATCTTTTGTATGGTTTTCCTATTCTCAATGTTATTTATTTCTGCCCTAACTTTAGTGATTTCTGTCCTTCTGGTTGCTTTAGGATTCCTTTGTTGTTCTTCTTCTAGGTCTTTAAGATGTGCAATCAGGCTGTTTATTTGTGCCTTTTCTTGTTTCCTAATATGTGATTGTATAGCTATGAACTTCCCTCTTAGGACTGCTTTAGCTGTGTCCCAAATATTTTGATAGCTTGTGTCTTCATTTTCATTGAAGTCTCGAAATATTTTGATTTCTTCCTTGATTTCCTCTTTGACCCAGAAGTTGTTAAGAAGTGTACTGTTGAGCTTCCACATTTTGGGACTGTTACTAATCTTTTCTTGATTGTTAAGTGTTAGTTTCATTCCACTGTGGTCTGAGAAGATGCTTGGGATGATTTCAGTGCTCTTGAATTGGCTGATGCTGTCTTTGTGGCCTAACATATGGTCTATCCTTGAGAATGATCCATGTGGATTTTAGTAAAATATGTATTCCAGTTTCTTGGGATGAATGACTCTGAAAATGTCCAATAGTTCTAGTTTATCTATCTCTTCATTTAGCTCCCTTATGTCTTTACTGATTTTCTTCCTGGATGATCTGTCAAGTTGAGATAGTGGGGTGTTGAAGTCCCCTACTATGATTGTGTTACTGTTAATATATTGCTGTAGCTCTTTCAGTAGAAGCTTGATGTATTTAGATGGCTTCTCATTGGGTGCATAGATATTAATAATTGTTAAGTCCTCTTGATTGACTGATCCTCTGAGCATTAAGTAGTGTCCATTCCTATCTTTTTTAATCTTATCTATTTTAAAGTCTATCACGTCAGATATGAGAATAGCTGTACCTGCCCTTTTTTGTGGGCCATTGGCTTGTATGATAGTTTTCCATCCTTTCACTTTAAGTCTGTGTTTGTCTTGTTGAGTTAGGTGAGTTTCCTGTAGACAACATATTGTTGGGTTGTGTTTTCTGATCCATCTTCCTACTCTGTGTCTTTTAATAGGTGAATTCAGGCCATTGACATTTATTGATATCAAAGATTGAAGATATTTTAACACCATTCTTGTAGAGTTTTAGAGTGTTCTGATATATGTCCTATTTGTGGTGGTCTGGTGGTTTATAGGAGACCTTTCAGAACTTCTTTCAGGGCAGGCTTGGTGATGGTTGCTTCCTTCAACTGTTGCTTGTCTGAGAAGGTTTTGATGCTTCCATCTAGTCTGAATGACAGTCTAGCAGGATATAGTATTCTTGGCTGAAAGCCTTTCTCATTGAGCACTCGATAGATATCTTGCCATTCTCTTCTGGCCTGTAGTGTTTGTATGGAGAAGTCTGCAGCTAATCTTATGGGTTTTCCTTTGTAGGTGACTCTTTGTTTTTCTCTTGCAGCCTTGAGGATCCTTTCTTTATCCTTATTCCTTTCCAATCTAAGTATGACATGTCTTGGTGTCTTTAGGTCTGGGTTAATTCTGTTTGGGACCCTCTGGGCTTCTTGAATCTTTATGTCTTTGGTGTTTTCTAGACTAGAGAAATTTTCAGCTATTATGGCCTGGAGAATGCTTTCTTCCTCCCCTTCTCTTTCTTCCTCTGGTAAGCCAATAATGCGTATATTGTTTCTTTTGAAGTCATCCCATAGGATTCTGTTGTTGTTTTTAGCATCTCTTAATCTCTTTTTGAGATCTCTTACTTCTTTTTTAGTTGTCTCTAATTCATCCTCAATCTTGCTAATTCTGTCTTCAGCCTCATAGATTCTATTCTCTCTGCCCTCTACTGCTTTCTGGAGTTCATCTATTTTGTTGCCCTGCTCTGATACTGTTTTAGCTTGTTCAGCTAGTTGCCTTCTTAGCTCAGTGATTTCAGCTTTCAGCTCTCTAATAACCATGAGATTATTAGAATTTTCTTCCATATTCTCATTTGTTGTTCCTGCATTTCTGATTACAATTTTTTCAAATTCTTTACTCACTCCTGTTATTATTTCCTTAGCTAATGTTTGGATGTTGAACTCGTTGTTTTGTGCTTCCCCCTCTGGAGGACTTTTAGCTGGACTTTTGTCCTGGTTCTAGTCTCCAATATTTTTTCTTGTTGTTTTAACCATTTTATATATGTTAACAGTTTTTTCAATCCCTGAGTTGGAGCTCAGTGGTGTAAAAGCCTCTTTTTTTTTTCTTCCCTGTAGGCTATGGGAGCCTGAGGGCTTTTAAACTATCAATAGGCTTCTTAGCTTAATCACTGACTCCTGACCAAGAGATAAAGCAGGGTGTGGCAGAGATAATCTAGTGGTTATGCAAAGAGACTTTCACAGCCCCTCAGCTATGCCACCGAGGTATAGGTCTTCTCCTGAGTTTCTCGGTTAGATCTCCGTCCCCTGGTGTCCCTCCCTGTTGCTGCTCCAGATTCTGAGGGTAGTAACAATGGAGACTCAGACTTGCACTTAGTGAGTCTCTGGGGAGTCCTTTCCTCCCTTCAGCTGTCCCCTTGTTGTGGAGCAGACTGGAGGTGGTGTCTCCACTGATAAACTGTTGAACTGTTAGTAGTCACTTAATCTCTCCTTAGGCCCCTCTCTCCTCTCTGTCACCAGCCACGCGTGTTTGTACTCACGGGTGATTTACTGGGTTCCTGTGGTCATTCTAGTCCTGTCTTGTTTCGGTCTGGGTGGTCTCCTTTGGTATTCCTAGTTGATCCGGGAGAGGAGAGGAGAGGAGAGGAGAGAAGAGGAGAGGAGAGGAGAGGAGAGGAGAGGAGAGGAGAGGAGAGGAGAGGAGAGGAGAGAAAGCGATCTGCTGCTCGTAGTTCCACCTTCGGAAGTTGAATCGTCCTTGTGCATTGTAACATGTGCACTTAACCAGGTGTGTCACCACCTGGCCCCTTAAACTCCAGACTTTTATTTGGACCTTGACAGGGAGCATTTTTGAAAAAAGACTTTCCATAACCTACATTTGTTGAACTACATTGTAGGCACGGTGCAACACTGAAGAATGAACTCAAGGCCGCATGTTATGTGTGTGTAATACTGCTAAGCAGCCTTCAATGTCATTTTTTTTTTAATTTTGCAGTTGGAGAGAGAGAGAGAGAGAGAGAGACCTAGAAAGAGAGAAGGTAAATGAGCCCACAGCACTATCCCAGAATACATGGGTCCACCCGCACCAAAGCCATCAGTGGTGCTCATATGTGTTAGGGCTTGAGCCTACATGAGCTGTTTTGTGCCTCCCAAATACGTTCTCATTAAAATATATATATGGGAGAGATAGGAGCCAGAGCACCATTCAGATACATGCTGTGCTGGGGGTTAAACCAAGAACTTCAGCCATGCAAGCCTGATATTCTGTAAGGTGAAATATTTCCCCAGTCACTACCCCACCAACTACTTTCTACTTCATCTTGCAGCTGTCTTGTATCACTCCCTTTTATAGATAAGGACAAGGAAGTTCAAGCAAAGGTTGGGCCCAGGCAGTACAACTCGAATCTCCACTGCAAATGACTATGTTAAGGAGCTTCTGATGGTTTTCCTCTGAGGAAGTTATTCTCCCGCTATCCTTCCTGTTAGCCAAAATATGCAGCTCAAGCCCAGAGACACCCTCTTGCTTCAATATCTCTACTATGGATGACCCTCCCACTTCCAGGAACTCTTAACAGATTGAAACACAAAGCTCACCAATACTGATGATGTCAGGGATTAGCAACAGATCAAAAACTCCTGCCTAGAGGCCCAGGCAGTGGCACACCCACTGCATATGCAGTACATGTGACAATATACAAGGACCCAGGTTCAAGCCCCAGGTCCCCACCTTCAAGAGTAAAGCTTCACAAGAAGTAGAGCAGGTTTGCAGGTATCTCTCTACCCCTTCCCTCTTGATTTCTATTTCTAGCCATAAATAACTCCATCCTAGTCCAGATGGGAAGTTTGGTAACAGAAAAGCCACCTCATGTCCTAGGGCTGTATCTGTGTGTCTATCCCTGGCAAGTCTGTCCCTGAATCTTCCTTCCTTTCTTTCTTTCTTTCTTTCTTTCTTTCTTTCTTTCTTTCTTCCTTTTTTTCTTTTTAATATTTATATTTGTTTATTTTCCCTTTTGTCGCCCTTGTTGTTTTTCATTGTTGTTGTAGTTACTAATGTCATCGTTGTTGGATAGGACAGAGAGAGATGGAGAGAGGAGTGGAAGACAGAGAGGGGGAGAGAAAGACACCTGGAGACCTGCTTTACTGCCTGTGAAGCAGCTCCCCTGAAAGTGGGGAGCCAGGGGCTCAAACCGGGATCTTTAAGCTGGTCCTTGCACTTCGAGCCACTTGTGCTTAACCCGCTGGCTACCGCCCGACTCCCTCTTTTTTTTTTTTACTATTTATTTATTTATTTGTTCCCTTTTGTTGCCCTCGTTGTTTTATTGTTGTATTTATGCTTGTTGTTGCTACTGATGTCGTCATGTTTTGACAGGACAGAGAGAAATGGAGAGAGGAGGGGAAGACAGAGAAGGGGAGAGAAAGATAGACACCTGCAGACCTGCTTCACAGCCTGTGAAGCAACTCCACTGTAGGTGGGGAGCCGGGGGCTCAAACCCGGGATCCTTATTCTGGTTGCGCTTTGTGCCACGTGCACTTAACCCACTGTGCTACCGCCCAACTCCCCACCTGAATCTTTCTTACTCTGACCCATGTATTCCTGCCCATGGTCCCTAGGCATAAAGGCAGTATTAACTCACCTGATTATGTACATATATATGTATATATATTTTTTTTTAAAGAAAAGCCAGCATGCTGAATTTTTATGTGAATTTTACCACTCTTTCAAGTTTTTTGTAAGTCAGACCAAACTCATATATTCAGTTTGCCCAACTGAAGTGGCTTACAGGGTAGTGGATTACAATCTTTCTGTGCCTCTCAGTCTAGGACATGAAAATGGAAACAGGAAAGGTTAACTTGCGCTTTAATTGAATTAATGTTTGTAAAGTACTTAGACCCTTGCCTGGACATATCCTAGAAGTTGTTTGCCTTCGTGTTGATTTTTGAATAATGGTAATTAGTTCATTAGGAAGAGAAACCTAGTCATGGTGAGTTATTGATTGCATTCTCCTCCCTCCACAAGCCCCCTGAGTGTTGACTAACTAAATCTGTCAACTTTAGACTATTTTGAGTGGTGTTGACACAGCCTTGGCGCCTGCATTTGAACACCGTGGGGCCTCCCTTCCCCAACATGTGGCTGGAGCCATCAAAGTCCCTCATTCACTTTATAAATGGCAGAGGAAGACTTTCCTACCCTTGGAAATTTCCTAAAGTACTAAAAAGCTTACACTATCAAGAGCATAATGTGATCTGCTAGATAAAGTCACTGGAGGTGGCCATATGCTTGTGAATGTTTGAGTTTCATCTCCTTATAAGCTCTCTTCTAGGTTGACTTTAGTTTTTTTTTCTTTCTTTTGTTTTTTTGTTACATTTTAAAATTTATTTATAAAATAGAAATATTGACAAGGCCATAGGATAAGAGGGATATAATTTCCACCACCAGAATTCCCTATCCCATCTCCTCCCTTGAAAGCTTTCCTATTCTTTATCCCTCTGGGAGCATAGACCCAGGATCATTGTGGGCTGCAGAAGGTGGAAGGTCTGGCTTCTGTAATTGCTTCTCCACTGAACATGGGCATTGGCAGGTGGATCCACACTCCCAGCCTGTCTCTCTCTTTCCCTAGTGAGGCAGGGATCTGGGGAGGTGGGGCTCCAGGACGCATTGATGGGGTCATCTGCCCAGGGAAGTCAGGCTGGCATCATAGTAGCACCTGGAATCTGGGCTAAAAAAGAGTTAAGGCATAAGCAGAACAAACTGTTGACTAATCATGAACCTAAAGGCAAGAATATTGCAGATGAAGATTTGGGGGATCTCCATTTCAGAAAAAAGCTAGTAGGTATATTCCACGGGGCCCATAACTTTACTAGTTTTTGCCTGAGTCAGACAGCTACCATGCAAGATAGACCCAAGGTATTGTCTGGGACATGGTGTCATAGTTTGAATTTTCTTTTCTTTTCTTTTTCTTTTTTTTTTTTTTTTACCAGAGCACTGATCAGCTCTGGCTTATGGTGATGTGAGGGATTGAACCAGGGACTTTGGAGTCTCAAGCATGAAAGTCTCTTTGCATAACCATTATGCTATCTACCCCCACTGAGTTTTCTTTTAAAGATGGAGAGTTAGAGAGCTATCAGATTTCTGGCATGAGAAATTGAAATTAAAGTTCAGCTCAGTAAAGACCTGGGAGCTTCTTGCTGAAAAGTACAAACTGTGCTTCATGTATATAAGATGCCTTGAGTTTCCATTTATGAAGCCAGGCCAGTGAAATAGCATACTTAGCACACTGCTCTGCCATGTATGTAACCCAGGTTTGAACCTGGCTCCCACTATATTCTTTTTTTAATATTTATTTATTTATTTATTCCCTTTTGTTGCCCTTGTTTCATTGTTGTAGTTATTATTATTGTTATTGATATCATTGTTATTGGATAGGACAGAGAGAAATGGAGAGAGGAGAAGACAGAGAGGGAGAGAGAAAGAGAGACCTGCAGACTTGCTTCACTGCCTGTGAAGCAACTCCCCTGCAGGTGGGGAGCCGGGGGCTCGAACCGGAATGCTTAACGAGATCTTTAATGCAGGTCCTTGTGCTTGTGCCACCTGCGCTTTGCGCCACCTTGCTTTGCTCCACCTGCGCTTAACCAGTGGTGCTACCACCTGACTCCGGCTCCCATTATATTCAAGGAAGCTTTGGGTCCTGTGGAATCCTTAACACTCCCTAACTCTCTGCCTTTGTTTCTATGAAAGACATGGAGGTGCGTGGGGAGGAGGGAAGAGAAGGAGAGAAAGGAATGTTTAGAGTCACATTTTGGAAGCTCAGGACTGGGAGAACCCCAGAGGTGGGGAAAAAAGTGAAGGCTAGCAAAGGGACATTGCTAAATTGTGTGCTGGGTTACTCTTAGGGGTGGAAGCTTAATTCATTGGCTCTGAAACAAAACCAGCAGTTTTATTCCATTGAAATGTAATCCTGTTGATCACCCAGATGAGAGGAGAGAAATCAGATGCCTTCAGCCATACTCATTCTGCACTTTGCCTTAAAGACGGGCTGTGTGCTATTTGAAAGTCTGTGTTTTCTTTCAGTTTCTGAAATTAGCCACAAGTTTGCTGTCCCCTGACTTTTTGTTGCAACATACTTACCTAATTCCATAACATCTGGAATCCTCAATATATACAAATAGCAATTGTATCTCTGGCCAGGTCCAGTAGCAATGGGGAATGGGGGCGGGCGGGAGAAGAGGGAGCGAACTCTGCACACATTTATTCCTTATTATTTAATTCTCTTTCTTTGTGTGTTTTTTCAACTGATAAAAGAGATCAGTCACAGGCACGTCAGTTAGGCAAAGTAATGTCGTACCTTCATATTTATCATCATGGCCTAACCCACTCTGAGAAAACAAACAACAGGGAACACAGCTTTTCATGCATTATCAGACATCCCAAACATCTAGCTCACCCAAAATAAATCACTGTGAGTCAATGAGTCCTTAGTGATGAGTTCCTGTAATTCTCTCTAAACAAAAACAACAAAATTATTTTTAAGGAACATTAATATATTAGCATAGTAATATAGATGATCAATTCATAATTTAACTCTTTTAATAATTTTCATTTGTCCATCCCATACTAAGTTAAAATATTTTGTAGGATGGTGAACTAACTCATGTAGGGGCTGGGCAGATAGCATAATGGTTATGCAAAAAGCCTTTCATGCCTGAGGCACCAAAAGGTCTCAGGTTCAATCCCCAGCATCACCATAAGCCAGAGCTGAGCACTGCTCTGGTAAAAAAAAGAAAGAAAGAAAGAAAGAAAGAAAGAAAGAAAGAAAGAAAGAAAGAAAGAAAGAGAAAAAGAAATAGCTCACATAGTGCATGTGCATAATCTAGATTTGAGCCTGGCCCCAACCACACTGAAGGAAACTTCAGTGCTGTGTTCTCTCTCTCTCCCCCCTCCAAATTTATTTTTATTAGAAGTATGGGTCCATACTATACCCATTACAAAGTTCTATGGATGTGGTCTCTTTCACACATATTCCCTCTCATTGCCCACTGCCAAGAAAAAGAAAGTGTTTTTTTTTAATTTAGCAGAGTCTACATTTTCTTTTCTTAAATTCTTCTCCTCCTCCCTCCCCTCCTCTCCTTCCCCCTCCCCTTCCCCTCCCCCTCCCCCTCTTCCTCCTCCTCCTTCTTTATACCAGAGCACTGTTCAGCTCTGGTTAGTGGTGTGTGGGGGACTGATTGAATCTGGGACTTTGGAGCCTCAGGCATGAGAGTCTTTTTGCATAACCTTTATGCTATCTACCCCCACTCAGAGTCTACATTTAATAGGCATTCAATGACATTAGGAAAAATGAAAATTATTCTCAAAACCGAAAGTAAAATTATTTATATATTTTAACTTTTATTTATTTATTTACCAGAGGGCCTCTCAGCTCTGATTTATGGTGATACAGGGGACTGAGCCTGGGGTCTCTGCTGCCCTAGGCATGAAAGTCTGTTGTGTAAATTGTTGTGCCATTGACTCCAGTCCTAAAAGAGGAAAAAAAAAAAATGGCATGGGCTTTGGACATACAAGAAGCAAAGTACCAATCAAAAGTTCAGCCTAGGGTAGGGCAGATAGCTCACTTAGATAGAATGCTGCCTAGTTATGTGTACAATCCAAGATCAAACCCAGTCCCCACTGCACTGAAGAAAGAAGCTTCAGTGCCCTGCTGCTTCTCTCTCTCTCTCTCCTGTCTGTCTAAAAATTCATATAAATGATTATTCACCCTATATAGCTGACAAAATGTGATTAGTATATTTATTTATACTTATTATGAGATTTGTTTTAATTTTATGAAATCTAAAGGGCTTGGGGAGCAAGGGGGAGCAAGGGGGAGCAAGGGGGAGCAAGGGGGACAAGAAGTCCTCTGGAGGCAGGAAATAGTTTACCTGGTGAAGTGCACCCTTACCATGTTCAAGGACATGGGTTCAACCTCAGAGACTACATGGAAGCACTGTGCACAGTTCCAGGGATAACTTCATAACTGGTGAAGTCGTACTATGGTCTTTCCCTCTGTTTCCCCTCTCTCTCTTTCTCTCTCTCTCTCTGTATCTGAAATGAAATGAAATGAAAAGGAGAAAGAAAGAAAAAAAAGAATCTGCTAGGAATAATAGAGTCATGCAGATGCAAAAAGTGAAGGAAAAAAAAAGGTCTCCTTTCATTCCCAGCTTGCTAATCTTAAGGTGTCAGTGGAGCCCATTTCTGGGTGCAGTTATGTAGTGACTTTAATCGAAGAGCATGTGGTATGTGTAACTCCATATTGAATGTTCTGCAAAGGCTCTTTCTTAATGTGTATAATTTAGGTTTTCCCTTTCTAGGTTTCCGGATTTTCTACGTCTTAAAATAGCAGTTTTGTCAGGAACAATTATCACCTAAAGGCTGTGTTCTTTGGCAAAAAAGCTGAAGGCCAAATTCTAAGTAATGTATAATTCTCAACAACGCTTTGCTAGAACTTCTGCCTCTCCTCCCAAGTTTGAATGTATATGAAATATTCAGTCCCACCAGAACCTGCTGTGATGCTTGTGCCTTGTCTAGAGGTTTGTTGTTGTTGTTGTTGTTGTTATTGCTTGTTTGTTTTTGTTTTGGGGAGGTGGAAGGGGAGCAGAAGAAATGGTTGTAGGAGACAGCAACTGAAATTTTCATTTTGAGACCCCAGGAATTATTATTTCACAGAAACACTACAAAATAATGATGGATCATAACACAATTTTTTAAAATTGTTTTATTTATTCCCTTTTGTTGCCCTTGCTGTTTTCTTTTTTAAAAAATATTATTATTATTTTTTTATTATTATTATTATTATTTATTTTTCCTTTTGTTGCCCTTGCTTTTTTCTTGTTGAGGTTATTGTGTCATTGTTGTTGGGTAGGACAGAGAGAAATGGAAAGAGGAGGGGACGATATAGAGGGAGAGACACCTGCAGACCTGCTTCACTGCCTGTGAAGGGAAGAGCCAGGGATTCTTAAACTGTCCTTGTGCTTCAAACCATGTGCGCTTAACCCTTTGCGCTACCGCCTGATTCCCAATCATACCACAATTTAAAGGAGTTTTTTTTTTTTTTTTGCATCTGTATGACTCTACTATTCTAGCAGACTTTTTTTTTTCTCTTTTCTTTCTCCTTTTCATTTCATTTCAGAGACAGGGAGAGAAGAAACAAAGAGGAAGAGACCCCAGTACTACTCCACCATTTATTAGATTATATCCCTCCCACGGCTTCCCAAAGTACTTGGAATAAGCTCCATGTTTATTCTGAATTGGCCTTGACTTGGGACTACACCATCTGGCTTCTTTCCTCATTACCCTTAACCACACCAAGCTGGTTCCCACAGTAGGGGCTGTGTGCATGCTGGACGCCATCCTAAAATGAGCTCCTGCATTTTTACATAATCTCACCACTCAGATTTCAGCTCAGAATTTACCTCCTCAGAGAGCCCTTCACACCACCTCTAGAAAATATCCACATCACTTCATCACTAGGTACCACATCACTAGGTACCTTTTTTTTCTTGATTTGCATATTGTCAGGCTTGTTAGTCATATTCCCCACTAGGCCGTGAGCACTTTGTGTCTCTGCTCAGTCAACTACACAGTAGTCCCCCTTAGCCCTCAAAGAACATATTTCAAGATATCCCACATTAAATGCCTGAGACCAGGGATAGCACCAAAAGCTGTGTGTGTGTGTGTGTGTGTGTGTGTGTACTATTTTCTTCTATATACCCATGATAACATTTATAAATTAGGTTAATAACAAATTGAATGAGTGTAACAGTACACTGTAACAAAAGTTACATGAACATGGTCTCCCTCTTTTTCACAAAATACTCTCATTGTATGCCACACTTCTGGTTCTTGGTTGCATACAATGAAATATTTTGAGAGAAAAGGGAGAGCATATTCATGTGGCTTTGATTTTATCTGTAGAAATCAGAGATCAGAACACAAGTCATAGGATTAGAGGCAGAATGAAAGAGTAAAATCAGGATTTAAAAAGTAAAGGCACCATTTGATACCAGGTACTAAAGCCATGTGACATGTTTCTCTGAGATGAAAGGTGACTCCTCTGTCTTCATAACACTCACCATTTTCAGAAGGATTTGTTTCATTTACTGGTTTTCTTGTTAGTCTATACTTGCCCCTAAAGTGGAAACTTATGCAAGGGCCCTGTTTAATTCTTCTGATGCCTTAGCATCTTTAAGATTTCTGGAAACTTATGCAAGGGCCCTGTTTAATTCTTCTGATGCCTTAGCATCTTTTAAGATTTCTACAGTGAAGTACTTGTGTTATAGGGCTGTGTTTTAAAAAGAAAGAAGATAGTACATGTAAAGTGCTTCGAATGGCTGTGGAACACATGAAAACTTTAATAAACATGAGTGAGGATCATTACTTCTACTGCCTTTATGTGAACTCAGATGTCTGCTGCTCTAGTTTATAGTAGCAAGGAATTAAAAATGTTTGTAATTAGAGTAGGGATAGATAGCATAATGGTTATGCAAAGAGACTCTCCAAGGTCCCAGGTTCAATCCCCTGTGTTGTTTTCGCTGGGCTATGTTGTTTTCGCCGGGCTGGCTTCACGGGCGGGTAACAGATGACCAGGGACTCATGGTTGAGCTGTAGGCAGTATCTCTTTATTCATGCAGGACGCAGCACAATCTAAGCTGAGCTAAGCTAAACTAAACTAAAGTACCCTAAAACTCACAATGCTGTCTTTATATATACTTGCCAAGTAGGGTAGAAACAGGATGTGACATAGAGAGGGTGGAGAGAAAAGTGACTGGTGAAAATCAGAGTGTGATGAGGAGAGGATCAGGGAGAGGATCAGGGTGTGACAAGGAGAGGGGGTGGAGCAGGTGAGAATTCTACCACTAAACCACCAATGCCCTGGAGGGAAGGTGGTGCTTTATGTAAATGTAAAAGTGATTTATGTAAAGAGATGGCAGTGGTTATGTAAATAGAATACAGTGGTTATGTAAATAGAATACAGTGTTAAGCAGGGGGATTTAAACCAAATGAAACAGAAGGGGTTTTTAAAGCAGAATTAGAAGATACCAACACCCCTGCACTACCATAAGCCAGAGCTGAGTAGTTCT